>NW_017296956.1:3587379-3765559 GCF_001594075.2 Trachymyrmex cornetzi
AGAGAGAGAGAGAGAGAGAGAGAGAGAGAGAGAGAGAGAGAGATAGGAGAGAAGAGTAGAAGAAAAAAAGATTTGTCGGAACGTTCACGTCTTTTATTGGGAAACTTGTTTATCCCACTTACCACGCACAATATGTGAGGGGCAGATCAACTAATGTCGCGTTAATTTACAATTTGTGCGACTAGCGCAACGAGTTGCGCGAGGAAACGTCGATATCGGCCATCTGCCGCCGATTCACTGCGGTCATCCCGCATAATTCTCTGTGGTTGTCGAAATCGTTCACTATTATATCCCGCTTGCGGTTGTAAAAACCGCGGCGGTTAATTGTTTTTTGCCTTTCCCCGGGGGAAGGTCGAAATAGATTACGCATGCCAAGTTGCGTTTTTGCTGGAGTATTTCATCGTCGGTGTCGTAAAATCACGAAAAAGTCTCGCGATAATCGAAATCGCGTGAACGAACGAGAGCATGAAAAGCAAAACTTTCAAATAACGAAGGTATCATCTTAATTTATCAAATTATTTCGCTATGTTGAAATTAAAATTATTTATTACGGATTATTAAAATTACATTAGGAATTATTGATATTAGACCGTATTAAAGCTTTACTCTATTACAACTTCAAATTACTAACAATACGCAGCATCGAAATTCAATGTTATTAACATTGCATTATAATACCAAAATTTCTAATGATTATGTTTCAATGAAATTCCAGCTTTGCTTTCACGTTTATTACAATTGAATCTGATATTACGTTCTAACTTTCGCGTTGGCACCCCGCTATCTGACATTTTGTCTTATCACCGGGTGATCTGGCTTATCATTGCTCATTACCTCGACCACATTTGCACTTCTGTCGTCATCGCAAATTACGCAAAGTCACCGTCGGGGAACTGGTTTACTTTCGGTTGTTACAAAGGCACGAAAGTGTTTCAAGAATCGACTCACTCTTAACCGGCGAGGTAATAAAATTCGAAAGATTTCGACGTAGAAGAAGTCGTCTACCTACCTACGTATTGTGTCTTCTGCGATCAGAGCGCACTTCTTAGGCTTTGTACGGGCGGACAGCTGTCCAGAAACATTTCTCTCCACTCCTACCTCTCTTTCTCTTTTTCTTTCTCTCACTTTGTGTCTTTCTCTCGCGCTTCGTTCTGCCACCTCAAGAGTGTGTGTTCTCCAGTTTCTCCTTTTATCACTTTTATTGGGCTGCGACCGCTGTCGTCATTGAAGTCGACCGGGGTTTATGGACGCGATGCTATTCAGTAGGCAGGAAATGCCACGACCGATCCTCCTCGCGCAGGATCGCGACTGCTGGAACTCTTTCACGCGCGCTTGCGAGCTCAATTGGAATCATAAATTATCGCCAAGACTGCGCCGGTGCTGTATCGTTGTGAATTATCGGTGCGGATGCTTGGCATCATAAATGACTTCCAAAGAAACGCTCCAATCGAGGTTCGGTACGGTCCAAGTTCGAATAAGATGTTTTAAGCAAAACGCCAGGGCAATTTATCGCAGATCAGAATGTTTTTGTTGTCTGTTTGAAGCAGGAAACGAAATGTTTTGTATTTTATCGTAATACGCTTAGATTGCATAACGAACAGTATAAAAATTCTCTCTGTTGTGCAATTGAACGAAATCCTCTCTGTTGCGACTACAGAAGATGAGAAGAAATACGATGGTCACCAAAAGTAATGAGCTTTAATTTTTTATAAATTAGGATTTTTTGTTGTTGGAAAATTAAGAATATCATCTTAATTTAAAAAAAAACAGAAAGAGAAGAGCTACGAGCCTAAGAATAATCGTTAAAAATTAAAAATTGAAAACGTTAATAAATAAACATGTCATTTAGTTAAAATATATAAAACTTTAAATTACTGGCAATAAACAACAAAACAAAAACAAACGTTTCGGTCCCTATTGGATCATTATCAATGTTAAAATAACAGTGAAATTATTACAAATAGAACATATATAAAACTGGCAATAAACAACAAAACAAAAACAAACGTTTCGGTCCCTATTGGATCATTAATCAATGTTAAATTAACAGTGAAATTATTACAAATAGAACATATATAAAAATTAAAATTCGCTCTCAATCGCAATATTAAAATTAATTTTTATACTTTTCTACATAATCCCGATTTTACACATTATTTGCACTATTCTGGAAATACGAACAATTTCTTGTAATAGAACTTCGTTAACTTATCTTAATAATTTGATCAACTTTTTTCTTATTGCATTCAGTATGTCGACAGTCTCATATAAGCAGCGTCGAGAACATGAAAAAGCATGTCGAACAGCTTCAACTAAACACAAAAGAAAAAAAATTGAGAAAATTATCAAGACAAAAATAGACTTGTGACTAAACAAAATTGCAACAATTAAAGGCGTAACTTCGGGCAACTGGAACGGAGTTTTACCGAGAGAATATTTAAATATCCAGAAGATGAGAAAAATATGTAGAAAAAAACCAAGATTTTATGTAGAAAAGTAAAGGACACTCTCTGTAGATTATGATATATCTACTTGATTTTTTAATGACAAAAATCCTATTTTATAAAAAATGGTTGCTTATTATTTTTGATATAACTCTTGTATTTCCATGATTTGATCTACGTTTGTAAAAATGGTGTGCTCATCTATCCGTCAAGTGTTTAAAATTTTGAAATGAATATAAAAGCAGCGTACACAAGGAGTATCGCGGTACAAACGTCGAGATTTGATGGCACTCATGAAACTGTATGAAAAGCTCTTAATAAGCATTAAAAAATCGAATATCGTTATCAACGTTGAACACATATACATGTTACTTCGGAAAAAAAAAAACGGAGAATTCGGTGTTCGATTCAGAATCGAACGACGTGAAGGTCCCGTCGCTTCAAATCATGGCTCGAGCGGATTGAACGCGGGTTAAATTAATAAACGGCGTTCCGCGGCGATTTCGTCCGAATTGAATTATTGTACGTGTGTATGCTTCGTGCTTGCAAATTCGCTCGTCCGAAGTGCGACATAGGCCAGAAGCGCGGGTGTGAGTCGTCGCTTGTAGTGGCTTATACGAGTCGACTCGATCTAAAGAGAGAAAAGAAAAGAAGGAACGAGGAAGAAAGGCGCCGCACGCACGCACGCATGTACTCACGCATTTGGAGGTAAATCATCCCGAAAGCAATCGGCTGCGGGTACCGACGATGATTTACAACAAACAGCTAGGTGTTTACTGGCGTTTGCGACTCGCGACTATGACGACCGGCGCGAGTAAAAATCGATTCTGTTCTCTGCGAAGAACTCTTGCGCGCGAACGCGCCCCGAAGTTTCCGCCGGGGTTATTTACGCCTCATATTGTTCGTTTTGACGAGCGTAAACGTCGACGGTCTGATTTATAGTCGACGATCTTGCCCTGTTCGCGACCGCGTCGCGAAACTTTTCCTCGCGGCGATGTCTGCATTAGATCGACAATTATTATGTTATTAGTACATCTTTGCGCGAGTATACGACGGTGAATGCCGCCTAAGGGTAGCCTTTCTCACGGGTGGTCCAATTGAAAGGGAGAGACTGATCCAAGATAATCCTTCATAGACCTGAACTTCTCTTCTCTGTTTGTGAGAAAAACTCTGTTCACCGATTTTTAAAATCTCGTAATCTCCTATCTTGAATTTTACCTGGTTACGTGCTGTTTTAAAAATTCAGAAAATATGAAAAAAAAAAACATTCCTGTTTGATGTCCAACGACGTCCACGTACTTCGTGCACGTGCCAGGTTCAAGGGTTGTTAACGGAACACTGTCGCGAGTCGCATCTTCCGCCTCATTCTGTTATCGTCCTGCTTCGCGCGGCTCGAAGTTCTTCTCAGCGAATGCATCTGCGACCGTGGATGGCCGCGGTTGGCCGGTAAGCCTCCTTAAGTCCGTAACTCTGCCGTGATTTGTGTCCCCGCTTTCGCTCTCGGCTCGTTCGTTTCCTCTCGGTCTCTCCGCCAGGGGACTCACTTCTGTCCCCGGAGCTGGTACACCCACACGCCGTCCACCTCACCGTCTCCTCCCCCTTCCTCGCTTCTTCCCTCCATGCCTACCGAGCAATTAACAAGTCCCCCTCGAGGGCTAATCCCGCTAATCCCTTGACTGATGCCCCCGTCCTCCTCCCCCTACACCCCATCTTCTGGCTCATGTCCATGACCCGCTGCGCTCCCGGGACGAGCTCGTTCCACTACCAGCATCCTTCGAAAGGATGCTGGATGCTGGAAGATCGCGAGATATATTGCCCAGCCTCTCGACGACTCTATTCTCGCTCTTTCAGCCGCACGCTTTCGCATGGGCGCAGACAGAATTTTTCGTGTGGGCCCGCATGGGTACCAATAGCATATTTCTTGTGAATCTTACAATCTCGGGGATTTCGAAAGATCGTTTTCAGATTTTTTTAAACATTACTTTGGAGACGGTATTAAGAAATTATTCTTTAATTATCTTTTTAACGGATTGTGACATATATACTTTTTAATTGAACTTTTATATTTTCTGAGTATTTTTTTTATAACAGTTTTAAGCTTTTTTGTAGCTTATGTACATAATTATTACAAAATATAACCGTTATCGATTAATTAATGCCTGACATTTCCGTCAAAAGTTAAATGTTTCTCTTTTCTTAGATTTAAAAACTTTTACAAATTTAATTGCTAAACTAGAAAAGTTTGTATGCTTCTTTATATATGTATATAATCCCTATTTTCAGTAATATATATTTTGGTTTGCAATTCATTGAAGGACTAAACAGGTCGTCCCGTAATTATTCAAGAATTTTAACATAATTTAGCTGCTGTTTTTAGAAATGAAGTTACGTTATTCCTTTTGTTTTTACATATTTATATATAAATAAAATTTTATCGACAAAAATTAGTTCCCAAACTAATGATTTATTGCACGTCATTGACAATACTCACTAGTAAGTCGCCATCAGTTTTCATGTTAATTTCGGACATACGCGATGATGCGGTTGTCATCTTCGCGAAAGAAAGTATTGGTTGCTGATAAATGAAACGTGGAGAAGCGTAGCACGTCAGGGCATACTCCAGGACATTTGTCATCTGTAAGTCCATGTGGTGATTTCGCATGATGACTGATGAACCACTTTATGGCCAAAACAATGGCGATTTATTCTTTCGTCGTAAAATGCTAATTCTCACGCACAGTTGCAAGGCGGACGTGGCTTTGTGGCGAAACACGGCGTACCGTCTTTGATTGTCCCGTTATTACAAAATATAACCCTATTATGGATTAATTAATGCCTAACATTTCCGTCAAAAGTTCCTCTTTTTTTTAGATTTAAAAACTTTTACAAATTTAATTGCTAAAATATAAAAGTTTGTATGCTTCTTTATATATGTATATAATCCCCGTTTTTAGTAATGTATATTTTTAAGATTTTTGACAAAGAAAAAAAAAGAGAGAAAAAGCAAAAAAATTATAACTTTATTTAGATTTAGTATTATTATTTTTGCAATAATTTTAAAGAATGTAATTTCTTTATAACAAAGAAAATGATTTTTATTTTAATTAAATATATAAACATTTTAGATATATAGTTCTAATTTATTGAAATAACAGTTATTTCTCCTCTGATTTGATGCAATCCTCTGCAACATCCTCACGATGCATTAACAAGTAATGTAATAGTCGTTTCACAATTATTCGTTAACAGATACAGCTATTTAAATCGTTAAATGTCGAGAGAGTCGAAAAGATAGTCCATGAATTCGCTTCTGAAACGCGTCCATTCAAGCCGGATCATGTTCAACGTCAAAAGCGACGTTATGTTATCTCGTGCTGAATTACCGATTTATCGTTCATACGCGAATAAAGGTTACCAATGAAATAATACGACATGATTTCCACTGCCGAGAGTAAAAATTTCTCTTATATGTCTGATACATATATATGCCGATAGTTTCTCGCGACAATGTTAGTATAAAATAAGGAAAGCAAATATTTTTATTTGATAAAAAGTCAGGTACATTAAGAGAGAAATTATTCAAGAGAAAAGGATTTACTGAATATATTTTTAAATAAATAGTGCTTTTTTTTTCTTTCTTCTTGCAAATTTGTGAGGAATATGTATATAGTATTCTCTTTAATTGTGATTAGACACTGAAATGAATGTTTTAATTATTGCTTGTCAACTGATTTCTTAGAAAATAATAGATACCGAGAAGAGAGCAATTTGCCTTTCATGATTTCAATGTGTTGTTACGGCACAGGAGGAACACCGAGGAACACTTTTGATCAATTTTCCGTGCGTCATCGAACTGCGAAACGGGACGTGTGAAGGGGCGGGAGGGGGAGGGGGGTGAGCCGCGGGGACCGCTGCGACGGGGGGTTGCTTGCGCGCACGCACTAGGGGTAGGTTACACCGTGGAGTGAATGTCATTTATACCGAGCGGTGCGGTACACATTGTTAGCGCGGCATGACGGGGACACCACCCCTTGTCAGGCATTGTATATTTTTTGGATCGCGATTTAGCCGTGATGTACGGCTGCGGCTTTGCGCGTTATGCTAGTCATACACGCCCGTCCATCAGGTAGCGCGGGACGCTATCGCAGCTTGGAGTGGAAAAGTGAAGGCGTATCATAGAGATGAAGTCGGAGGCGAGAAAGATCAAAGTCACAAATGTGTGCATTTGCTAAGAAGATATTTTCTTGTAATTTTAATCAAATATGCACGCCATTTGTTAAATTTAATTGATATCGCGCATAATAGTATTTCCTATAATTAAAATTATTTCGTATAAACTCTATTAAAAATTTTATTATATTATAATACAAAATTTTTATAATAATAATTTTCCTTATATAAATTCATGTTTTTACATTTTATTAAAAAAAACTATTAAAAAAATATATTTTTCGAGATATTATTGCTTGAATATAACGGGTTTTTAACGTGTTAACAAAGCAATTCTAATATTTCTAACCCAATAGTATATTTTTCGGCGCAGCAATTACAGTCCGTTTAAAAACAATGCATCCTGGAAGAAATGAATGCTCACACGGGGAATAAAAATTATTTAATAATTTTTAACGACGTGTATATATATATATATATATAGGTTTATGTATGCATATATGTGTTTTGCGCGACAGCTCCGCGACATATCGGCGGTATTTACTCCGCGTTGTGTAATCTACCCCGTTGTCAATGTTTTTTTTTTCATTCTACTGTGTTCCTTTCATATCCGGGAACAGCACCGGGATACCGAATCCCTGTTACACGTGCGGCGACTATCATGTTTTCAAAAGCCATGCGATTTTTCGGAACGCAATATCTCGATTTGCTCGCGCGTAGCGATTATCCCCGAAAATTATTGTTACTGTTACGCGACAATTTTTAGCACCGTTTCGCGTTTTGCCGATGTAATTCGTCAAAAATTTACCAAGATTTACAAATATCGTTTAATGTATCCCAAACTGAAAATGTTTAATAACTATATCATATAGTGCCATGTGATTGATGAAATTAGAAATTATTAATAATGTCATACATGATATGAAAAATATCGCTAGTAGTGTCCTTCACACCTTAATTTTAATGACAAAAACTTGGACGAAAAATTATAATTAGAATTCGACACGGCTTTGGCATAGGTACTTATTCTGTTACATTATTGTTGTACTCGCAACTAATCGTCCCATGATATAATTGATTTCTTTCGAAAATAAAAAATACAGCGTGCGATCGAAAAGATGGGCTTCAACGGGAAATCATGCGCGATATATCGCGGAATTAATGGTAAATCAAACATACCCCTCGTTCACCCCGTTTCATCCCGTGTCAGTGGTCTTGTCGCGCTATTACAAGGCTACAATGGACCGGGGATCCACTGCGAGCTATTATGTCGCATTTCGTTACGTCTCCCAATACAAATATCCCCTGGGCAATGGCGAGTGATAAATCAGACTTTTCGTACAAGATCCGCCATTGTACTCACCCCACTGACACGAATGGATATCGGTCCTTTTTTTCTCTCTCTATCTCTCTTTCTCTTTCTCTGTATTCAGTCCTAACCGGTCTCATGTGTTCGCATTTGAGTTCTTGTAACTGGTGGGACTTACCGGGAATTATCGTCTGCGGTCGTGAGGATCGATCGATGCAAATTAAGGGCTCCACACGCTGAAATGTATCAACTGTGAATGATTGCCTTCATATGCGATTACAACAACGATGGCGATGATAATCGGGATTAATAAATTCTGATTGTTTCTATTCGCATTTTTATTTTTATTAAACAAAACACTGCGAGAGTACGATTTTGCTAAAGAATCCAAAAATTTAGCTAGATACAGATCTGAAAATAATTTTATTAGACTATCAAAATTTTGACATTCTAGCAATCAATTTGAGTGACCTATCTAAAAATTTTGATTTTTTAATATCTGAATCCAGCACAACATTTGGAAGAAAAGTGTCGTGTTACAACCCGAAGGTTACAAAATTAATTAAAAATACATATAGCGGTCGGAATTTTGTTTGAAAATGATTATAGGGTATAAAACTCTGCTAGAACTAACGAGAAATATCGTTGGAATTGCGACAAGTATATAAATATTAATAGTTTTTGAAAAATCAGTTTAAAAGCAAATGGTTAAAATCAACGTGTTTAACTGAATTGAGAGATCGAAAAATGATGACGTTTTTTCTCGTTGGACTCGAATTTTCTAAATGTTTCCGGTTTTTTCCTCAATCGACAACGATAACGAGAAACCGAGGGGTGTCGGTTACAAGGCGGAACAGAGGGAACGACAGGTCGGACTGTCAGCTAAGTGGAGTAGCAGAAGCGGCGGAACAACAGAGAGGAGCCGAAGGGAGCGACATGAGTGACACATGGAGCGTTGACAGTGTTTCTCGCTCTTCTCTCTTCCTCTCTTTATCCTCCTCCTCCGAATTCTCGCCGAATGTCATTACTCCCGACCTATCCGTCCGGGATATCTCTGGTCGAATTAGTTTCCCTGGGTCTCGGAAGACCTCTTTCCCCGGTCAAAAAATTATTCAAAAAATATTTATGCACGTGCTGTGACGTTAGTACAATTTTACACTCAGTACATTTTGCACAAATGACAATTGAAGCATGATGTATTTTTTTGTATTATTTTTTTACGAGAGTAGATAGGTATATGAAATTGATGAATTGATTGTAATGTCAAATGTGCAAAAATCGCAAAGAGAAAAATGTGTGCAAATGGTTATGGTTTTAATTTAATATAAAAAAATTTGTAGGATCAACATTTAATTTAATTTAATTATTGTTTTTTTATTAATTCCTTATTTCAATGTAATATAATTATTTTAGCAAATTTCCGTTCCTCTCTTTGTAGTTATACCATTGACAGAATTGATGAAAAATGTTCATAAAATATTTGTGTACTTCTCTTTATTTTTATTTGTGTAAAATTATATCTATATAATTTATTACTATTCAATTTTTAAGTTTAAAATAGATAAATATAGATGACTGTTATGTTATCAGAAAGACAGAGCACAAGTCCCTTTTCTTAGAGACGAAAGCGGGCGAGTTTGAAATCCATAGGAAAGTTTGACGGAGATGAGAGGAGAAACGGCCAATTTATTCTCTCGAAAGTGAGACTCGCAATCATGGCTTCGTTCGGAGAAGTTTGCTCGCTTAAATGGCCGTAGATCCGAGGTGGGGTGGCTAATCTTCCGGCGAATGAGCATGAAGCCGGAGATGTTCCTTGCTGGCCTGCCGCCGCTTAAACGGTGAACAAGCTCACGGAGCTCTCGGAGAGTAAGGGATGGAAACTTTACTGCGGGGGCGAAAGAGGACGCGGTATTACCTTAATCACTCGGGGGTCCGGAATATTGTTTCAAACGACTCGCCGCCATTTTTGGCCCGTGCGCGAATTAATACTATCATCTCCGAAACGACGTTGATTCTCTGTATCGCTGCTTGTCTACAGAACTTTTGATCGCAATTGACTTTTTCTGTAGCAAAAATTCAATTTTTTGTAATATATATTGTCTATTAAATGTTTAGTTAATTTATTGCTTTTTATTTAAAATTTAAAAAACTCAATAAAAAAATTACTCTCTTTCTCTTTAAAAAAAAAATATTTCAAATAATTATATATTACATAAGAATTAAAAATAATTTTATTAACGTTTGCATAAAATTATTTTAACAATACTTGCATTCTTATTTTTCTACATTCCTATTTTGTTAACGAACAATTTCTTGAGTATCTCAAGAATGGCTATGTTCCTCCTTGTCACTTTTGGAGTTGGATCACTGATATAAAAGGAAAATACACGACAAAACCGGCTAAAACATGAAAAGTTTGAAAAATAAATAACAAGGTGCTAAGCGGTTGCCGGGGACGAACGAGCCCTTCGTTGGGGAGCATCGAAGCTCCAGGGGTAAAAAGAGGCCGCTTCAGGGGTGAAATCCGACCAAGTAAACGAGAGACAGAGAAAGTCATCAAGCGGGAAAAAGAGCACGAAACGAAAGAGGGGACTGCGGTCGAAGAGGCCTGTTTAACAGATTTAAAAAATCACCAATAATTTCGAGAGGGGGAAGGAAAAGAGCGGCTGTTTGCTTGCCCAGAGGGGTGGGATGTAACTACTGAGAGCGTAGTAAGTGAGATCGTCGCGGGGATGTCAGCAAGAACGTCATTTTTCATTTTAATGGTGGCCTCTTCTGTCTCCTTCGCCTTCTCGGACTTTTCTATCGTCCTCTCAACCCCTCTCTCATCCTATTTATTTGTTTCTCTTGTCTCCTCCGCTGGAGATTCTACCATGGCCCGTTTATCCACGGTCTCGTCCTGGTCCCTCCCTCTCTTCGTCTTCGCTCTTCTTATCCCCGTTACTGCCGCTTCTTCTTCTTCTTGCTCCTGCCGGCTCGACAACTTCCTTTTATCTTGGCGCGAACGTCTTAATAGCCTGCGGTCGCTCTTCGCGCCCAACTCGCTGTCTTCCTTCCTCGGTCTCGTCGTGGTTACTTTGCGACCACCGACCGCCGAAACCGTTATTACACTCAGAAAAGATATACCAAAATTTAATAAATATTTGTTTAAATAGTATTAACTTAACATTTACTTACGGTAAATAAATATTTTATTTTAAAAATGACAGTTAAATCGAATTAATGGTTCTTGTATCAAATAAATGTGTTTACGTTTAATAAATATTCAGCTAGTATATTCAAACAAAAATTTATTAAAATTTAAGTACATGTTTCTTTCAGTATATGGAAATGTGTATTTCATATATAAGAAGAGATTTGGATTTTTTATTCGTCATGCAATGACGAAAGATTCTTCTATTAAAATAATGTAATGAGAACTATATATAATTTAACAATGATATAATGTAATATTTACATTTTTATTGCTTTTATATTTATTTAGCAAATAACAGACCTTGCAATCACAATTTAAGCAAATTGATTTTTATGCGCGACCAAATATTTTTACTCATCTCTCGACTAAATAAGATAAGCTCCGCATGTTATGTACACTTCTAAAATTATTCTTGCTCGTAAAAACGAGACCGCACAGCTTTCTGTGCCGCAAGACGTAAATAAATTTATTGCTGTCGCTTAAAATGGCTAAACTCGGTAAACGCGAGACAGGAAGAACGCCGAAGATCATGAAAAAAGCAGTGATGCAAAAAGATTGTTCGATCGTCGCGAAAATAGAGCGATTCACCGACGCGATGTAGCGATCAGAAAATCGACCCAAAGGCGTGCCGCGTCATCTTTTTGCTGCAATGATCGCAATTGGAAGCGGTCGCGAGACGATTCGACGTAGTTGGGTTCAGCGGCAACCGGTCGACAGGGGCAGCAAGAAAGATCGTCGGGGATAGCTGTAAGCTCGACGAATGACAGTTACATGTCAATACTGAATTGAGAAACGGTTGTACCTTTTTCCTCTTCACTTGATCCGCTTTTGCAAAAAAATATCACAAATATTCGTATTTACACTGATCGTTTTAACCATTTTCTGTGGAGGTTTCTTTCCCTCATAAATAAAAGTTATAATGCGAAATATAACACACGCAGATATTAATTCTTCTCCAAAATATTTAAAAAAATAAAAAATTAATTATAAAAGAGAAATTATTATTATCGTTGCAATTTAATATAAATTGATTTAAAAAAATAAGTTCTTAAGTTTTATTAAATCCTGATGATATATTATAAAATGGAATTGTTATATTTAATAGAAACATTTACGGGGTGGTTACTTTATTCATTGATTTTTGTTATTTTTAATTCTTCGATCACTACATTGCATCTTTAGAGAAGAGTGATCTTCCTTTTCTCGTTTCCGTCGATAGAAAAACTGTCAGAGGAAGAACATAGTATCGTCGGGATAGTTTTAAAGTTTCAGCAAAGCGATATGGCTGTCAACGATGGTTCGACATGGGTCAGGTTTTTCTTGTTTTGACAAGTCTCGAACGATTTTTCTCATCACGAATCCGTCACTGAAACTTCCGACTAGAGAATATTGTTAGATCGTCTTTTAAAGAAACTTCTAAAGACATCTGTTCTCGAGAAAACAGGAAAATGAAATTATGAGTAGAACGATAATGATAACAAGAAACGGATTTGATTTTTTGAACAATTTATATATTTTTAGATCTCATGCATAAAAGTCGATAATTGGACTTTCGTCTTTAATACATAATTGATGTGTCTCTTACTTAATAATATTGAAAATCTATTTTTAAGTTTCAACAATCCTTAGTGAAATGAAATTTTAACGCTATCGAAAGTGCCGCACGTTTGAACATAATTAGTATTTAAAATTTAGCAACGTAAATTAAGAGAACGTCATTGATAATTGACTAATATATCTGTGTTAATAACTTTCATGAAAAATGTTCACCAGTACCTCACGGTACAGGATAATCATTCGGATGATAATTTCTACGTCAATCTCGTGGCATTAAAAGTCTCGCTTTACAGGTATATCCGATTACATCAATGTCTGTTACTCGGAATCGCACGCATTCATGTCTCTTTTTCCCTCTTGCGCCGGATAAGCATCGGCTGGTCGCGAAAGAGGAGAAAATTCCGGACGAGAGAGGAAAGCGCGACACAAAAAGTGTGTGTATTTCATGTAACTTTAAATGAGGAAATAATCTCGGCGCCGCCAACGAGCTTTTTGAATTAACAGCTGTCCGTACAAGTTGCGTTTTATTGTTAATGTCTCGCGCCATTTTCACGGCCCACCATACAACGTATAATTATTCACTTCTGTTAATGAACATCTGATTTCGTTATTAACTACGTCGCCAAATTTTTGAAACGCTAAACATAACTTTACGTGACATTTATAGTAAGATGATATCATATTTGCGATGCATTTTTTTTCTGAAGATGGAAAGCGAAAGATAACCACGCGATGAATTCTACATAGTTTAACACATGATTCTTTAATTTATTTTCTATATATTATTCTTTTTAGGAAAGAAATTTAGTAACGAATATTCAAAGAAAATATATTGAAATTTAAAAAGAATAGATCGAGAAATAATTTTTGTATTTATTATTGTTCTTTAGAAATATAATAATATGGATATTACAATAATTTTATAACTCTTAATAGAGAGTTTCGGATCTCTATTTAGATTTCAATATTCCGCAATTTTAATTTCTTCTTTATAATTATAACGAAAAGTTATAATCTTTTCGACATCATTGCCTTTGTATTTTTATTAATTGCGCGATGCATTACGTTTCCATCATCCGCATTACAATAATTCGCAATACTTACGGTCATGCATAAAATCATTATAAATAAGACTAAACGAATTAAACCAACGTGAATCGAACATCGCGCATTATTCCGGAGACCTAATTTAAGACGTTCCGACGAGATCGCGTTCTCCTCGCACCCCCGTTGTATTTAATATCACATAGATAAGCATCGTCCATTAAGAAGTACAGAAAGGTAGCGTTCGAAGAACACTTCTTCATCAAGCAAGGATCCCTTCGGTCGAGAATGAGGCGTTGGCGAGCAAAGGGATCGGGAGAGAAGAGGGAAAAGGTCGAGCGAAAGCAGAGACGGGGGGGAGGAGAGACGAGGAGGAGGGAGGAAGAGGGGAGGGGGGGTAGGCATACAGGTATGACTGCTGCTGTCATATATAATAACCGCATAAAACAGATACGCGCGAACCAACCAGCCCACGAATATATTATGTTGCCGCGGCTAATTTACGATTATAACGTACGTGTATAACTATCATTGTTGATATACTGCCGCGACGGAGCGGCCGGGAGCGAGCTGTGGATAGCAGGAGAGATCGAGAGAGGAAAGCCGGGGAAGGAAGGAGACGGAACGAAAGAGAGAGAAGGAACTGCATCGAATTACTTTGCGGCTGTAGGAGAACAGTCGCCGAATCTCGCGGTAATATCTCTCGCGGGGAATAATCGTTCGCGAAGATAAAAAAAAAAGCGATCGCCAGCTTTCTCTCGTGTTCGCGCGCCGTTGCACTCAAATAATTTAACATTGCGGAATTGATTATGACGATTACGGTCGTTATCTTTGATCCCGCGATGGCCTCGTGCTCGATTCATAATTCCTGTACCAATCGATCGCTATCGCGATATTCTCGAGTGCGAGGGGTCGTCCCTCGTGACGATGTCGCAGTCTGACGTAAACGCCGGGCGATATGACAGACTGATGTAAAGTGATAATGATTTACATTCTGTGTTGTGAGAATTTTAAGTTGCAACATATTTCGCTGTTCAAGAATAAATTATTATCGTGAGATGAAATGGCGGAAACGGTCGAGAAAGCAGTTAGCAAATTCTTATCAAGCCGATTTTATTACTGCGATTATAATCATTTTATAACTTATTCCTTTTGTTTTATTGGTAGCCTTCAAGAGTGCGATATTATTTATCTGTATTTACATATGATTACACGTGATTTAATCATGTTAATATGTTCTCTTGGAAGCTTCTAGCAGCTTCTAGTGTATTCTTCTCTCTCAAACGATAATTATTATTTCAAACTCGAGTAATATCTTGTCTTGTAGGACTAGATGGGACTGACTATGTTTAATATTATCTTAGGGGAAATAAACTCTTGTCGACTTCTTAACAAACTACTTAAAATTCCACTAAAAACGGTGATAAATTCTTTATAAAAGAAACCAGGAGTGGACATTTTGATGTATGGAGTAAAACGTGCGGCCACCGAACCACTTCGCTTTACGCATTCGTTTTGTCAGCATAGTGTTTCCCGGCGATGCCTCGGCGCGATACGCGAGAAGAACGACGGGCGTATCGATGCCAGCCGAAGATTGCATTCAGTTGCACGCGCGCCGAAATTCGAGAACTTCCGCGAAATCGAAGGAAATCGCGCGAGGGAACTACATACTGCCTTTATATGTGCTCCTTCTCATTTTTTCCCTGCATACTTTCGCCTAATTTCGCCGTAATACGTCTTCCAAGAGATTCCGACCGAGCCTCACCATCTTGCTCAATTGAACTCTATTTCACAAGCGTATATAAAAATTGAAACTTGGATAAATTGTCGTGATCAGCTCTCATTTTTTTCATTTCTGTTTGTCTCTATCTCCGCTATATGCAAAGAACAATTTGACTCAAGTATTTAAAAATTTAGCTAGATATAAATCTGAAAATAATCTTGTTGCATCAAAATAATTAAGTAAGAATCTCAAACATGATGAGCAATAATTATGGTGATGGTCCAACAAAATTATTTTCAGCTCTGCAGGGTTGTCACAAAACTGGAAATCAGGAAAATTGAAAGCTGTTAGAAAACTCAGGGAATTTTGCAAAATTTGCTAGAACGTTAAAATTCTTGGCTTCAAGGAAATTTAATATGAGTACATCACACGCAATTTTAGAATACTACCAACAATTAAATAGAAGCGATGTTATTATTAATAGTGACTTACATTACTCTGTTAAACTACCCTCTCAATAAAATCTTTGATTTCCAATTTAGGATG
This sequence comes from Trachymyrmex cornetzi, assembly GCF_001594075.2. Classification (NCBI taxonomy): domain Eukaryota; kingdom Metazoa; phylum Arthropoda; class Insecta; order Hymenoptera; family Formicidae; genus Trachymyrmex; species Trachymyrmex cornetzi. The sequence continues at coordinate 3,603,369 of NW_017296956.1, forward strand.
AAAATACAAAGAATTTCAAAATATTATTGAAATCAGAGAAAATTGTGAAATTTTTTTCGAAATCGGAGAAAAGTTAAGGAATTTTGGGTGAGGAATTTGTGACAACTCGATCTGTATCGAACTACATTTTGTAATACTTGAGCAAAACTGTTCTTTCCATGCAGAAAAATCGGATAAAAATATTTTTCTCTCGCAAGCAGTTTTCATGCCTACCTCGAAAAATATTTTTAAAGACTTCGTTGAACACACGCCTCATCGCACATACCGTCGTTTCTCACATCGCCCGGCAAAGTTCCTGCGGGACGTGTTAATTCCACTTGCGTGCGCTTCCCAGAAGGGCATAAGCGCATAAAACGATCGCGCACACCTGATCGCCGCGCGGAACTTCTTAATCCCGCTCGGGCTTGGTTGGAGAAATGATGTCGGCCGTGTCGGCGGGACGGGGTGTCAGGGTTGCATGTACGCCGACGTAGTTTACAGCCGACGTCGCCTCGTACATAGATTCCCGAGGGAGAAAGGCCCTCTCTTTCTCGCCACGGCGATATTTTAGAGGCCACGCAGCACACGGGGACCGTCGCTGTTAAATCATGGAACTACCACGCGTCGTGAGCCACGAGCTGGACATTGCATCCTCATTACGGATTATTCATTAATCGCCGAGCCGACGTGTCTCGTGGGTACCTGGAGTTATACACGGTGGACCTGGCACCTCGGCGCGAGCAAGACATTCGCAGCTCTTCGTGTTTATACGTCAGTTCTTTCTTTTTAAGTATCTTCGTTAAATATGTAGATACGATTCAGACGAAATGCATCCTTCTACGAATATACGAGGTAGGGTAAAATTAATATGAAATTATTCGAAAAATTAATTTTAATTCATTATCTTCAGAAAATATAGAATGTATTAATCGTGTGTACTTTTTACTTCGCTTCATTTGTTCAACGAAAGAGATTTGAGTGATTTTTAATGCTCGACTGCAGCAACGAGTCATTTGAATCCGAATTTTTGGACGACTGTATAATCTGTTCAGAAACTTCTAAATTAGGTGTAGGTAAAAAAAATTGCAATCTTTTCTTCTGTCAATTACCGTAGGACCAAGGTTCACTTACACTCTGTATTTCAAACAGTACACATGATAACTTACAATTACATGTAGTTTTCGTAGCTGATGTAGTTGAGGGTTAAGTCAAAGCATCCTCAGTCGAATATTAAATCCAAAATAGAAATTAAATTTTTTTTCATTTTTAATAATTTAGTTTTCAATATTTTTTTTTGGGATATAAATAAATGTCCGATTTCTCCTCTTGCAAGTAAAGAACTAAATGTTTGTATTTTTGCTCACTTCGAATTCTGCACTCTTAAATATACTTAGATATCCGGAATGTCTATAAAATAGTCATCCCGCGAATTATTGTTAGCGTGAAATAATAGCGTCGTGCATTTCGAAAGAAAGAGGAAAATGAAGGGAGGAACAGAGGGAAATAACGACGGAGGAATGCACGAGCGTGCGTTAACGGAGCGACGTACGTAGGCGACGTGTGTACGACGACGGGCCCCTCGAGTACAGGCCGATCGATAAAACACGCCCGTAAATGGATAACGGCCGGACGAATGACGGAGATTTCATGAGAGAGCTGAAATCACGAAACGCTGGCAGCTGCCGGCTTTCGAACGGTCGTGCCATTAACGATCATCATCATCCTCGCGAGAGGATCGTCCCCGCGTCTCTCTCTCCGTCGTCGTAAAATCTTTATTTTCCACCAGTCGATCCTTCCGCGCTGCTTTCGTTATCCCAGCTTAGTGACAGCGTGTTATTTTAATAATAACGGGCCGCTGCGAACGCGTTTAACTCTTTTGCTTTTGAATCTTTGTTTATTAAAAGCAAAATCTGAAACGTTTATGTGCATGAGGAGTCCTGTTAAAAACAGCTGCTGAATCAAATGCAAGATATAATAATTCATAATAAATCATTGTGACTTATTAAAGGAAGGATTTAGAAGGAACTCCTTGGAAAGGCAAAGGGAAGAAAATTAAATTCAAGATCAATGGAAAGATTATCGCGGAAAAAAGTTTGTTAAAACAACTAAAACTTCACTGATGTCTATTTCTACTACAGTACTATTTATAGTACAGATGAACTTTTAGCAGAGAATTAGCTGAATTATATTGATAATTGCTTACAGACATAATTTCTTTGTTAAACCATCAAATCTTTTTACTTACAAATGTTGAACTCTCACAGCAAGTTATAGTTTTGCTAAATCACTCAATCTATTTTTTCCGTAATTATATATTATAATGATTAATTTTCGTCTCGTTAACTTACATCAAACATTAAATAAAATTTTATTAGTAGAGAATCGTTATTATTTCGTTGTCTTGCATTTTGTTCCTGAAACTGTAGCCATCTCCGATGACTCGCCTCGATTCTCGGCAATAACTGAGGAGGGATATGGAATGTTCGCATGTGGGTTTGCAGTTGTACGATTTACGATAAAACGGGATAAATCGATTTTTGTACTTTTGGGACTGATGACGTCGTTTTGCGCTTTATTGTCGCGCGTTAAACCGGACATTTTAAATCACGACGCGATGGAGTTTCGTCTCAACATGAGATTGGCAGTAAAGACGAGTTTGCGAGTCGGAATCTAAAGACGATGATGCAGGATCATGGTTGACTTCACCGCCATTTTGGTCATCTTCTTCGTATCTTGTCTTTCTCTTTTAGATTCCACATATTTCAAATTCCTGTAAGATATCATTTAACTGATTCTCGAACTTCTTTTCTCTACTTTAATTTTTTGGTGCTATTTTGTATTTTGTCACTTATTTATTACATTATTGTGAAAAATCTTTCATAAAAATAAACATATTGTAAAAAAAAAATTTTTTTGAATCAAAATACCATATATGTATTTTTATTAATAAAACATATTTTTTTATTTTTATATGTATCTTTATTAATAAAAAAGTTAGCATAGCAAAGTAAAAAAAATGGCACTGAAGGATTAACATTCTCCAAAATACTACGATGATTTACACTGAGAAACTTCTGATTCAAAATAAACAAATCAGAAGATTCTGAGCATATCAATCAGAATTCTAATGATCTCAATTAGAATGATAGTAGACTCAATCAGAAAATTTTGATTCGTTCATTTTCAACCAGAATTTCCAATTAATGCAACCAGACTTTTTCCAGTATATAGTAAGACTATTTATACTAATTATTTTTATTCATTTGTTTTTCAATAATTTTTTTCTCTTTTCGAAGAGACTTACGTGAAATATCGATGATATTTACAATACTTTCAACAAGATATCGCTTTAATTTAAGTTCCTATATTCTCTCCGTAGATTTGACGCTGCATCGCTAGATTTTTAGGTCCACTTCCGGTCCCGATGCTCGAACACATCGTACCCGGTTACAGGCACTTCCGTGGCCTACTAGTCATGTGCTTTCGATATCCGACATACTGGCGCAATTAATGTCGACCGACAGTGCTATCGGCGCGCGGCGCGTTTCAGTTTCCGGCGTAAACGGCACGAAACTGACCATTGGCGAGAGATGACCCCCACGCATCGTATGTCCTTTAACAGGGCCCCTCTACATCAGAACTGCAGGATTTCTCGATCCGTGGAAGGCCTCCGTTGTGTCATCCGTAATGGCTACATCTCCATCGCACGCGATGTAACGTGGCCGATAACCACCAACGCGACTGGGATTATTTATGGTTCTTCCACCGGATATGCACGCGACGCGATAGTCACCGCATTTGCTTACAGAATGGATTATTATTAATTCAGGATAATTAATTTAATTCGTTATTTCCGGTTGCGCGCTGTAAAATTTTTAATTTAGATCTCGCAATTAAATATTGCGACATGCAAATTTTATAGTAAAAATTTGTTGTATTCTCGTATTTTCAGATATACCTGGATACCTCGTGTTTAATTGGGTACTTTAATAGAAAATTCTCGAAGCCTTGATTTAAAACGTATATTCTTAATCTTTCTAATAGGAATTGACTACCGGCGAGGTATTGATCCAATACCATTTTTTTACATGTCTGTACAGGTATGGTACTGAAGAAATATTGGGGTGATAGTAATGGGCCAAGACTTATAATATAGTACTATTACAGTACAGAGTTACTGTACTAAGTACGGACACGACACTGCAAACATACTGGCGTGTACTGCCTCAATACTGACATCTGACATACTTTTGGATAATTTCAATCTAGACACAATACCGAAAATGTACTCATAATCTACTGAATCAGTATACCATTCAATACTGATCCACATTGGACCAGCACCATGTAATTTTTTTTTAAATACTGATCCAGTATTGAAATAGGAAAATCATTTTTTGGTACTGGGTCGATATTTCGTCAGGATTCAATACTGGTCTACCGTATGAATTCTCACTTGGGAGTGCTAGCTGTGGTTTTACGTTTGGTATATCTATAATATATATTGTACATATCAAGAAGTTTGAATAGCCGCTAATCTCGCGCAAATGGCAGGCATACGCGATATGTAATACTTCTCGTTATCTGCACGCTTATGCGTCGATTCGACAATGATAACACTGCAAGCCTGTTGCAGCGTACTATTAATTTGTATTCTGTTTATGCACCACTGGGCGAGAGATGCCGACCGCGAACGAAACTTTGATTACGCGCCTAGCTATCCGCGAGGATATTTATCCGGGTCGCGATGAATCGTTATCGTCGCGCACCGACCCGTCCCGTGCGATATTGCACGAATATTTAATACATGTAATTACCTTTTTACAATTTATTCACCGTGCGTGTTTCCCATCTCTGCACTCGACGCAATTAATAGTTAACGCGGGTGTTCATTTTTTACGAGCGACAGAAGTGACTAATACTGCACACGCCCGGTGCATCTCGAGACTCTGTTAAGCTGTCTTTACATAATTCGCAAATTGCAAAATGTAGTTCGATGTAAACGCGAAATGACGTATCACCGTATACGCAATCAATTGAATTGCGACAGCGTTGACTTTTTAATTTAAATCTGGTTAGAGAAACTTTCAGTGTGTCCGATATTTTCCTTATCACAAAAATTTATAAAAAGGATGGTTTGTCTCTGCTGATAAATGAACAAATATAAAATCCATTTCCGTTACTCTTTGTTATTCTGTCATTGGTCAACACAACGTAGAAGTTAACGTGACAGTCCAGTTTAGCAGTTTCAGTTTATATAAGTCGCTATTCGCAAAACGCAAATCTTCATTTTGCATCTGCGTTTACGAACTACGTTTTACTATTTGCGAATTATGTAGAAACAGTTTTAAATTTGCGCAACATCAGGCGTACATCAGAAAAAATTTTTTTGCAAATTATTTTAATACGCGGTATTTTTCTGTCATAAAAAATGGCTTCAATGACTACAGAGAGATTCGTTTCATTTGCGGCGTTAACGGTTGGTTAGCGTTACATTATTTGTTCTTTATTAATAATAGGAATGCGATTAATTTTGAGCACACTCGATGCACCGTGCCGATATTATTTTTGCGCAATATGGTGGGAGTCTGGAATAAAAGCGCATCGAGATCTCGCGGGCGAGCGAAGATAGACCGGTGAAAAAAAAAATGTTAAACGCGATACGATTCGTTTTCGCGGCGGTTGCGACCCGCCGCATATCGTGACTTTCCGGATCAGTGGGCGAGAATCGCCCGTTACCGTCAGAATCGATCAATCGCTATTTTTTTTTTTTTTTTCGTTGTAAATAAATATGACAAAGCGCGCGACGGAGAAGAGGTAATTTATTGGCAATAAAATCTCGATGAATAATTGCTGTTCTACGCGTGTATCTTACAATCGTTTCTGATTCACGTTTTTAAGTTGAGTAAAAGTATTAATCGTTTTTATCACTAGAAGGCACATTTAATCTTTAAAAAATGTCAAACTTTAACATTTATAAAATAATTTATGTAATTTATATGCATTTAGAAATTTTAGAAAATTGGAAACATTTTCAAACATTTTTTTTTGTATTATTCGTAATTTTTTAACAAATGTAATAAGTGTATAACGATAGGTATTATTTAGTCTAAGAAACTTTTTTTAAAGATAAATTCTAGATTAATAATATTAGTAATATTAAAATTTGAGAGAGAAAAATGAATTGAAAGTTCAAATAAATATCTGTACAGTCGAAATATAAATCAAAATAAACATTTAACAGACTAACAACGATTTTAATATAGTGGCATGTGCCTGCAATTTGAAAACGTAGGTATATATTTGTATTTGCGATATAAAAAGTCTAATGCTTATAACACGTGCAATCTTGCACTACAATGTTTTCTGCAACGAAAGAGTTAAAGCGATCAACAGCCGAATTCCTGGGGCGACCGGTCAATAAATAAATCGACAGGTCTCTTCGTCCTGTGTCACTGTGTCGTCTTGTATCTTTTGCCGAGTCCTTTGGCACATGGAAGTAAAAAGGTGGGTGCGGATAATTAATAATTCGTGCCGAACTTCATGCCGACCAATTTGTCCGGCGCGAAACGAATTCCGCTGGTCGTGCCGCTTTTTCATGAGCAAGCGGAATTCGTGAAATTATCTCGCGAACGTCGGACGCGACGCAACTGTGACGAGACATGTGGACATTGTCCTTTCGAGATTCTGCACAGGTTTTCTAAAAACTGTATTTTGGATTTTATTTCATTAGCAGGTAAAAATTTAAATTTATAAAGCAATTAGCATTTTAATTTATGAGCTCTCTTAAATTAGCACACTTTTTGTATTTGTCTTGCATTTTTGTTTCCAAGTAAAACAAATATTTACTGTGTTTAAAAATTTTCTTAAATTATAAATTTTTTGTTTTATTTTATTTTATTTTATTTTATGTAACCACGCCCGCATATTCGCTATTTTTGGGGAAATATTCAATGAGCTTTACTTTTATAATGCGAATGAAATATTCTGCGAGTGGTTGACAGCTTCATACGGTTTACTCCAAATTTGTCAAAAATGCGTTCCCGAAGTACGCTTGAAAAGTTTATATATCCCGCACAACCGATACCGGACAGCGATAGGCGTAATTTTGCGCGATCGACGTGTCGATGGGATTGTTTTCGTCGCGGTCTGAATTAATATCGAGGCCGATCGGTTATCGAACAATCCGGTCGGCTCTCGTCGAGCAAAAGAGATAGAGGTCGCAAAAACACGCACACGCGCGTACACGTCGAAAACGAGATTGAGGGAGAAAGCGAACGAGCCAGAGCCGAGAGAGAGAGACATTGGTATCCGCAACGATGGAAAAGGACACGCGTGAGGATGGAAGGGTGCCGACAGGGGCAGGATCGGGAGACAGGGGGGGTGCACATTGACACATCGCCACAAAATTAACACATTCTTCTCACTCCACCGACGGCCCGGCGACAATCACGAAATAATGTGGCCTGCGCGAGCGAGCGAACGCCACCGAAATGTGTGGCTGCCGTTGCGGTCTGTTATAACCCACCCCCGACGCGCAAAACCACCCCCGAGCGTTGCCACTTGCTGTGTGTCGCTGCACCGCCGACAATTATCAGGAACGTCTACACTCGCGATTTCGCTACAGGTTATCGAATCGATTGCCGCGAGGTCGTCGTGGATTACGCGGATTCGTCACAAGGCCGATGGTGATAAGAGGATACAATTAAATACATTGATCAACTGTGCAACACTGTCAAGATTATCACGATATATATACGATTTCAATCAAACGCTGAAAATATATTAAACCGCAATTGGACAATTGTATTAACACGTATTCCAAACGATCCACTCAAATTTTTATGTTAATTTAACATAAGATGATTATGTTAGAAAGTAACACAAATATTATGTAAAAAAAATTAAGACAAAAAAGGTATACTGAAAGGTAGACAATTTAAAGCAAACTGTAGAAGCATATTTTTTAAATAAAATTATGATATATTAAATTAACATGTATTTTTATTCATTTATCTCTTATAATATACGTTTTAAAACGCGTTATTTTTTTCATAAATTATGTTACTTTGACACTAAGAAATGTTACCTATCAACTTAACACAAAGTTTTAACAAAGACTTGAATGGACCGTTTCTACGAATACAAAATGTTTTTTTATTGTGTAGTTGTCAACAGTTTAATTCATACAAAATAATGTTGTTCAAATTGGAACAGAATAGAATATATAATCTATTTCGTAGAGTATAAAATACTTACAGCATTATTTTATAAATCGTAATTCATAGTAATTTGCTAAACTTCATTTTACTCGTTATTCATGAATTCCTTTCTCAAATGACTGATTCGTTAAATTGTCTCGCTGGTTTCACGCTTCGAACGCAAGTTTTCGACTTAACGGATAATAGATTTGCAAGATTCATGTCGATCAGCTTTGCGCGCTATTTGACTCGTAGCCGGTTGCGTACGACTGGGGGAAAATTCAGCGAGATTTTGAATGCAAGTGCATCGCGGTTACGAACTCGGGAGATCGAAATTAACGTTCCGCGTTAATCGCCCGCGGGCTGCACGTGAAAGCTGAAAGTTTAATTATCCCGATAATTAATTGATTTCGAATGGCTCGGCGATCGGCTTCTGTTGATCGTCCATAATTCGCCACAGTCCGCGCTTCTATGTTCTCTTCGATCTTTCCCGTAGCAAAAGTAAAACTGCGCCGAAACTCGGATTTATGCCGTTGCGGATTTCGCACACTAATCTCGTGATGCACCGTGCCGTCGATCGCGTATAATTGTGCTTAATCTCCATCGTCGGGTGTTCAGTATAATGCATACCATTAATGCCCGCTTGATAACGTTATCCGTTATGCTTTCATCAGTTTCAAATCCGTCTGAAAATTATTCAACCAATGTTACCTACTTGTGCATGCCGCTTGGAATATGCCAATATCATTTTTTTTTCCCCCATTACGAGCAACGTAAACTAATAATCATTGCCACACGTTTTTATGTTCAATTAGATTAGATAAAAATAGCACAGTTTTTGGTAAATAACACATTTTATTCTTTTATTATTTAACTCTAAGCGATGCAACACTTGTTCTTATTTCACTCTGTTACATATTAAAGGGACAATGGTAACTTAATTTTTTTATTTAAAAACCATTTTTAATTTTCTTTGTTACTTTTAATTTAAAAGTAACCATTGTTACTTTTAATTTTCATGTATGTCAAAATGTAAATCAATCCATTTTTGTGGTTTCGAAGTAAACATCATTCATATTAATGTGTGCATTTAGTAAATTTTAGTCAAATTTAATACATTTTCTTGAGTTAAGTTGTTTAACTCCAATGCTTTAGTTTTTTTTATGTTGCAAATTAATAACATATTGGATAGGAACAGATGCGATTAATAAAAGTGATTAAAAATAACTCAAATTGAGTACTATAATTTGACATTATGAATTTAATAATACAGTTTCATAATTCTACAAGTAATATCGGCTTCTAATCTTTTTTTGCAAATTATATTTTTGCAATTAGATGTTTTGTTCAAAGTTTACTGTTTCATAAATTCTAACTTTTATCTTCTGTTTAACAAACTCAAAAATATGATAATTTTATTAAGTTTGTCGAGACTAACGGTCATAAGCCGGTCGCGAATAGCGTGATCAACGACCGGAGGAAGCGTCTGGGTGGTACACACGAGCGCATGGAGATAGGGTTTCGATCATCTTCCCACAATCTTCAAGGGAGGGCGTTTAAGAGAATCGCTCGTGGCGTCAAATGCAATATTTCACAAGCTTTACGAGGCAGTCACTCGCGATGTCTCAGTAACGTATCACTGACGACAACAAGATAACCATGAAGCGGTACAAAAATCTCCGCTTAGTATATAGGGATCGGCGCCTACGACATTCTCTCCTGTCTAGCTAATTGTCGCTTATTAAAAACGGTCCTCCTTAGTACAATACCGAAGACGATGAATGGTAAAACAGAAGAGAAAAAGAGAGAACAGCGATCAAAGCGTCTACCAAAGCATCCTCACCGAGCCTCTTCGAGGCTCCTTAATCTCCGCGGCGAGCAATTTCCGCCTTGGGAACGCTCGAGGCAATCATCGAGTCGCACTCGACGCTTCTCTTGCGAAAAACATAAGTTTTGGATAACGAAAATTCCTGCCATCTCTTGGTGTGGTTTCAGAGTTACGGAATTCGAAAGATAAAAAGAGACGAATGATTACATCTTGATATAAAAATAACTATAGAATGTCGCTTGAAATCGCAAAAAAAACTGCATTTTCAGAGTAATTGTGTCATATTAAAAATTTCGTTTTTTTTTTTTTATAAATCCACTTAATTTAATTTAATTAGGTAATTCTTTCTTATCGGCAAAACAAAATTAAATTTTGTTATCGATAATAAGCACAAGATTTTGTAAGTTTATTGCGATTTCTCGGAATGTTAGCACGTTTTTATAAATTTCTATATAAGAAATATTTTCAGAGGAAATATCTTAACGAGCATCGCATACAAATTGATCTTTCAACAGTTGTTGATTAATAATTAAATGTTATCGATGTTACCTTGTTCTCGTGTCTGTCAAGAATTAAATTGTCACTCTGACCGTAAATTGGCTTTTTTTTTAAGCCGTACGGCGCCATTAACTCGATCGCATTTTCGCGACAGAAATAATTCGGATCCTGACATTAACGAGCAGAGAAAGGGAACGAATGCCGATTGATCGCCGGTCGATTTCACTTGACACACCCAGTAGAGTGGCTCGAGGCACGCCGTCCGGCTCGATACTTTCTTGTAAATTGTATTAAAACACCCGTCTTTTACGACCGTGTCAAACTACCTACACGAGCATTCTCAAGAGGCAGGGAAAGGAGAGAGATGCCTGTAGACTCTCGCGGGGATAGTGGGAGTAAGGAGAAGGCATGAGGTCGAGAGGGATGCTGCGTGTATCGACAGACACGCAACACGTGTGCGATCCTGAACTTCACTGCGTATACATATGCCTGTCGCGATCATGCAAGTGCGTGATAGAAAGTCATCCTTCTGCAACAGATTTAACTCTCTTTGAACGTCATGATTTTACGGGAGTGAAAGAAAAAGATTGAAACACTGACACTCAGCTGATCCTCTCTGTAAATTATATTGCAAGAAGCAAGAAAATTTGAAAAAAAAAAAATATTTTGCTAAAGTATAAAAATAAAAATAAAGTACAAAATTAAGTCTTAAAATTTTGTTAGATACACAAATCTGAAAATAATTTTATTAGATCATCAAAATAATTACGCAGGATTCTTAAACAATTGATAAACAAAGTTGCAAAAAATTTTGACATTATATAGCAACCAGTTTGAGTGCTTTACATATTAACAAAAATAAAATTCTTTTCACATTTGTATTTAGATATTAAAATTTTTAGATATTTTAGTCAAAAACCGTCTTTTTCATGTGTGCATTTTTAAATATTTTCTTCGACAAAAGGACTAATATATATGTTTGTCACAAATTCACTCAAGTTTGATACATAATAATATTTTGAAAATATGATTTTAAAATATAGAGGATATTTCCAGAAATATAGGAAATCTCTGTGCCAGCGCAATGTTTTTATAATGATTTGATAATAGCAGTAAATTTTGTAATGCTTTATTACTAATTATATGTATATATTTTACGCATAATATTCGGTATAATTCAATGTAAAAATATCCGCAAAAACGAATCACTCAAATATTCTCTCATTACAAATTACACTGATTCGTATTCTCTCCGCATATTTAACGCTAAATGTGAAACGTTTGCTTCCCTCGGATATATTTACCTAACATAACTATTATATTCAATGTGAATATGAGATGAAAATCAGGCAACAACATTTAGAGCTAAATATGTAATCAGAATCGTTGGTCCATATTCTCACCGCATATTTGGCTAAATGCGGCCGTCTGATTTCGAATTAATACAAGTATATACAATATACAAACGCTCGTAACGTTTAAAGGGAGATGAGAATCCAAAAGTCATATTTAGCGTTAGATAAACACCGAGAATATAGAGATCGCTGTTTCTCGCTGTTTCCGGTGCATGTTTCGATATGGTGGTCGATCGGTCTGCGCAGCGAAAAAATTTCCCGCAGCTGTGATCGAGTGAACGAAAAATTTTTCTCGCGCCGTGTATGTTTTTTTTTCGCGTGTACATTTACGACTATATATCGTCGAGTTACGCGCGCTTTTGCGCGTGTGTTTACGATCCCTTGAACCGGCGCCCCTTGACATCCTCGTGACACATACGACGTGCCCTCGTCTCTACCCGAAACCCTCTTTCTGTCACCCTTTACCCCGTCCGCCGCTTACGATATTGAATCCCGATTTTATGATGCTTCTGCCGGTGCACCCTCGCGACGCCGCTCGCGGTGTAAACTTTTATTCGCGAGTTTAGAGGAAATCAGGCTGGCACGAAGGGCGCCCGTCGAAGCGATGGGCCCTCTGCCGATGGGGGAAGACAAAGGGTAGTCGAGCGTGCCGAGTCGTCGGCGAGAGGGGGTTGCATTTTTACGTGGGAATAAAAATATGGTTACTCGATCAATCCTGTCTGTACTCGTTTGCGCCAGAAATCTGTAAGAAAAATTTGCAAATTTTTAGAATTGAGATTTCAGTTCCTTTCTAATTCTTTGACAGTTATAAAGATTTATTTTTTAAGACTTTCTACAATTTCTTTTTGGATCTTTTTATCGTCTTATTTTTTATTTTATCACGTCTGCAGGACGTAATAAAATAAGAATTCTTGGACTTCTCCTGTGAGAGAAATATTATTAGTAGAACATTCTTGTACATAAACTTTATTAGTCTACCGTTTCTCCTCTCGAGAGAGACTTCACGATTCTCTACTCTTAATTAGCATCATCTCATACCTTTACTCCACATTCCATGGTAACATCATTCTCGATTGGCGAAACCTTGATCGAATCGTTAAAATGATCCGAACGGTATATCGTTCGATGACATCGTGAATAAAATTGTTAGAAACATTTCGTTCTGCAGAAAGAAACAATCTAGAGGAGGATTGGACGGTCGGAAGAAACGAAAGGAACCACCGACGAGTCTTTCTGCCTCCTTTTGTGACGGCTTTTACTACCAGAGAAGCGCGCCGGAAAAAGGTACATCCTCCAAAGAAACGTCCTGTATCTATAAAACGAAGATAGCCCCGGTACGGTAATACCGTTTCGAGCAAGCGAGCAGTCGCTATTAATTAATGCTTTAGTACCAGTATCGTTGCTCTTCCTCGAGACAAGTGATAGCGGTCTCGACTATGGCGAGAAAGAACGAAGATACTCACATTCGGGATGTGGGAGAAAGAAGAAAGAGAAAGAGTGAGAGTGGGAGAGATGCCGGAGCAGAGAATATAGGGTTGTTCCTTTTCTACGTTTCACTTTGTAGCCACTCAGGGGCGGCACCCGAGCCCTCTAAGAGCCGCCTAATCGACGCTACTAAACCCACGAGAGCATCACGAAAGGAGATGCCACGAGGGTCGTCGTATGTCCGACGTTTCTGCATAACTCCCATGCCGACGGAGGGCGGAGGGCTCGTAAATCACGCGCGGCGAGAGAAGAGGAGAGGCACGCTGCGTGAGGAGGGGAACGAACGATCCTCTTCGCGCGTGTTACCCGCGATCTTTCTTCAGTTTTTTTCTTTTCATTTTATGTTTTTTTTTTCTACCACTTAAAATTTTAATGACAAATTCTTCTTGGAATAGATTTTACATTATTATTAACTAATTATTTCAAATTTACAATAAAAATCTATTGGTATATTAATTTTTAGTTGAATAAATTGATGCAAATTATATTTTCAAAAATTTAAATACTTGAATTCTTTTATGTAAATTATATATTATGATTGGAGCAGTGAAACTTTGGATGAATAAAAAAAAAGGGGGAAAATTAACAGCGGGAAAAATAATTAAAATATTAGAAATAAATAGCAAAATCTCTCTTTTTTGATATAGTAACTGAAAAAGAATCTGAACAGGTGAAACATACTTCAACGCGATGTACGAGTCTCTTTATGAAATTTGAGCTCATGCTTTGTGGAGGTAAACTCCGGTTTAAAGGATCATCCGGCACGTAGTTGGGCCGTCGCGTAAAATTAGTACGATGCTAAGGATGTGCTTTAATATCAGCCGACGCCTGGTTAGCGAACCGCCTCGAAGTAGTCGTGCAGGGGAGGATAATAATAAGGATAAGACTAAAGGATATTAGTTGGTGGAACCAAGCCCGACCCCATCTCACCCTGCTATCTTAATCCTCCGGGGAAAGATCCGAGGTGCTGTATTTTCGGTTAATTGTTTGATACCCCGTCAATAATCGCTAATTACTATTGTCGTTAATTGTGCGCAACAAATAATGCGACAATCGAATTTAATTCCGAAACATTATTATAAATATGTCTCTTACATGCATGCGTTATGTATTGTTTCAGAAACAGAAGATTTAATTTTGTTATTTAATGAATTACTTTCGCAAAAATTTTAAAATAGGATGAATAAAATAAAACTTTTTTTATTGATTTTGAATGCACGAAGGAAATTAATATATTATAGACTGATATAACGGCTCTCTCTCTCTCTCTCTCTCTCTCTCTGTCGCACATACGCACACGCGCACGAAACGCTATGATAATTTAGCGGAAATTCGAAGGAAGATCGGGAAGCGTTTCAACCACCGCACAAAAGGGTATTATAGTACGGTCAGACTCACAATATACGGGTAATAATAATATTTTGTGGATTAACTAAATCATCGCGCTCGCGGTGTGCGCTTTACGGTCATTAACAATGCGCATAATCTACTTACTGACGGGAAATCCCGCGTAACGAGCGGCTCGCACTGATGGATCGGCCGCATTGATCACTAAATTGATAGAATAAGACTTAGGAGCTGAAGTAATATCATGCAATTGCGAGAGATATCGAATCGGTTGATCAAATTCGTCTGCTCCTACAATGATAAACGATAATATATATTTATCGACTATAGTGCTTAATTTATTTACAATTATAGTTTTTCTACTTTTTATAATAATATAATATTATCTTTTTATATTTTCCATCTGTCAGTATTTTATTCAGATATTAACACTTGAAATTTTTATGATGAAATAAGAATCATATTCAAGAATAAAATTTTGTTGAGCAGAGAAGGAAACAAAAAAATATTCAATCCTTGTAAATTATATTTTATCGTAATAAAATATATAGCAATAAATTTACGTAATTTACAAATTTATTTCTTTATTTGTACAATCTGATTTTGTTTAATTTTAACAACTTAAATTTGCAAAAGATAATTTTATATAATTAAATAACATTTTTAAGAGATTTTCGATTCAGAAATCTAATTTATAATGATTTGAACTTCTTTCTATTATGTGTAAATTAACTCTAAATGCTTTTTGGTACATCTAGCGAATTCCGATCAAGACTGAAGACGCGAATCCGCAAGTCATCACGCGAAAGCATCGGGGACAGGGCACGTCTGTATCCCATCGGGCGAGGGAATTATCATAATTTAAACATGCCCTTTGTGCACGAGCGCAGCGTGAAATCGGTCCGCGCCACCGTGGAACGATGTCTTGCCGCGTTGTGCGGACGGGCAGGTGTGCCGAAACCGGAAGCCTTTGGCCCTTGCCGCACGCTCGACTCAATGGACCGACAAATTTGAACTGTGACTTTTGACTGTATAATCCCATCCCGAGCCTTTTCATGCCACTGGGAAAGTCCCGGAGAGCCGGATCACCATTTTCTCGCTGACAGTTGTCGCGATGAGATTTTCCTACGTAGATTCTAGCTAATCATTATCAAATATAAACTTGCAGAGCAGAGACGGTATTCTCCTTTTTACTTCCAATTTAATTAAAACGGATGAAAACGAACATATATTTAGGATATGAAAGCAAAGAAATTGATAATCATAGTAACTTCGCTCAAAGGAACGTCTTTATTAAATTGTATTAAATTATTAATTATATAATCTAAATTATTGTATAAATTTTAAATTTTATACGTTTTATACGACATGATGTTGACGACAACTTCATGCAGCTTAATGTTCTAGAAATACATTGCTCACAATAGCAAAAAAATATCGGTACAAATTTAATACCATGCGGTGTCTATGTAATTCTTACTATGTTAATGTTAATATTGACACCACCAACATAATGTGAAATTAACATTATGGGTTTTAAATCCACACCACGTTAGTGTTAATATTAACACCAACATGGTGAGAATTATATAGACATCGCATGGTGTTAAATCCACACGAATATTTTTTAAAGTAAAGGATTGTATAAACAAAAAGAAAATATAGAGTTCTTTCAGCACCGATAGGATCGACTGACGTTCGCGAAAAGGCCTTAATAACATTTCAACTGATACATATAGGGGGATATAGAGCATGGCGTCCATAGTTCGTGGTATATATTTATTTATGCAAAACCGCTTGTGCGCGGGCGAGACCGGATATATCGTGGGGTTCGGCCGCGATTTATGGCGCTGTCATTTTCGGTTTTGCACTGCTCGACGTGTAAATCATTCAACCGGCCGTTCGCGCAGATCGGCCGCAAGAATAATATCGATACGAACAGCCGTTCATAGGCGATTCCTTTCTTCGTTACAATTACTCTATCTCTCGTTATGCTGTTAAACCGAAAATTTCGACACGTCAAATATTGCGACTTGATTGTCCGACGAAAACGCGCGCACGGATCGCGCGCCAAATTATTTGTAACTAATTGCGTGGAAACCAGCTGCCATTGATTTATCACAAGTCAAGCGCAGATGAAAATACAATAATAATGAGATAATAATAATAAACTCATTTAATATTCATGATTAATTAATATTTCGTGTGTATTCGAGAGGAAGATGATACGTCTCAGGCGTATATGTCGCTAGCATACATGCACTGCAGTTGCAGTCATCGACCATCCCCCAGGAGCAATATGAGAATCTGTAGGTCATAGAGTCAGTCGGTCAGTGGTGCTCTGAAGGGGGCTTTGTATCATCATCACCGGATGAAATGCGTTTGTATTAAATGTAAGGAAACCTTCAAGTTATCACGAATAAAGAGAAAATTGTACATTCGCATTTTTTTTTTATTATTCTATGATTCGTATATTGAATAAACGAATGAACGAATTAAAAAAATTGACTTTACTGTAAAAATTTGTCGCTGTATGCTGTAATGATAGTAAAACGTTGCCCCTTTTTCTCTCATTATAAGTAAACGATAAAGCATAATTACATGCATAATTTATAATTTAAACGAATCACAGAAATTGTATAATTTATTAATACTTATCTGATAATAATGATCTGATAATAATGTTAACTTGATTTGATAATAGTCGCAGTGCAATTAAAATTAACATCATTAGCTTTTGACAGTTCCTATTTTGTGTATCTGATTTCTCTATAACAGATAATAAGATACATAATTATTAAAGTTTAATTATACAATTTATTAGATTTTATTGTACTGAATTTAGGTGAATGTACGCCGCATTCTCTTTTTCTCTTTTAGCCAGACTTGTTACAATCGCATATTTCCACTGAATTTTATTGGCCATCCGGATACATCGGGACAAAGAAGAGGCGAGTCGTGTGCGATTCTCGCAAACCCTCGCCGCGCAAACAACCCCTAAATGCCAGCCAAGGACCACTGACTGACTGTTCTGACTGACTGGATGACTGACTGACTGCCGTGCTACCCGCGGACACAAAGGCCGGCTTTGTGCGTGCCTACAGATTAGTGGACTTATATACAAAGTCATTCACGGCGAGTGAAGACCCATATCGCTCCTCCCGCCACCCCTCGTTGTACCTCGTCCTTGCCCCGCGCGTCCCATCATCCTCGTTCGCACCTATTCCGTGTCCGAAACCGGCTGCGCGTCACGTATTTCGATCCCTTCTGGATCCGGGGGAACCATCCGGTAATCTTGCTAATACAGATGTCAGCGACGTATACACGAGACTACCAACCATTCGCTTCACGTCGCTTTGACTTTTCACCCTCCCGCTAACACTCCTCCGTCCCTTTCCCTTCGCTCGAATTCTCTTTCGTTTTCTCGGAGAGGTTTCTGTGCTTTCTCACTTTGCTTTCGCTCGTAAAATCAGCTGAAACACTTAAGTTTAAGTCTGAGAGAGAGAGAGAGAGAGAGAGAAATTAGGATAATTCTATCCTTTGTTTAATGATGCTTTTTTCCAATCGTAAAATAGTATTTTTGAAAAAAAACTGCATGACGATGTATCTTCAAAATTGTGCGAGCAGCGTATGAAAATATGGTAATTGAGAATTATTTATCCGCGTGTAAATGCAATTATCAGTATGTAAATTATATTGCAAATTATTTAACACTATTATTCGTGATTAATGTAAAAAGAGAAATAGTTTCGATAAATCATAGAATATTCTGTGGTAATTTCCATTAAATGATGTAAATTATTCAAAGATTGTTTTACTGATACTGACATTTATATCTGGTCCTGATCAAGTTATTAATTTTTAACAGCTTGTTTAATTAATTTAAATTAGTTATATACAAAATTATACCTATTTCTTTTCATTTATTAGATTGCATATATTAAATTATTACATTATTCATGTGTCAGTTTATGATTTATTATCGACGCTTGATATAATGTGGAAGAATGTTATAAAAGAAATAAAATAGACAAAAAGTTTGCCAATCGCAGAGAAAATAAAAATAAATGACGAATCCCAGAAAGATCATCGAGAGGATCTCTGCCTGCCTCCGCAGAGGATGCCGAGAGTGTTTTCACCCTCGGATAGTTTAATGCCCCCCTCCCCTCGTGTCGACACCCGAGGCGACTCACCCCGATTCTGCCGAGGTTGCTATTAGTTTGGTTTCGATGGTGCGGTAGTGAGTTACTCGGTACGACGCGTTCGACCCCTCGATGATCGACCGGACCACTTAAGGCTTCGTGTGCACGCTCATGGACCACTCGCGAAATGTACCACAACCATGCGAATTTCGCTTTTCTGTGGAATCTGCACTGTGAGTACGGAACTGCGGATATTCTGTCATTATGCATACATTGAAATTAAATTCTATATTCTAGTAGGTCATGTCTTTGAATAGATAGCATCAATGAAATATTTATTAAATGGATATATTTATTTGATACAAGAACAAATTAATTTTATTTAACAATAATTTTTTTGTTTAAATTAAATTAAATATTTATTTATTGTAAGTAGGTATAGTTTATAGGTACTATTTAGATCAATATTTATTAATATTTGTTAACATTGTTTTCTCAGTATATTTGTTTCAGTTGTGAGAACTATAAGACTTACATTAAGAATATCGCATTAATTACAAAATGAACATATACTTTATTATTATTGTTTACTAAATGTTTATATGTTCAATTCTTTTCTGCTAGATTTTTAAATCAACGAAAAAGACGCAGCCACATTTTACGTTACATACGGTTTGCAAAAGTTAAATAAATTACAACACAATTTATTCGCATAAAAGATTGACATTTCGGAACAGATTTATTATAATGCTATTATAAATTAATATCAAAATTACAACACAGTAACATTTAGCAACCATTATATCGTAGAAATAACAATTATTATATCATAGAAATTAAACGAAGAAATTAAATACAAATATTACAAACAATTAATGGTCATAGAAATTTCACTATGAAGCAGTGCATAAACATTTACTAAATTATATAAAGATATATTTATTTGTTACAAGAACCATTAATTTGATTTAATTATTATTTTTTTTATTGAGTAAATATTTATTTTCTATAAGTAAATGTTTAGTTGACACTATTAAAACGAATATTTATTAATATTTAGAATATTTTTGCAAAATTTTTTCCTCAGTGCAAATGAAAAAAGCAATAATATTTCTATTCTATATATTTTTACATCCTGTATAGCAATAGCGTTATCAAAAAATCACGCTATAATCGCGATTGATAGACGCATTATGAATCTAGCGCTTCCGTACCGGAATTTCCGCTCGGAGCACTCGACAAAGCACGCGAGTATACAACTAAAATGAACACCACTCGACTGGTTCGTTAGCGGATAGTCAAAGTGCATTTCACTCGAGCAGTTGCACCCGCTCTGGGCCGTCAATTATTTTCATTAGGCTATTGACGTTTCAAGCCACAAACGATCTGTCTAGTTTTACGCGCCTTGTACCTCCACCCGCGCGCGTTTATATTTAACACTCTTACTTTACATGTTGTTACTTAAACATTGATTGGAATATTGCAACGTTGGCTAATATAATAGCATACAAGTCCTGTATTTTTAGAATATTCTAAATCTATTGAAATTATACTGAGATAAAATCATGTAATTAGTCATACAATTATTCAAGCATTAGTAAAAGATAACTTAATAATTTATCAACTACAAAATCAAGTAAAAGACTGATTTATTTGTTTCATTTTAGCAAATAAGCTTCTCTAATTTTTATAAATTTAAGCTTTTTTACACTGACTTGTTAAATTGATTATTATAATAATATAATATAATACTACAATTAATATATAAAATAATAACAAAAAAAGTATATAAACATAATTAATTTTTTTATAATTTGATTAAATCCTATTTCTGTCGATCCATTATATTCTCAGATAAGATTTTGCTCCATTCACGATTGGAAATTTCTGCCAACTAACGCATAGATGAATCTCGATTATCGTAAACTTCAACAATTTGACAAGTCGTGTAATTCATAATAATAAAGAAGGAATCTGATGAAAAAATCGCAATTATTTCCACGCACGCGTCTTCGCGTATCGAGGCGATCTCGCATCCAGGTGTGCTGCGTTCGGCAAGACTCGGACCGGTTCACGAATACAACGGCGACAATGACCTGAACGATGAAGGAAGGAAGGAAGAGAGGAGCAGTGAAAGGGCGTAAACGGACGAAGCGCCAAAAAGTTGCTTCCTCCTCCTGTTTTATGAAGATGTAATTAAACGGTCAGAGTTGCGGCGCGCGGGATTTAGAGCGACCAACGTTTCGCATGACATCGAGAAGGCAGAATCTAATTTATATAAAAAGGAAGAGAAGAGACAACACGGTAGTGGAGAGAGAAAAAAGGAGGAAAGACAGGGTGAAGGAACACGCGGTGAGGGAGGATGGAGAGAGATAGAGAGACTAGTGGTATTTACGATCGAGGCCCTACGTATGTATCGGCGCATTATGGGCCTCGTGATATCAAAGGGGCCGCCTTTACAACGAGCCATATACAGCCGTTTACAACGTCGGAAATCTGACTGACGTCTATATAAGTATACCGTGACTCGTCTCCCTCGCTTCGCGGGCAAGCGTGAATGTCGCCGAGCGACATGTCCTCGTCCCCATCTCGGCTCCGTGAGAATAGGAAGTCCGTGAGCGACACTCGTGTGTCGTTTTCGTTTCGGGACGATATCGTTGCACAAGGCAGATGCTAATGGGCAATATTCGCAGTAGCGTGCTTTGAGCGGGACGGACATTTGCAACGATCCGGTGTAAGAAATCTAATAAATTGGAAATTAGCGAGACGTTGTGATATCATTTCTCAGATGCTGTACGCTGATGTGAGTGAAATTCTTTCTCTAAAATGCAGTCAACCGCCATTTCAAGGAGTTAAAACTTCAAATTTCAATTAATCGCGTGAACGTATTTGATCGTTAAAGTAACCAGTATTAAAGCTGGACGCAAAAAGGTTCCATCAATTATCCTTTATGCGAAGTACACGCGTGATAGTGCGATGTGAATCCTCTCTCGCATCTCGAGAGGGTCGCGTCGGTGCGCGAATGCTTTAACAATACCTCAACAAGTCGCTATCGCGATAGCGAGGTAAATTCACGGTCGCGGTCTTATCTTCTGCGCGACCTGTTCCTCCTGCACCACGGCGGTGTATCGTTTTATCGCGCGGACATACTCGATTTAATTATTCGATATTGTGTGCAGTGGAAAAACACGTGGTATCTTGAGTTACGCTTATTGCCGCGCGAATAAAATGACTCGCGGATTCCACAAAGCGCCCTAGCTCCTTAACAATGCTTTCTAGTTATTTACGAAGCCAATGGGAGCGGTAATCTTCTCTCCTGAAAAGGATCTGCACGAATATTGTGGAAGAGATATTAGAAAAATTCCCTTTTCTACCTGCAAATTATAGTTTGTATTTACTACATATTTTAAATAAAAAAAAAAATAAGATTTAGTCCTAACTTTATTTTTTATTCAAGAAATGTTTAAAAAATGTATATACTTCACGATGTACATTATCGAACATTTAAAGAAGAATGAATTAATTTTTCAAAAAATTCGCTCTTAGATGTAATGTAATAACTTTTTAAGCACGCTGCGTACCGAAATTAGAGTGAACATAGATAGAATATTTGAAAGATCTCTTTCCGGAAAGATTCCAGCAGATTTTGGAACATCAGGGATGAGATTCGCCACTCTCTTCCTCAAACAGAATCATCGTTCGCAGATGTAACACTCGCAGGCGCGCGAAAGCGTAACATACACGTCCTCGCTACCTTTCGCCCTCTTTCCCTCCCCCTGCGACCCTCTGTACACGCTATTCAGGCGTAACGGAGAGTTTAATTAATATTCGCACAGCGGGTTGGCTCGTTTGATTAGCTCTACGTTGCGCGGCCTGATGGGCAGGCATGCATCCACGTAGAATGCACATAGGCGGAAGGGAGTGAAACAGAGAGCGAACGATAGAGGGAGGAAGGGGTAGGAAAGGGAAAGAGAGAAGAGAGAGGCTACATTCCGAGAGCCTACGAACCAACTGTAATATCACAATCATAACCAGACCCCTCGTCGGCTCGTCCGTCCATCCGTCTGTCTGCCAAAACGTCCTCACGCTTCAGCGATATCAAAGAACTGCTGGCCGCTCGTGACGTTTACGGTACACGCACGGTACGACCACCGGTGTCCCGCAGCCGGTTAGCGTTTTGCGCTCTTCGCGGTCGGTTATGAGCGATATAGTCGATACGTGGGTAGGTATCCGTAGGTTCGAAGCGCGCATACAAACGGAGGAAATTATTTGCTAACGATGCTTGCCGCTAATTAATTACGTCATTTTAAACCAATTCTTGTATTTTATATTGTTGTAAAATGAGACGTTGCTGCTATAACGTCCCGTTAAATATTAAAGATTTTGTATTATTTACATCGTAATTTTTGTAAACACATTAGACATTATGAATGTCGTCTATATAAAATTTTTTTTCGTAAAATGTACGGCGTGGAATATCGTTGCGTTTAGAATAGTGACGAATATAAGAAAAAACTTTCATGGACGTATCTCATCTTGTTCGCCGCACGACAACTTTGGGGTTCTAAGGAATGTGAGAGTATAATTTTGTAAGAGCGATGAATTTTCTGCAACGTACATGGTCCAACGGGAGCGGGAAAAAAATAAGGCAACGAATGTGGGACCCCGGGATGGGAATCGAGGGATTTACCGGCCCGAAACGAGTCGTTCATTTGGCAAGGTGAATCCACGGAAGCTCCACCGTATCTCTTCTCACCCTACCCCCCGTCTCTCCCGCTTCTCCGTTAGTCCGCTGTTCTTCTACCGCGTTGCAAGGTGGTCACCGGGATAAGGAAAATAAAGATAAAGAGATGAACCGAGACAGCGCAGGACGTACGAGTTGCGTGAACGCAGCAGCGCGAAGTGGTTTACGAAGTGGACGCCTACGTTTATTGTCGTAGTATAATATTCCCGGTGAATCATTCACTATGGCTGAGAATGTTTCTCATTTCCTTTTTTTTTTAACCGTGACACGCGCAGATCGGGATGACTTTCCATATAGCGCTCGTGGCGTTATTTCTTTCGAAACATTTTATCGTGTCAAAACTAATACATTTTCTAGTTGCAGATATTGACATAGAATGCATTAAATGTATTCAATATTTTTAAACGCATACTAATAGTTGGATTACAAGAAAAATAATTTACAATTTCAGAATAGAGTAACACTAATCCATTATCTGCTGTAAATATAAGATCTGTAAAAAAGGAACACAGAATAGCGTCTTACGATTCCAATTTCTGGTAACTCTATGTCTTTCAAATGTCACCCTCAATGACACCTGAATATATCTGATAAATTTGTCGTGATATAAAAAATAAAATCATATTAGTGTCTCTAGAAAGAATTTGAGTAGCCTTTGTCCGTCTCGACGGAAAAAAACACGGATGATGATTCTTTTTATAGCGAAAACTGTCCGTTCAATATATTTCAAAAATAATCCCCGTAAACTCAGAAATGTTTTTCTCGCGCGAATAAAAAAGCCCGACGACTCGAACCGCTGGCAACGGGCCGCATTTGTCCGCTACCGATCTTGTCGATCCGCATGCATCTTTATCACCACCCACGGGTGTGTATAAAGACTGAAACCCGCGGCGTGATCCGAATTCGACGCGGTCGTCGAAGAAACAAACGATTCCTCACGCGCCCGTGGGCCCGTGAGCAGGCTCTTCTTCTCGGCTGCTTTACGTCGTGCGAGAGCGAGAAAGGCCGTTGTCGAGTAAGATATCGCAAGCTGTCGGACGTGTTTATGAATATTGGCACGTTGGCGAGCGAGCGAGCCTTTCGGTCTGGCGCGCACAAAGGCGAGCTCCAACATAAGTCGTCCACGTCGGTTTCGTGCTCCGCCAAGCTCCAGATATCGTCTCTTTCAGAATCTGCAGCGTAAAAATTATTAGCTGTTTGCTCTGTGGAATTAACGAGTTGCAGAACTCTCTTGAGGTACCCCGTTTCGATTAAATTACATGGGAATGTAGATCTCCAAGAAGAAAAAGAGTCAGGATTTTAGTCTAATATTAGAAAACTTTTGGAGATTTTTTTTTTAATTTTTTACACAAAGTTAATCAGTGAGAAGTGAAATAAATTAAAATAGAAATTGAAAAGCATTATCACGAATAATTATTTCTGAGCATTAATTTTTAAATACGAAGCTTTTATCTGACAGCAATAGATAAGTCCCAAAAACATTTGTAGCCGCAGCATGCGCACAAAATTGGTTCGAGAAACGATTGGGAAGAGAAGTAGTGGGAGCCATGATGGTTGATTCCTTTTCGGGATGAGGTAGTTACATCGGCGGTCGAAAGATTACAAAGCAGCCTGCACGAACATTGAATTTATATTGATAGCCACGTCGTGCTACCATGTGCAAACTACCTCTCGAGTTGAGAAGAGAGAAAGGTACAGATTTCGGCAGGGAACTAGCCAGATTGAGAAAGATGTGGAACGAGGGCGAAGCGAAAAGGCGTGAAAAAAGAAGCTGAACGGAACAGCGTCTCGTAATGCCAGTGTGAGTGAGGGATGCATTGCAATTGAAATGAAATGAAAGCCGCGCAGCTGTGGAACCAAGTGCTATTAAATATCTGGAAGACTTATTTGTAACATTGGAAATCATTCGTTGAGTATCTGTAACGCCCGTTCAAACTAATGCGTTTATTAGTTATACGTTGTTCGTATTATTACTATCGTTATTTTCTTCATCCTACTGCTTATACCATAAAAATGAAACAATTTTGCATTTTACCAATTAAAAATTATGATATGTAGTGTTCATGAATATTGATTAATATTCTCAATATTATATGACTTTATGTGATGCAAATTTTATTTTTGTCGGCATACATTACACAACGAAAAAAAATGATTGCAATTACCATAATTTGACTATAATTTATAGTCATTTTTTTTGTACTAACTGTATATTTTTTGCTAGAACTATAAATATAATTATTATTACTAGCACTATACCATTAATAACAACCAGTCATAAAAACAGATTTCTTAACCATAATTATCATGCAATTATAAGGTCTGCTTTTTGTTGCTGCACTCTCTGAACTGGTGCACACGGTGCAATAAGTCGAAGTGAAACAACCGTATACACGGAGAGAATTTTCTTTTAAAATTTATCCTGAAAATATGGTGATTGTGGTACAATACAATATTTTAAAGATTTTTACCATGCACTTCGGTAAAATTGATCAAACTTATTTTATACTTTATTGTAGTTTTATTAATGAATGAGAGAGATTTCTATTAAAATTCTTCGAAATACACACGATGTTGTCCCACGGCTGTCATATTTTCAGGGTAAATTCTAAGAAAAAATCCTCTCCGTGTAGTTGTTTCACTTCAGCTTATTGCATCGTGTGCACCAGTTCAGAGAGTGCAGTAATAAAAAACAGATCTATAGTCACAAATGCCAAACATTTTCCTCTCGGCACTCGTGCTTCTTTATAGTTTTGTACAATTCTTAAATAAAGATTAATATGTCGTTCAAAAGATTGAATAAACAGTGTTTAACTAAATTATAATTTTTCATTGCCGAAAGCAATGAAAAATTATAATTCAGCACAGAACACTTGGAACACTTGTATTACGCGTTCCATTTTTTTTGGTCGGTGCAACGGTATTTCCGCGTCTCAGCGTAAATCGCCACCGTGTCCCGGGGGACGTTGAGGTCAGCGGAGGTAAGAGGCAGAAATCAGTTCGGCGAACTGTGGCCCTCGGGTCCTGTTGTGTAAATGAGGGATCGTAAAGAAAACTACACAGTATCAGCTACACACCTCGGACACCTACCGAAACGCTGGCTGGTGGTGTGCCCTGGCCTGAGACCCCCCGCCGCACGGTCTCCCTTAAATCACGGCTGTTTGTAATTAAGTGAATGAATGGCCTGTATCAGAGTTAATATTTGCGACATGACGTATGACGGTACTGTGGAGACAAATCCCTTATATATCACCGCGCTTTATATAAGTGCTCCCTTCCTTCACCCCACACCCTCTCGACGGTTAACGGCTGCTGCGAGCACCCATCGACAACCTAGCGATCGCCTTGTTCGTTCGCGCCGCGATTTATCTCGTGACGAGCGATCGAGAGCTCGCGGATAATTCCTCCCTCTGTTACACCGTCCTGTTGCTCCTTGCTGCTTGAATGAATCGTGTTGTTAGCTGTATATGAATACAACTGTCTTGATTGTTAAAATATATAGCCTGAGGAATTAAATGTTATTGCTTGAAGATTCAACTTTTAAACGTTTAGATTTTTGATTTTGGATAATTTTTATACAGGTATTACATTTCCGTAGTCTAAAGTGGAATTTTAAAATACCATCAAAATCTTAGGTCTTTATTTCTAAAACTTTAATTTTTAAATGCGAATTTTTCTTAAAAAAAAAATTTGTTAATTCTTTGATTCTAAGTTTTTTTCCTTATAGATTCTTGAGATCATCAAATCTTAGATCCTTGAATTATATTAATTTTGCAATTTTTTAAATCAGAATTTCTAAAACTTCATTTTCTTATACTTTGTTATACTTTCTGATTGGATTTCTTTCAAACATCATCAACTTTTTAGACATTTACCTAATCGCGTCTTTTAAAATTCAAATATTTCAAATTTTAAATTCTGCATTAAATATATCTTTTATATATTCAGATTTATAAAGCCATGGATTCTTAGAATCTTCAACGATAACATTCTTGTCTTCTTAGATCTTGGTATTCCCCGTGGTTGCTGGCAAGCTTCTCTCGCCATCTGAGAGCTTGCAGCATCCTTTCGGCATACTCTTATCACCGACATCGGCGTCGTTCCGGCGAAATCCGGCGCGACGGGAGCCGCTCTTCCTGTTTCTCGTTACGCCAGGATTTACGCAAATTCTCGGGCGATAAATTCATTTCGACGATCCGCAATCTCGAGAGCGAATCACCTCGGGCGAATGAGGGGGCGATGACGACCTCTCTCTCTCTCTCTCTCTCTCTCGCTCTCTATCTCTCATCCCCCAGGATCGGCATGCGTGTCTGCGTGCGTGGATGCGTACGTACGTGTGGCCGGAAGGGCAGAGGATACAGGAACAAGCACGGAAGGCAGAAAGGAATGTCTATATGAAACGACCGACGGCGGACGCGGTGACGCGTGATTCTGCACATCGGCCAAAGGAAAGATTACCATCGCCCTGCTTTTTCCCAAAACTACAACCCTACGTTTCTCTCGATTTTCCGCTCCTCTCCTCCTTTCCTCTTCGTCTTCTCGCTTCTGCTTTCTGAAACGCTCTGGTCTGGATGTTCTACCGTGTGTGCCGCCGGAAGATTCTTTGATATTAAGCGCGCGAGAGAGCTGGAGGGTTCTAAACGGCATCGCGATATCCACTCGACAGATGTGCAAGGAAAATAGACGGGGATCAACGAGATATTCAGGATTCTGAAATGTTGATGTTAGCATTGGCCACTCTGCTTGCGACACATGATTTATTTATTTGTTTGTTCATTTGAACGGGAGCGGAGAAGATCACTAAGGAATTAATGATATTGTTCTAACTTGTTGAATCAGTAATCGCGGTAAATTCATACTCTACAAAATATTGGTTTATAGATGAATGTAATTATGTATAAAATATGTATAATTGCAATTGAAAAATTTTACAATATTGCTATATATCTGCATATTGGCCATTTTCTGATCCTCTTATAATAATAACATTAAACTTTAAAAAATTCTAAAAAAGTTTTCAAAATTTCTATAAATTACTTTTTTTAAAAGTTATACCTTGTATTGGAAAAAATTTCCCACTTCAATTTTTATATTTCCTACATATGAAATAAAAGATTTATTAAAATTAAAAAGTTCAACAAATCTCCAGTAATATACAGACAGTCAATTTTCTATGTTAAAGTAGTACAAAGTTGTACAGCTGTATAAAATAGCGATTATAGGTAATAATATTGGTTGTAACATCACAGTAAATTTATTAACACAACAAAGATAACTTTCTATGAGAATTAATCTTACATAGGTAACAATTTTTAACAAAACATGAACTTATAGATAGCGCATACTTTTGCTACCGTAATGAAGAAAACTTGTTACATTAGCAATTTTCATTGTAACAAAGAATTAGCAGAATTAGCACACTATTAATTACAGATATAATTTCTTTATTAAACCGTCAAATCTTTTTGGTTATAGATATTGAACTCGCGCAGCAAGCTATAACTTGCTGAATTATATGCACTCTATTTTTTTGTCTTATACTCTCTTCAGTGGTTAAAATTCAAGTCTTACAAGTGTCTTATAAGTGGATGTTCCCTTATAAGATCGTTCAATTGCAAATTGAATGCTTTTCGCAGTCGCATGCCCCGCGCCAGCCATCGAACGTCTCTCCGGCTTCTCCTTTTTTCCGTCGTGTCTCGCAGCGACGAGAACTCGCGGCGGCCCATAAATCTTTTTCGAATTACCAGGCGGCCGTAGGGCCGCGCGTCGCTCCTCTCCTGCGATTGCCGTACGCAGGTGACGTTTTTTGATCAGAGGCGAGGCTCTCTGCCTGCCGCGGGGCTGTAAAAGCGAATTAGACGACCCTCTGAGTTTTTCGCCTGGTCTCGTAATACGTCTTCGTCCTCGTCCTCCGTTTTCCCCCTCGCGTCGTACGCGACCAAACGTCGTTTTACGTGCGAGCGCGACGTGAAATTCATACTGTGCGATAACTCGCGGCGGGATACTCCTCGCGCTTATGTTCTTCGCGTATAGCGATGACGCCTCACGTTGGTGAGAGGATCCGGGAGCGACGAGGAGCGAACTTCTTCGTGGAGCGTCAAGAACAAGGAGAGACAAAAGAACAAACGAGACTTGGAGAGAAGGGTAGACGGTACGGAGGATCCGAGGATACTACGGTATGCATGAAAGGACTCCCGTCCTTGGTCGGCGGGCCCCTTTCGCGCGAGTTGCACTTACCGAGGCACACCCTCGCTGCTCTCTTATACCCGTAACTGCCGAACTTATGGCACAGTATCTAGCGTAACCTGCAGACAATCCACGGCTACTGCCGTCGTCTATGAACGGGAGAGACTTCCTGGGACGCCTTCACCTCGTATCATCTCGACTTATATGGCATTATCCATATACTCGATACGATTTCGTAGATAATAAGAAGATATCAGAAATAAAAAGAGGTAGATTGGAAAGAGAGAGCGTTTGAAGATGTAGAGAAAATGCAACGCAGATGAAAAGCTTGTAATGTAAAATGAAATTGTTATTATTGGCAGAATTTATTTGATTTTAATTAATTTATACAAAAAAATGCTGTTTTAATATTTAAAAAAATTTTACAATATTAATAAAAATTTTTTGTAGCTGCAAAATTTTACATGTGTATATATACATATATGTAAATACTTTACATTTAAAGAAATAGATATATTACTGCCGCAGAACATTTATCACGTCAAGAGAAATAATTAATAATGAGAGCAACTTTGTGATACTACCGATATGAACGCGTTAAAAACGAGAATGCGAACACAAGAGAAAGCAATTGGATGAAATATGCGATAGTAACACGACTGCAATATTTTACTTCCTTATATATTACTTTACTTATCTTTCGCTAATTCCTTATTCTAATGTATTGCAATGCCAAGTAATATTTCTTATAGCGGTGGACAGCGAACATTAAAATACGGTATGCCGGATATGTGATAATTACACCGATGTTATATTATCCGCTTTATTTCCTATAAACTGCAGTCCAAGTGCTTCCAAGTCTTTAATTTTACGTTGCATACCAGTTTAGGGTAAGTGGGAAAGAAATAAAATATATGTAATGTTGTTAAAAATTCTAATTAAAAATTATATCACATAGGTTGAACATAATAGGAGATTAAGAAAGTCATTCTGTTGCCATAACCTTTTTATAGTTTCTTCACGTCACTATAAAGTAATATTATCCTTTCTTTTATCTTTGCGTCATAATTTTTTTGAACTCTTGATGGACGATACTTACATACAATTCAGCTATAACGTCCAACTGACTTTCAGACAGGAATCTCCAAAAGGACACAACGTGATGTTCGTTGAGAATAGGCCATTATTATTCTATTTAAGCCGGTTAATTGTTAAGAACGTGTAATACTTGTATTGTTTTCACGGCTTAAGTTATTAATGAAACGAGACTACCACCCTTAGAATGGGCAAGTCCGGGTATCATCGTGAACAAGGAGAGTTCCTCTCTCAACAATCAATTTCTTGAATCTGACAGTTCCCATCTTTTTATATGAAAACAATTTTTTTGTAATGAAATATCTATAATTTTTAAAATTTTATATGTATAATATACGTAACAGAACTTTCTTTAAATATCTACGATACAATAATCCTATTTAATAATTTGTGTAATATAATTAATTCACAATACACATAATTGATATAAACGTTTAAAAAAAATTTGAAAATCGATTTGTTATTTTGTTAATTTATAATGTTATTGAAACGAATAAATCGCAGCAGATTTCGTCCTTCACTTTGTCAGTGGCGCACCTGTCGACCTGATGATACCGATCTTAATTGAGTACTTCATTACTTCAAAGACTTATCGCGTCAGGCGTGCAAAAAGATGCCAAAGCAGCGAGCAGCGAAAGATGCGTGGCGGCGATACGTTAACGCAATATCCGGCGCAACAAGCGAGAATATTAACATACAAGTGAAACCGACAGAGAACTCGCGGCCTAATTAACATGGAAATATTATCTGTTCACAAATCACGCGAACGCTCGCTTTTTTTTTACCTTTTGTTATTCACAAAAGCTTGTACTACTTCGTTGAAGAACGTGTTAAATTATTACACGCGGTCCCATGCGTTATATTTTGAGATTAAAGAGAAGCTAAAAACCGCATTAATTGCATGTCGGGAAGGCCTATGTAATTAGCAAAACAATGTGAAATTTTCTATAAACTTGATTTCAGCGATACATTTAGCAAAAGTATATTACACGCTTTATTACCGCAATCTGATTCGTCGATATAATTACTCAAAGTTGCCACAAAAAAAATGGAAAACAGGAAAATATCAGAGAAATTGAAAACGATCAGGAAAATCAGAGAAAAGTTTGAGAATTTTGCAATTTTTTGCAAATTAAAAAGAATTAATTCTTGGCTTTAAAGAAGTTTATGCGTACATCACACTTGTGCAGTTTTGGAATATTATCAACTTAATAATTAAATGCAAGCAATGTCAACAACATTAATAATTTACATTGCTATATTGAAGATTACACTCTCAACAAAGTATTTGACGGTTCCCAAATCAGGAAATACAAAATACAAAAAATTTTTAAATACATATTATTAAATGCATTAGGGAAAATCGTGAAATATTGCGTAGAAATCAGATAAAAGTTATGAAATTTTAAAATGAAGAATTTGTGGCAACCTTGTTACGAAGACTCCAATGAAAATTAAAACGTTTTAGATATATATTCTTAAATATGTAGTAAAAAAAAACATGAATATAAATCGGACAATTTTCTTTTATAGTGGAATCCAGCTTTTCTTTTCCACGTACGAAAATATAAATATCTTGATTGCCAGTCGTTCAAGTAAGAGTCAACACGAGCAACTTCGTGATTTCTTTTTCTCGGTATGTCACTCACCTCGTCCTGGCGAAAGGGAACATAAAATCGCTGTTAAAAAGCGCTCGAACCGGCTCTAAAAATAGGCGCAACGATATAGAGCATAATATAAAATAATTGTCCGATCGCCGCGTCCGATTTTAAAGAGGTTTCGCAATTCAACGACTTATCGTTCGCGTATCGGTGTCGTTTGAATTTTACTGCCGGCCGACAATATATTTCTCTTGCGCCTGGCAGGTGATGCGACAGATACCTTTCTCGCTTAGGTTGACTGGCGCTGACTGACGCCGTAGTTAAAAGAAACCAGTTCTTAAATATGTCAGAGAGGATCATCCGAGTCATCGTCGAGCAGTTCTATGTTGAACTACAGGCTCCTTCAGAACTGCAATTGAACAAATAAAAATCGTGCACGATGCAATATGTGGAACGCTTATGAAATTATTGCGCTTTTATTAAATCCACTTTATTTAGAAATATATTTATCTCTCGTGTATATATATATATATATATGTATATATATCACACGTACCATAAAGTCAACGGTATCGTGAATATTAAACACGTGCAAAAAAATTTGTGCGAATGTTTGACTACGAAATGATACTTCGAGGCTCGCAAGAAGCTTGTATCATCAGTCGTCTTTGACCTTCTATCAAGACGATAATTATTAATTGTCTATAAATTTTTCCTTTAATTTCTGTCACATATTAGAATCCGCATTCGCCATCACTTCCTCAAGTTCTGTGTATGAAGCAACCTGTACTAAGAGGCGTCCACTTAGTTCTCTACCTGCGGCAACGCGAAACGCCTCTTAAGGCGCGCGGGTTATTAAAACCACATCCGCGAAACGACGGTGGGACTTTTAATAACCACTAAACGCTAGGATTTACGCGCAAACTCGCCGAAAAGATAATATTTGTAAACTCAGATTTCGTATGTTTAATTAAACAAATAGCCTTTCGCCGCCGGGCGATCGCGGCTTGCCGCATGATAATTAGGATCATGCGAAACATACACTGTACAAGCTGTATATACTAATGATAATTAAATCGATTATCACACGAGGGAGTTTGTCGCAGAAATTGCGTGATATTTGGAAATTTAATAGCAAAATATTATAATAGCAGAGAGAAAAATCAGAGTTCCTTGAAATAAAACTTTGACGATATCTATATAGCGCGATGAAATCTGGCTTCTCGTTTTCTCTTTTATTGCGATATGAATTAAGAAAATTTCTCAAGAGAGACCTAAATGCCGAACGGCTCGATATATCACTTCGATTAGATTTCGTTGCTCGGAGATAAACATGGGAGTCGGGGTGCAAGAAAAGCGATCGCGCTCGTTAAAACGCACTTCGTGAACTGGGAAAGCGCGAGGCATAAAACCGCGACTACTCCCGATGTAAATTCAACGTTTAGTACTAATTAAATGATCCTTAACCTCCACGATACTCGCAAACCTCGCCTGGATCCTGTAATAATTGCTCCTCGTCACGCTGTGGGCCCTTTAGTGCCCCGCGTTGCGTTTCCACCTGTCGCCGCGGGACATCGACGATGGTATGCTTGTACAATGTTACGCCTAAAGCTGAATTTACACGGTCCGCTCTTGATGATCGTCTCGAGAGTATAAATTGCACAAAATAAATGTATCGAGTCTTTATACCGCGTTGATTACAATTACGTGAAAGTGACGTGGAACAGAAAGGCTCTTAATTCTTAAAATATATCGTATATCACGTTACGTTACGTTTTACTGTATAATGCTCACTGTAAATAACTGGTTATAATGACAGGTGTATAGTTCAGCTTTGAACAGGCATGCCAGAAAAAATCCGACAACCCTCCTGCTGCGTACATCCCGTTGCTGTTTATACGATAAATATCGACATAATATTGGATTACTCCACAGCATCGTCAAATTTTTTTAATGAGCTGATGAGCGGTGATGAGAAAATTTGCGGTCGCTCTTTAATGCTGTTAGAAAATATTCAACCGGTTTGTACAATATTACGTTTATTCAGAATTTATAGAAACATTATTTTCTATAAGAGTAATTTTTATATCTATCTAGGAATCTTAAAATCTATATATATATGTTTATTTTATTATTATTTTAATAAAGCGGATAAAGTGTTTGTTTTTTTTTATTGCATTATGCAGTCGGTACACGGCAGAGGATTCGTACGTAATAACGTGATGATTGAAATATAATTTAAAGATTTGAAGGAGATACTTTGAATAACGGGACTACAGGTGTAACTATGTTTTTCTCTTATATTATCAAGAAATAAATCTCGTAGCATTTGAATGGCCAGTAAGATTAATGTCGTTACATGCGAGAGGACGCTTACTGTGTTTCATTAGTCAGCGACTTTTTTTATCTCCGACCAAGAGAATCATCACTGAAAGTCTACAATTTTCATCGCATCATCTTTCCGTTATTCTAAGCATTTCCGTTTTCCAATAAATTGCCACATGATTATCACAGATTGAATTACATGGACCAATAGATCGGCATTTCATCTTCGATTAGTGCTTATCTTATCGTTATAATAACGCGGATATTGGCAACTTTAATGTTCAATGCTTTTATAGGAATGTCATTGCAATTTTAGTTTAAATACTCTACACTTTTTCATGTCTTAATTATTTCTCATATTTTACTATCTTTAACACTTTCACACAGCTTTCTTTTTGTTTTATTTACACAAAATAAGTCAAGGAATAAAAAATACTCAACAAAATTTCTTAAAGATATATAAATTCATGGTACATGTTTGATTAATTTACATCTCTATTAATGATGTCAGTAATGTGTTGCTTGCTAGAAATTTATGTTCTAATTGTCCAGAACATGCCTTCATGTTCTAATTGTCCAAAACATGTTTTTAAGTTAACAATAATTTAATCCGATGGTGCAAAATGGAACCGATCTAATGGTGGATGTAATTACCGTCGTCGTTGAAAAAGCGATTAATTATTTTCGTCGGTTGCTGCCAGTACAACATTCGTGCTCGATAACACGTTCAATCTTGCAGAGGTGCAGCGATTGATTCCATAATTTTATTATTTATTAATAATACTCTTTCTCGAAACTTTGTCAATGTGGCTTTTGTCATTATTGACGTTCGAACATGTTCCCCATGCCCGCGTTGCAGACACGTGTAAAATTTTTAACGACGCGACGATAGGAACAACGTCAGATGATATAAAACTTGAAAATCATCGTCTGAAAAATGAATGCATATTTTAACGTATAATATAGACGTAGACATTATACTATAGCAAAGTTAGGAATGTGCCTAAATACATTATACGGAAAGATTTTGTTAAGCCATCGAAATTCTTACGTAATTATTTTGATGGTCCAACAAAATTATTTTTAGATCTGTCTTATAGCTAAATTTTTAGATACCCCTCAGCAAAATCATTCTTCTCTACGTTTTCTCGTATATCTATGGATTGTTCACTCATGTCCACTTACCAATGCCAATGTATGATGAACTATAATTTCAGTTTGTTTTATTCTTTATCTTTTTTTAATTCTAAAAATTGTAGAAAAAGATAAAAGGTTAATTGAACTGGAATTAAAATTGAACTACATTGTAAAAATGAATATTAATGATAATCATTAATTCAAGGACGTTATAACTTTAAAAGGATCGTATTTTCTTTTCTCTCGAAAAATACTTGCAAACTTAAGAGCAAGAAATTAATTTTTTTGTTATTACAATAAATTTTTTAATTAAAATTTGTTTATTAAATGACATATTGAACTGTGAAACGCTCTAATGAAATCCTTAAAAAAAGATTATATCCTCGTGTGAATAAATCTTTCGTTGACGAAGACGTCACACGGGACAGGGCTACGCGCGTCCATCCCCATAGTGCCGGGGGGTAACTCGCTCGCACTTTAGACTTGCAGAGCCCATAACCCACGCCGTCGAGTCGACAACAGTTGCGGTTAAATGCCTGACACCCGGTGGCCGTGTGCCGGTCCCACCGCCCATCGAAATTCGGCTCCGCGTAACTCTTTCAACTCCACACGATTTGCGAAAGGGGTGGAGGGACTTCCAGGTCTTTCCCGTGGGCGCTCGAGGGCGAACTCAGTTATTTAATTAAAACCGGATTACAACGTGGTGGTGCCATACCGCCGTTACAAGTGTCTACCGTACATCTGTAACCACCGGCGCCATCGATATATACTAATTGCTCTATCCGGATTAAATGCGCGTAAATACTGCATCGCCACCGCCGGGCTAATTACCCACGGCTTGTATTTCGCCGAAGTTGAACGGAGTTGAATTTTTGACGGCTACGAAATCCGAGACGGACGTATGCAAAAAATCAATGGGTCTGGCGAATTCGTGGCTCGTGGAATAAACTCGTCACCAGAACAATATCGAGAATTTTAGCTTATTACGGAGGCTACATTTCCATTCAGTGTCATTTACGATAACAATTACGATACCTAGTTTAAAATATTAACTAAATCCGATGAGTTGATATTTCTAGTTAAAATCGTTTTGCTTAATTTTTAATTGTAATTTTCTTAAGAAAGTTTTTTAGAGTTTCAAGTCATGGATCATTATATGTGCACGAGAAAGAATGATTTTGCTCAAGAATCTAAAAATCTAGCTAGATCTGAAAATAATTTTGTTAGACTACTAAAATAATTACGTAAAAATCTTAAACATACTGAACAATAACTGAAAAAATTTTGTACGTTTTAGCAACCAGTTTGAGTGTTTTACATAATTATTTCGATGGTCTAACAAAATTATTTTCAAACCTGTATCTAGCCAAATTTTTAGATACTTCAACAAAACCATTCATTCAGTATGTATATGTCAATTTGCAATTAAAATGTTATAATAAAATGTTTTAGAAATTCTGCGTAGTTCTACTGTAAATCTTATTATAACTGTTTCAATCCATTATCGTAAACATTTTTTTGTAAATGACTTTTTTTTACGTTGTCTACTTGTAGAAGTTCATATGGATTATATCGTAATTATGGGGGAAAGGGTGATTCGTATCGTGAGGCTCGAAAATCCAGATTAGCTTCCATCTCTGCAAACGCGCTTTTACCCTTTCGCAGGCGCGACGCGCCTCACTACCGCCCTTCGAGTTCCCGTTGATGTTCTCTATTAAATCAAAGAGGCATTCAGATGGCGGCCGATGCGCCAGGAATCCAAATCGTGGCCATAAACCCCCGAAAGGCAGCGCTCGAATTGCAGCCAAATGTCTCTCGCCCCGCCATTACACGGCTGTCGCCCGCGAAACTGCCAATGGGCCTTGCAACCTCGAAAGCAAATTCTTTCCTTCGATCCAGAAAACGATCAGCAACGTTCTCATTTAATAATAAAAACATGAGTTTGGACTTAATATTATGGACTTTCTATAATAAGCCATTACCTAAGCTTTAAGTCTTAAGCCGTATGAAATTTATCAATTATAGTCGAATATGAGAAGAATAATTGATTACTTATACATACATGAGTGAAGAATGCCATTCAGTCAAGGTTCTTCGTGCCTAATGATATTTCTTGTGAATTTATACCATTTCTAATTGAAGCTAACGGTGCACTGATTATTTCTATTAAGATGTTTATTCATTAACAGCTTTCTAAGATGCTTAATTGCAGCAATAATATTTATAATTACTAATCAATTTAATTTGTGATATTATTATAGGTATAAAGAACCGCCTTGATGGAATTTTTCATTCACATATATTTTCACTTAATAATCGACTATGATCGGTCAATTTCTTACGGCTTAAAACTGACAGTTTAAGTAATGGCTTATTGTAGAAAGCCCATTACTATATAGTAACCACGAAATTAGAAATGTTAATTGGACGTACTTTCCGCATGATTCCACCGCGATTACGTCACAATCGACTATGATCGGTCAATTTCTTACGGCTTAAGACTGACAGTTTAAGTAATGGCTTATTGTAGAAAGCCCATTACTATATAGTAACCACGAAATTAGAAATGTTAATTGGACATACTTTCCGCATGATTCCACCGCGATTACGTCACAGCTCTCGCGGCGGGATTATTTTTTCAATCGAGAGTTATCCAAGACTCTCGTCGAGGGTGTCCCTTTCAATAAAGGCAGGAAAACGGAATATCGAGTACAGTATAAACGGGCGCGGACATAAATTTGCGAGCACATCTAATTGAAAGGGGAAAAGAAGAACGCGCGGAGTTCACGTAGACACTCCGTTTCGGGAGGACAAAGAGGAAAAGCGAGCAAATGTTCCGCATAGGTCGGAGATAGAAATACGAGATGTAGATGGGATGGAGTATCAAGAAAAGGGAAGACGAAGGGCGACGTGTTTGCCGGACTGCTCCATGGGATATGTTAAACTGCTCGAGAATGTCGGCGTTCCCCGGATAAACGGCGAGAGACGAGGTTCCATAAAAGAGGAGCGCCCGTGCGAATTTCAAGTATTAGATCGCTCCGCGCGATGCTTTTTGCACGTATTGTTTAGTCGATGTTGCGAAGTTGCTTCGCAATATTTTCACCAGACATTATTGCTTCTCAACAATGCGCTTCGGTAATGCCATGGCTATTATATATTTTTTCTATGTATTTCTGAAATTTCACTACTTCGCCATCTATTATTCCTAATCTTAAAACTGCAACGCTTAAATAATTATCTCCGTTAAATCACTTCGATTTCCTTTCGTGCATTATTTTTATAATTGTTTTACACGCAATTAAATTTGTTAAAATTAACCAAACAGAAATATCTTTGTCTTGAAATAACTAAGCGTGCGATCAATAATATTACGTCTTTTCTAATCTTATTAACGAAACATTATTATAAGCATTAAATAATTATAATCATTGAATACACATAATTAAATGCCGTACCTTCGAATAGACGTCGTTTTGCGGGAGTATACTCGGTTGTTCTATTCCTCTAGAAATTGAAGTGATCGACGTTTAATTCGATTGATTAACAATAGTCTACATTTGCGCTAGATGGAATTAGTGAGCTGAGAATATTCAATCAGATCGTCATTTCTTCCTCCTCACTATTATAAGTGACAAACGTATTCTTACTTATCACATGAACCAAATACAACTGTAATAACTTGAGTGTATTAAATTTATCTAATTTTACATCGATAAAAATATTATCTGAAATATTGAAGAGGTGATAATAATATAAAAAAAAAAGATGAAGATAATAGTATATATATATATATATATTCTCTTAGATTTTAACTAAGTATTATAAAAATACTTATCTCTTTTATCTCGCAAAATAAATAACTTTTCTAATTTGAATCGTAAAAAATCCATTAATTAACTTTAAAGTACAATCAATGTTGATATGATTGTAAACAAATGATTATAATTTAATAAAAGAAACTAATGTATAATTAAATTTTTTTGGAACGTCACAATAAATATGTTCTTATTTTATTGTTTAAGAAAGGTATTTCGATCGACCATTGCAGCTCTTTTTCTAATCTAAAAAGGCATAACGTTTCACCGAAAGAAGCTCACTATGTTCTTATCATCGTTATCATCAACGGTCGTTGAAACATCAAAGGGGATGATTCGCGTTTAAGGACCTCCGTCTGCTGACATAATTAACGGAAGTAACGTCGTTTTCTCACGAAGTGATTCGCGGGGGTTTGCGAGAATAAAAAGAGGATTCCGAGGGAGAAAGAAGAAGAAAGAGATGTCGACAGCTGGCTAAG
Source organism: Trachymyrmex cornetzi (assembly GCF_001594075.2). NCBI lineage: Eukaryota > Metazoa > Arthropoda > Insecta > Hymenoptera > Formicidae > Trachymyrmex > Trachymyrmex cornetzi. The sequence continues at coordinate 3,643,586 of NW_017296956.1, forward strand.
TCGCGGTTCTTTCGTATCTCCATCTCGTTCGTTCACCTCGCAGTACGCCCTCCATTCTTGTCGTCCCTTTTCAGTATCTGTATTCTACGTCTTATCGCGCGCTCCTCGTTTCCGTGAAATGTTTTCACTTCTACAAGCTGCGGAATTCTTGAAAATGCAACGTACGACGTACGACAGCGTTTTCCAGCCCTCTCTTTACCTTTTCTATTCTCTTTCTCTATACATATCTCTCTCTCTCTCCCTCTTTCTCTGAAAATTATTTTCGCTTTACTATTCGGACGCGCGAACGCTGAAAACCGAAAAAACGTGACATGCCGTAATATTTTTCTAACATTGTAGTTGTCACGTTCTTTGCATTAATTTGAAAATAAAATGGCAAAGAAACGTGAGAGTATAAAAATATCAGGCATTTTTGTAAGTATGGTGTTCAACTTTTAAATGTCACCTCTTTCTAATTTATACGACTTATAAATATGTGAGTTGTTACCTTTATTTTTTAATTTTAACTATTTATCTTTTTCTTCATTATATTTATCGTTTTAATAATATTCTGTTTTTAATTTTAAAGTAACTCTGTATTAAATAAAAACATTTTGGACTTGAGAAGCCAACAATTTTTAGGAATAGCATATTGTAAAGGTGGAAATTCCTTGGTGTTCTTTCGTCGCGAGTCTTTTCTTTCGATTAAAGGACAATGCCATCACTATCCCCGCGTTTTTTTCGCGAGGCTATCTCTCCAGCCGTGACCATAACTGCGCCATCATTTACACTTAGTCCCCTTTAGAGCAGCACCGGGGTGGCGCCGAGATAGAGCGGTCGCGTATCTTTAATTAAAAGAGGCGCTCACCATCTACTTACCCCGACGCCGAAATAAAAAGACGCGGCCGTGTGTACAGGGGGTGTCGCGATATTAAAACATCGCGCGCGTGCGCGAGCCTGAAAGGCTTGGGGTAAATAAAGATGTTACACCGTTCTTAACGGCCAATCGAGGTGGAGATAAGATCCAGCGCGCCCAGCTGATTCGGTATATCTTCTTCTTTCCCATTTACTTAAAATCGGGTTTTCTCATTATCTCTCGTAGTCATTTAACTTAATTTAAAAGAATATATAACATCGTAAAATGGGAATTAAGTTAGTTTTTAAATTTAACAGTTGATATACTTGCTCGACGATTTTTTTTTGTAATTCAATTGTAATCTGTATTTTTCATACTAAAGTAAAAGATGTAAGATATCTGTTACGCTCATTTGAATCGTGAAATTAAATACGAAATTTTATATGCACTTTTTGTAATACTATATAAAATATAAAGTAATGTAAATTCTTATTGCACAATTAAAACAAATATTTAAAATTTTTATTCTTCTGAAAAAGGTCAAAGTATCTTTTTTATACAATATAATTCTTGTGTAATATAACTCTGTTAACAAGCTAAATGCTTGTAACGGAATAGACGATGGTGAAAAGAAAGATGCGAGAGATAAAGATAAGATTGAAAAGGAAGATCCAACGGAAACTCATAAAAAAATTATGCCTAAATTTATTATCATCTTCCGGTCATATATACAAAGGCTCTGATAAAGATCAACGGAAACAATGTTTTCGATCTAAAGAACATATCACGCCTTCCTGACTTGAACCATCCAGAATTTTTTCACATCAACGTGTTATAAAATTCGTTATTTGACTTATTTCTTTACACATTCTTAATTTTCGCATTCTTAGTTTCTCATTCTATCTTTTACTCGCATCTCTAAAAAGTTTTTGTTATGAGACTTCAATCGTATATACGTTATGTTATGTTACAATTACAAGATTATAACTTGATATTTTTCAGTGTTACACAGTAACGTTAATTTTAGCTTTATTTAACTTCTAGTTTTACAATTATACAACATTTAATAAAAATTTTTATTTTTATTTGGCCCACCACTGAATATTCGTGAAAAATGATTCATGTAAAATTGTGAATTTTGTTAATTTTACATGACTTTATACTCAACAAATGTCTACATATGTTAAACATTATTATATTACGAAATCTTATTCAAATATCAAATTTTTCATTTTTTTTTTTAGTTGCCGGACTATATCGCATGCCTTTATTTATCCGTATAAAAGTGCCATACTTAATGAGGCTGCTATGCGGACAAAACGCGAAAATTACACAAACGCAATTATAGACACTATATCGAATAATGTCCGCGTCTGCCAGAGGAAATCACGGCGGAATCATCCAATTAACGAAATACCTAATTTTCAATGAAATTCCCATTATATTGCATATGGGGATAAGCTTTAATATTAAAGCATTTTATTAAAACGTAAAATATTAAAACACTGTAATGCATCCAGTGCTCGTCAAATAGCGTCCGTGTTTGTACTGCAAACGTTTCGTGCGCATTTGCAGCTCGGAAACAAATTATATCATTTCCTACCCTGCTTACCACCGTCGCAATCGGTAAATATTCCATCGTGCAAGCAGGAATTTAAAAGTCATCGCTAACCGTATAGTTGATGACTTTTATCGATATTATAATACTAAAGATATAATGAATATGAACGTTATTATCTCATTATTGTTGTGATCGAAAAAATTTATTATGAAATAAAAATGTCTCTTTTTTATTCTTTTATCGATATATTACTTTAATTTTACAGAGATTGCATATTATATAATTATAGTCTCTGTGCACAAAGTGAATGCAAATATAAATACGTATTCTATAAAATAATAATTAATATTTTTATAATTATTAATTTTTTAAATTGATGCTTTTTTTAAAAACATAGCATTATATAATAAATGGTTTTTTTTCAACCTTCACACTTTGTTCCTTTTTATAGAATATAAATCATAAATTATTTTTATTTTTTAACTGAGAAAGAGAGAGAGAGAGAGAGAGAGAGAGAGAAATAGATTTTATTTTTCAAAATCTGTTAGTAAATTATTTTCTAGTGAAAAGCTTTATTTTTTCAAACATGAATAATTATTATTACAAAAAAATATAAAATAATAAAGCAGCTATATGTAAAAAAAAAATAGATTATTTTTGGCATAAGAATGCGGTGTATTTGACATATAAACAAACCGTCTCTTCTCTTTTCCGGAAACCGCGAGAACATCGCAAGTTCCATCGTCTATTTTTACAAGTCGACCCTTGAGGGTCAAGATTTGTGAGGGCGAGGGATGCCTCTGTCTTTGCGCTGTCGACGTGAAACATTTGTCGCGATCAAATCCTCATGGTTCCCGGCATCACCGAATCGTCTTTTGTCAAAACAAACGAGCCAATTGCTCTCGAGTTATATTCAAACGATAAAAATTGAAAGATTAATTCGTTTTATTTTATATTATTATATTTCTACTTTTTTGCACATGATCTTTTTTTTAATAATTTATATTTATACATTTGATACTTTGAAATCATTTATATTTCTGTAGAATTATAGAATCGTAAAAAATCGACGAGAGATTAAAACAAAAATCTTCGCGAGTTGTTCGTTATATGTCGCAAATTCTTTTTATTTTTTTAAAAGACGTTTGATGTTGTCACTTGTCATCGGAAAATAGAGGCAGGTGCAAGCACTCAGCAGCAGTTTATTTTCGTACGCTCTATGGAATTCATGTCAGGATGCAATATTTTTTCCTGATTCATATTTTTAATTACATTGCTTATGTAATTGGTAAAACTTCTTTGTTAATAAAAAGCAAGATGCAATTATGAATTATAGAGTTTTAATATTATTTTATACTCGTATGATTGATATGGAATAATTTTTATACAACAATAAATTATGTAAAAATTAATTTACGACAGTGATTTTCATATATATATTCCAGATACCAGATTTTAATAAAATATTTACAAATAATAATTATGAGTAATTTATTATCTATTAACGTTTTACATGCAAATATTATATTAGCAAAAATGTAAGCGAGGGAAAGACAAAATAGGACTTTCAGTTAAAATATTATTGCGAAAGTAGTATCTAATCAACTGACGTGGCGTAATCAAGAATTCTCATTAAAAAGTAAAAACGCATTAAAAATTACAGCAATGCTCTGATTAAAGCTTTCGAGAGCTTTCAACTAGCGTGTTTATCACCGGAAGCATGATGCGTTTTTAAACGTGATAATTCGATATATCACTGGTCCTGACATCGATATCGTCGTATAAGCAGACATGCCTAACTAGATTTTCACGGTATCGCTCGTCGATCTATCCAATCTATTTATGGCCATTTGCAGCAGACGAAGAGCGATTTATTATTACAGGGAAGTGTAATTGGGAGATTTCATCGAGTCAGTAACGAGACTAATATTGAAACGACGACTATTCGAAATAGAAGGACCGTGTAATTCGAAGCATAAGAATATATCATTACCGTATTTCTTTAAAATTACCGTATCTCTATTTTTAATATCATGGCTTTGCAAATATGACAGGAATAAATGTTTTTGTATTATCTGAAAATGATATATTATTGTTATTTACACACATATAATTTACAAGTTTGAGAGTAATATATTTATATAATTTACAAGTTTTTTTGGAAGAATAAAAATTTAATTTATAATTATGATAAAAACTTTTAATAATTATTTAGTGAGCACTTCAAGATCCGTTAATTACACAATAAAAAATTTTCTGGAACTATTGATGTCTAGAATGATTTAACAATTAAGGAGACTCGATCGTAAGGGCATAATCTCCGAAAGAAATTATCCGAAAGAAATTAACTGATAAATCTCGTCTCATTTCTTCTTTCGGATAAATTTTCTTCATCTCGTCGTCGCGACATTAATTCCGCCAATTTCCGTTACCCGATGCTTCGTAAAACTAACCGCGATTATCACTCAGGAATTTCGAAGTGTATGCAAAGTGCATGTACGCATTCACGCGTCGTCAACTTTGCGTTATTTTATCACATGGGGGGGGGGAATGTACGATAAAACTCGAAGCATCCAATTATGCATAACGCGCCTAGTATTCTTAGCGACCAATTCCGAAGCAAAAATTTGCTTCATGTGTTTTACAAAAATTGTTGAAAAGTGCTACGGTTTAAATAAATAACAAATTAAAACTTACAATTAAAAATTAATTTAATAAGAAATATTTGATAGGGCAAAGAAAAAATTAATTATGGAACTATAATAATATTTTTTGCTGGAATATTTTTTAATTCATAGAATTAAATATTTTGATATTTATACTTGAAGTTAATCAGCTAGGATAAATTAATTATTCCAATCGTCACTTTTTTGTATATTGATTATTTCCTAATATTTTTCAATAGAATATTCGCTATATTTTCATATTATCCAGCACCGTTATTATTACGGTGTTATATAAATCAAGATACAATTTTAAACAGCCGTAAAGATAGCACGACACATTGGTCATACGATGTAAACGGAATTCCAGCGTGTTTCTTCGGGCTTCTTCGGCGTAAATTTTCAATATATGATAAATGTTCGCCGCGTTCGGTCTATAAATTGCTTGTAAATAATTCCGTCCATTACATCTAGTCGATAAATTTGAGCCGCAGTTGTAACATTATTCCTAAAAGTCGACGCGCTTAGATTTCAATTTAGATTCGACAATTTAAACGCGTCTCGACGACGTCAAGGACCCGGAGATGCTGGGAGGCGCCACGCTCTTCCGAGATAAACCGTTCGAATAAAACTCGGTGGTATCCGTTGATGGATGCATCAGGATATGCATCGTGATCGCGACCCTGATCCCACCTTCCTCATCCGCGGCTATCGCGCGCCTCGCGATAAATATTTACCGTCGTATAAAGGCTTTCGGCATTCTTACAACGCAACGAAACGTTATGAAGCCACCTTGAGATACGAGCGATTAACGCATAATTAAAATCAACCGAGGAGGAATCCGGCACGTCGGCACCGCGAACTTTTCCTATAAGTTTATGCATTTACTCTCGGTGACCGAACCGCGGTGGGGTTCGCGGCGACAAGCTTTGGCAATTAATTATGCATTCCCGTCTCAGAGTACGTCTGGCGCGCAAGGCTCGAGACAGAACTACAGAAGTATCCCGCTGGATACCGCGGGCACGCGGCCGTCCGTACCATACCGCGCTTTTTCCTTCGCCCACCTCCTTCCCCTCCTCCTCCTCCCCTTCACCACGACTGCCTCTTTCCGCCTTTCGTCTCCTCGTCTTTTTTTTCCCTTTTATTCGCCGTTTTACGGGGCAATAAATTGCGAGTAAACGAGCCGGACCGCGTTGACCTACGACGGTGCGGTTTTCGTTTCGCGGCTCTGAACTTAATGCGACGCGCGCGCCTCGACGGCGAGGACGACTCGACGTCGCGAAAAGTAATTACGACGCAAGTTGAATACTTTTTAAATCGCGTTAGCCGACGTCTTTCAAGAGGCGGTGCGAGCCCCCGGTGATCCCATTCCTCGAGCGCGCGCGCTGGCTAAATCCTCACTTCCGAGGACATCAAAGGCATCCTTTAAATGCATTTAATTGTCAAATAAGAGGGAATTACTTTCTTTTCATTCTGTTTTTCTTTTTGCTGAAAATTATTTCACGGATAATACTTTTCATTAACGCATAAATATGGTATATACTACATTACTATGTAATGACACTTACTTCTGTTTGAAAATTGAATGAGAAAAATGTGTAAGAATTGCCTCAAGTAATTTGTAGCCTCTTCTACACTGTTGGATATTAAAGGAGGCAATAATTGAGGAGACAACCTAATTCGTAAGATTATTTAACTTTTTGTAAAATTGTATTTGAAAATGGCTAAAAAAATAGCTAAAAGATATAATGTATATTTACATGGTTTCAGTAAAATCAGTGTTTTAATAATTAAATTTTGTGCACACGAAAGTTCCATGCCTGACTCTTATATGTTTGTTTTTTCACTTATTGTTTTCAATTTCAAGGCCTTTGTTTGTCTACGAAATATAACGCGATAATACTTATTGCTTGCTATTGAATTATATAAACAGAAAAGGCAATTATAACAGAAAACTGATTAAGAGACTTAAAAAGATCATCTCACACATCTCATATTTTACGAATTATTAGTAAAGTCAACGAACTTTAGATAAAAACAATTGACAATCTGTTTGATGAAATCCGTAAAATAATATCGTCTTGATACCAAAGCTATTCTAATCGTAATGTGAATCATTTTTATTTCAGGCAAGAAGAAATTCCCTTCGGATCCCTCCTGCTGCCCTGTATGCGGAGTGACAGTGAGACCTCAAGAACTAGAGCAACATTTTGCTCAAGAGCTCGATCGATTGTACAAGGTCTCCTCGGCATCTTCAAGACCTCGACCCTCGAGGTCGACCTTACCACCAACGCATCCCCAAGATCATTCCCATGGCACGATGCTCCATGCCCCATCGGCGGCGGATGGCACCCCTCAGGGTAGATGGGAAACATACAAAAGGATCAAGGCCAACAGACAAGTAATGCATTCTTTATTTCCTCTTTTAAACCTGATCTGCAATGTGCTCTTCGCTTCTCGTTTCTTGCTTTTTCTTCTTGCCTTTTTGCTTCTTATTTTGTTTCTTCATTTTCTGTCGCTTGAGATAAAAGTTGATAAGCTTCCGAAGAGACAAGAAACACATGACAAGAAACACGATTGTCGATAAAATCGCAAGGAAGGAAAAAGGCAAGAGGTAAAAAATAAGAAACAGAAAGCAAACAGCATGTTGTAGATCAGACTTTAATCTTTCATTAATCATGCGACGTCTTCTCGAATAAAATTAATAATATAATTTCTCAAAGAAGCAAATTGAGAGATTCCGACAAGATATGAGAAACGTGGTAACTACTAATTATAATAACGATGTGCAAATTGCTATTTTTTATATGCAGGCCAGAATACGCGTTAAGAATCGAAAGCGAAAAGCGGACGAGGCGTCTTGTCCGGTTTGCAGCGAGAGATTGTCGGGCACTCCGGAGGAATTAAATCAACACGTCGACCGATGCCTGAATAAGCAGAACAATGGAAATCCAGCCGGGCAGAACGCGAATGTCGACGAGGAAGAGGTTGACGTCGAGGGCGACCCCGAATACGAGGAGTACGAGTGGGCCGGGCAGACAAGAGTGCGTGCCACTTCCATGCTCGTTGGTGGGTTTTCTGGTAAGTCCATTTGCAGAGTTAAATTATACATATATTTACTGTGATATATACAGAATATTTATATTAAATTTGCGAAGCACATAATGCATGATTTTATACTTACCTAAAAACGCTGAATCGAATTAAATATTTTTTGCAAAAGCAAAAATGAAATAAATATACGTTAATCGTATAACAGGAAATTGTATAATCGTGTTATTTGCCTTTTGCATAAAAAAGCGTTTCGTATTTAAGATTAATACGGAGCGATATTAACAAGATTTAAATTTCTATAGAAAAAATATGGTATACTTTGTATTAATTGCAAATTGTTATTTTAAATAATTGTTTTTAGACAAATATTATTCTGGCGTTACACGCACCAAATAGTTTGCAACCTCAGTACTATCGAATACGTATAAGAGTGACACGGACTTTAGAGATCGCTATTCCTTTACTTCGCAGCCGCAGGCCTCGCCACTTCCTCGAGCAATCGTAGTGGTGCTAGGGGTGGAGGTAATCAGGAGGACGAAGACGTCGATCTGGTGGTCGATGGCGACGACGCCGCTGAGTTCGGTCCAGCTCAGTATTCCGAAGCGGATGTGGTCGCGCCGCGAGTCGATGGCACGCCGCGAGAACAGAAAGAACGGGACGCGCTTCGCGAAGCCGTTATTTCGCCGAACGCGCCGCACACGCCGCAGCAGCTGACTCCTGACTCCGGACTGACGGCGCAGGGTCTGGTCGAGGTGAAGCCGGAGCCGGGCGCCGCAACGCCTGTCGCCCAACAAAACGACCCCGACGAAGGTGCCTCCGGGTCACCTAGGAGAGACGGCGATACGCCCGTTCTTGAGGCCCTTCGCGGCCGCATCCGCGAGCTCGAAGCTGAGATGCGCGGACAACCCTTTAAGTGTCTCATTTGCATGGTGAGTTCATTCATCTCAACGATTATGAATAAAACGAAATTTCTATATCGCGTCTCTGATTTAAGTAATACTTAGGCATTTTGTTGTAAACTGAAAATTTGTTACAAAGGATTTAATATTCTTAACTCTTAACTGTCTTTTTGATATGACACACTCAACTTTTTTTTTCTAATACTTTTTCTATGCTTTTTCCACTATTTATAACTATTTTATTAATAAAAATGCATATATTTTCTTAGCGTTATGTTCCTTAATGTCTGACGTTTCACATGAAAAGATTAAGTTTTGAGGTAATTTGTACAAAAGTAAACGTGTTTTTTAAAATAATATTTATTGTTACGTTAATGTGTGTGTGTGTATGTGGTACGAAACAATCAATATGTATCTATATTTTTAAGACAAGAAAACAAAATTAAACTAAATAATACTGCTTGGAATTGAAATTTTGCTGAAATTTTGCAGAACAATTTATCGTTTGAATAATACGCTTCGCAAAATGAATGAAACAATCGTAATAATAAAAATTAGGTTTCGCTCTCTGAAAACGATTATTGAACGTAAAAACTGAACCGATTAACTTTCGAACGCTAATATGGCAAATGATTGTAATTGAGTCACTGTAATTAGTTCATCGTTATAGATAACTTGCTGGTTTTAATATTGTGAAAAATCAAATTGGACATGCAAAAATAAGCCGGAAAAACGGCACGCTTTATCGTATTTTATATTATTACGTATTTTATATTATTCCTTGTAATATTGCATTATACATATTATTTCATCCTGTTTCATCCGTGATCTGAAAATGCGCATTTCGTAACTCGTAAATAATTGCAACGACATATAAAAGCCGTGCATAAAATTCGACAGCGTTTTTTTCCATTAGCGACAGCTTGAAATATTTAGATCATCAAATAAATTATTTCTCTAATACGCCGCTCATATAAGAATTAACGAAGTAGCTAAGGAGCATTACGTGTAATATTACCGTTCAGTGTTTCCATCGTCGATGCGGTATTACCTGTCCACCAACTCGCTGTAACAGGTTCGCGATCACGCGAAATAACTCGCCACGCGAGATAAGACGACGATCTCGCTCGTAACGTGGTGGCAGTAAAACGCTAAAGGCATATCGACCTGCGGTTGTTATCAACCAGGATAAACAGCGGGCGTATTTGTCGATCCAGGAGGAATGCCGCTTACATAACGGTCGCGAATAACGATCGCTTTAATTCATTTCGTGAAAAACCGCCGGGAGAGAATGCCAATTCAGCTCGTGATCTCGCGATCGTTAAATCTTTCTTGCGTTATCGGTTGCACCGCATCTCGTCTTTGTCGCTCACGAGAAATTGGACTGGATATGGAATATCCTTTCCCCCTTCTCCACTGATTTGCATTAATCTAATGAGAAATTAAGATATTCCCTTTTCGACTTCGAGACGCGATTCATCTCGTAAACTTCAAAAACAATTATCGTCATACATTTGCCAATTAAGTAAATTAGCGATGTAATAAACCCTTATACACAGGTTATATCTTTTATATTGACACGCATATGAGAAATGGAGAGTATTGGTGCAAGTGAATTTGCTAATTATTTTATTTATCGAATGTGTGAAAAATCTCCATTTCAGGAACAATACAAAAAGCCGGTCACTTCGGTTTGTTGCTGGCACGTACACTGCGAACAATGCTGGTTGCATACGCTGGTGAGTATTAGTTGTTTATATGCTTCTGAACTTGGTTATTTTTCAGACGTTTTAAATAATTAAATTAAATTTTTTAAACTTATAACTCTAGACGTACCACGCAACTTACAAAATAAAAATAGCTGTTGAAATTTCTGTAAACGTTTCTATATACATCAATATCCAAGTAATCACACGAAAAGAACGATTTTTTAAATTTAGCTAAATATAGATCTGAAAATAATTTTGTTTGATATCAAAATAATTATGTAGAACGCTCAAGCTGGTTGCTATTATGGAATATCAAAACTTTTTGCAGCATTGCTTGTCATGGTTGAATTTCCTACATAATTATTTTGATGGTCCAACAAAATTATATTTTCAGATCTGTATCTACCTATAATTTTTAGGTACTTCAGTAAAATCGTTCTTTCCATGCATAATTGCCAGATCGACCTCTGAATTTAATTTTCTTTCGTGAAACTACAGCATTAATTTAATCGTCGATAAATATATTTAATGAAATTTGTGTTAACATGCTGAAATCCATTTTTATTCAAGTTTATTATCAATTTTCTATGCTCTGATTCTTCTGCAAGTTTGCGGCGAATTCTGTCAAGTGACAACTTTGGTTCCGACAATTGTTGAGAAACGAGGGCTTTCTTATCGCTGTTACAGGGCGCGAAGAAACTTTGTCCGCAATGCAACATGATAACGTCACCATCCGATCTGCGACGCATCTACATGTGAACAATCTGGCTGAACGTCCCTAAGGATCTACGTTCTCCACTCCAGGGATTCGGGATCAGCCGGGCAGCGTTATCAGCGAGCGTTCCGCTCTTGTAAATACTTGTATATTTTTCTGCGTTACGTAAATTAACTCTCTAGGATTTTAACATGTACGTTTATGCATCTTAGAGCTAGTAAATTAACTCCGTTAGTTCTTAACGATCATCAACCGAGCGTCGCTCCAAGATCACCCGATGCAGTTTTGCGCGTCTGCAACGATCGCAATCGATATATTCACTTATACTTACGAACTCGCCGTCCCTTCCGAAAACTGTCAATTTTTCCGCGAACCTTGCCGTACTGTTCTACTTTCATTTGTTATATATTGAAATTGTAATTATAAACTAGTTATTTCTAATTATGCAAGTATCAATCCGTTCTCAATGATTTTTCCGGTTTGACAATGAATTTTTTAATCTCATTTTTTAAATATTTAATTTGATATTGTTGCAATTTTCAAAGTTGAAATATTTGTGCAGACACACAAAAATAATTCTTATTATTTTTATCGAGCAATCATTATATATTATACATGGAAATATTTTACTGAAGTATCCAAAAATTTAGTTAGATACAAATCTGAAAATAATTTTGTTAGACCATCAAAATTTTTAGGTATAACACTTAAACTGATTGACAAAATTGCAAAAAAATTTTGACATTCTAGCAATCAGTTTGAGTGTTCTATTTGAAAATTTAGATGTTCTAACAAAATTATTTTTAGATCTGTATCTAGCTAAATTTTTTGATACTTGAACAAAATCATTCTTTCCGTGTAAACACTCTGGATTAAATGTATTACAGTGAATCGTCTGTTAAACACATGACAAAATTACGAGATGCAGACGACACTAATCCGCGTCGACGAAAGTCGCGTCATATGCTCTACATCATTATCTTCGTTTCACAAACGAGGATTAAGGAATCTTAAGATTATGCGAAGGAAGATGACGTGGGAGAAAGCCGATTGGCTAATGTAACTTTGTTTCTTTCTGACACAAATTTGTACGGAATTTACGACCATGTAATAATTAAGTTCTTTGAACAGTACGCGTTTTCTATTGATCGGCTTTCGACGCTCGTCGATCATATAATTACCAGAACTTTTAGATCATCGCCAAACCAATCTCTCGCAATGCACCAGCGAGCTAATAATGTAAATACACTAAACGGATCAAGAAGAAAAATAAGTCCCCCCGATCGCTGTTCTGTAATCGAAATAAAACGATCATGGAATGTACAATTGTGTGTGCTGCGTTTCACGAGTTTTTTTTTTCTCCCCAGCCACAAATCGACGATACAGATATTTTTGTAGGAAGAAGAAGATACGACAGGTACGTACAAAATATTTACTATTGTTTCTACTATTGATTGCTATTCGACATTCGGCATTCAAACAATTTAATACTTTCCATTTTTATTTCATTGAATATTTCCATACATTTAAAAAAGTCGAAAATATTAAAAGATTTTTTTTCGTGGAAATATTCTTTTCTACATTTTTTCCTCAGATACAAAATTGCAAATGTTAGTACTAGAGAAAAATTATGGATACTTCAAAATAATTAAATAAATGATTTAAATAAGTTATAAAATCGCTAAAGATACAAAAAGTAATACAAGTGTGTGAAGTTAATACAAAATTATATATCGTGCGAATTTACAATAAAATTTTCTTTTAAGACATTATAATATCAATCATTTTTTAAAGATTGTTGCTCGCCTAACAGCGGCTTTCTCGCAAATCTTTCAAGTAAGAATTATAGTTGTGAATTACGATAAATTAAAAAATTAACACGAGAAACGAAATAATTTACTAAATTTAATCTCCTTGAAGCGAATTCAAATAAAATTTAGTTGCGTCACGAAGTCGCGTCCGCAAGAAAGAGGAAGAGAAAGAAAGAGAGAGCGAATGGCAGGTAAAAATACACTACTGTGTGCGAGTTTTGTAAATGTCTAACGTTTAATTTCCGTTTCTTATCTCCGTGCTACGTACTCGCTTCGAAAGAGCTTTGATTAAAGCCGCAGCGGAAGGGGAATCGGCGGGATCACGAGGAGAGAGCAAAGAGGTCACCGTGGTGGCGGTCCTCGAGGAAAAAGGGTCACGCAAAATGGCGCGCCGGGTTTACGAACCGTGTAATAGACGAGGACGGGGGCGGGTAGCGGAGACGGAAGTAGAGGTGGCGAAGACGGAAGTAGAGGAGGCGGCGGCGGTGAAAGTGGCGACGAAGGTGGAGCTCGGCGTCGCGCTTCGTATGGATCCGCACGGGCGGATTCACAGAGAGGGAGGGAAAGAGTCTGCAGTTTGCTGGGCGCAGGCGGGATGCACTTTGAGGTGCAAGAGCGGAACGGGGTCGCATGGCAAGATGGTGGCTCGGTATACGAACTCTTACGCAGCAAAAAGAGTGCCTATATGGAGTCCTCACTTACTTCGTACGAGATGGTTACATATTAAATAAATGGCAGTGTTGTAATCGAAGGAGAAAGTGGACGAAGGAGTTACATTGTATTATTTACAGACTCGACTTTAGAACTCAATCGATGATCGCGATGGACGTTACAGCCATTAGAAGTTCATCACTTATTTCGTCAAAATATAAAAAATTTTCCCATCAATCTTTCAACAATATTAGATAAAATTAGATTAAACAATTTTTGTATGATAGAATGATATAATCTTCCAGCTGCTGTGACAAATTTTTTTTTCAGAGTAACAACCTATTATCGTGAGAGCCCTTTAGTTTTTAATTTATTGCACGAACAACAACGATTGCATGTTTCGCAAGTTGAACCACGCGTGAATGATCTCTACATTATTTGTTACATACTAATAATCCTGCTAGATTCGTTGCGTTTTTATCATTGTTCCAAAGTACGATCTTAACGTTCTCCAACCTTATTCCAATTCTTGCTCCAATTTCAGTATTATTTCAAAATTAATCTAATCGTACGTCATATTCGTTTAATTTACTATTTCAATTTAACGACTACATTTTCTATTTAACTTTTACCAGCCACTCCCAGCTTATACCTCCATATATCTATAAGCACGTTCTAAAGAAGGTAGACTGCAGAAACCCGGCTAGCTGGTACGGATTCACCATCACCGGTAAGAGGCAGTCGATGAAGGAAAATGTCGGGGCCGTTCTCCGAGGTGGAGGTGGACCATGGTGGTGGGAATGAAAAAAAAAGGCAAAGAGAGAGAGAGAGAGAGGAGCAGCAGGAGGTTGTGGAAAAGGTCCGGGAAACCCAGCCGGGCGACATACCTCCCGCGAAAGGTGGGCTCGTAGGTGGAGGCGGTGAAAGCTCCGCCTCTATCTCCATCGTGCTTTCCATCGCGTCCGCGACGCATTTTCCTACTTACGCGCGAGTTCACGCACGAGAAGCTTGCCCCGAGAGCTCGTCTGCCCGCAGTCAATCCCGCGGAACGCCGCGAAAGACGCCTCTGCCTCCCTCCCCTTTCCTGTCTCTCTTCCTCACCCTTTCCGAGTCATTGAACTCTATTCCATCCTGCTGCATAGAAAATGGAAACGCTCGGCATTACCGTCGAACTGTCGGTGATACTTTGTTGTGGACGGAAGAGGGTAATATCATAGATACAGACCCATGGGAGAACGCGAGGATAAACGTAGGCGATCTTAATAACAACGGCTAAGAGACGCATGCAAAATGCAGATAAAGCTCCAAAAGATGTTTAGAAAATTGCACGGGGAATGTTGAAAGGTCGATCTTTTAGATTTTTCAACGATATCCGTTATAGAGTATTATGTTCCTTGATGTGCCTATGAATTTATTAATTTATTGTATCTTTATATGCATATTTTGTAAGTGTAGTAGCGAGTTTTTCATTTTTTAAAAGATGCAAGAGTCGATGTCAACGTCAAGCAGAAATAAAATCTGCAGGCTTATTTCAAATCTTAATCTTTTTCGACTTTCTTAAATGATACTTTGATAGTCTTCTATCATCGCACCCCTCAATAATTAACATTTATAGAGACTAATTCTTGAATGAATTAAAAGATAAAAGAGAGAATTTCAAATCTTGTGGCTTTATTTTTTTTAAAGTTAAGTCTTTGAAATGATTCATATTCGCATAGCAGGGTTTTGTCGACTGACAAACAAATCTACACGGCATTATTTGCTTACTGCTTTTTAATGTAATTTTAAAGGTATATTTACCCGTACACATTTTATTATAATTTTAAAAGTCTATCTCTTAATATAATCGCAGTTTGATAGCAAAAATTCACAATTACATAATTGAATTTTTTACGATACAGTTGGGCAATTTGCCCGACGTGTCATCAGACTTCGAATGCAGCCTACTGATGCTACAAATATTTCGACGCATTTAATTGATCAGAAAAAAGAATTTTACTAGTTAACTAATTAAAAGAATGCTTCAAAGCATCAAGTGAACCGTAATTTTTACATTTTAAAAGCTTTGAATCTGTAACTTTGAAATTAATGGCAAAATGTGGTTATAAAAATTATAACTAACATTTACAAAAATAACCATCAATATGAAACATTAATTTCTTAATAATATTTTTAAATATTTGAACAAGATTAACATAAACAATTTAATCCTCGATAATCGGTTTTTTGCAATTTATAATCTGAAAAGCGGGTGGCGCAATTTGAACCGATCGTCGAATTGTAATCACAATTGTAACGTAGACATAGTAGTTAGTAGTATAATCTCAATAAGAGACTATAGTTCCTCAAGTAAGAAATTGGACAACTTCTAATTAGTTTGTGGCGGACTGTAAATTTCAATGTTTACACAACTTTTGATTAGTCCACCACATTTTCACGACTTAAGATAGAATGAGATAGAACAAGATGCGTGGGTATCTTATTCAAACTTAAACGAGGAGCACACCCTTTTGCATAACCCATAGGACATGAAAAACTCAACCGATCAGAGTTCTTTATTTTATGGAAAAGAAAGAAACGAAGAATTTTAGTTAGTTCATTTTCTTACGTTTTACGCATTATGCGTTATGCAAAAGTATGTGCTCCCAGTTTTATGCATAATCTATCTCATCCTATCTTAAGCAGGTCCTGAAAAATATAATAGAGCAAACGTATGGTGTCCAATCTGTTTCTACTTGAAGATCTCTAACGGAGAAAACACACCAGCGCAGCGAGGGACTCGAAGGCCACGCGACCACACGTGGCAATCGCTCGGGAGGCTCGCGAGCATCTGGGACGATCCGCGATTTCGTCGGCCCCGGAGGAGGCTGTACGCCGTCGCGGCGGGGCGTGTTTCTCGCTCGACGAACCCCGCGAGCGGAAGGGATGACGGACGGGCGCTCGCACACGGCGCAAGTCGGCCGCACGTTCCCGACGCCTGCGGACTCGATTCGCATCGCGCGTTGCCGCCCCCTTTCACCAAAGGGGGGACAGACCGCGTCTGAGAGGTCCTTCCGTTCCCGCCGCTCGGATCCCTTGTCCTGCGGCACCTTCGCGGGCGTCGCCGCGAAAGCTGGGTGAGAGAGATCCAGGTGCGCGCAATCCTCGCAACGTCTTCCACGCGTCGTTCCTTCTCGTCGCTCTCATACCTTTCACCCCCTCCGATCTCCCTTCCAATCGCCCTGCTTTTTTTGAGCCGCTCTCCATCTCTGTCTAAGATTTTCTCTCTCCCGAGAGAGTAAGAACACGCGCACACAAATTGAGAGCCAGAAATGTGCAGCGGACCGAATATTTTCACACACGAGTCGCGAAGGTTTACCAAATTCGATTTCTGCTTGTGTAAGATTAATTGGAGGCGATAAAGGACAGAGTGGTGAGACGACAGCTGCCTGAGTTTACAGATACACATGAGTAACAGATAAAAAAAATATACTAATTAATATTAATATTACATAGCTAATAGTAAAAGAAGAGGTCTAATGTTGAAGATTAAATTGTTTATGTTTTAATCTAGTCTCAATCTTCTCAAATCTTAAAAAATCAATATCTTTGATATTGATTATTATTTTTATAAATGTTATTTATAATTTTTATAATAAAATTTTGCTATTAATTTCAAAACTACGACAATAATTTAAAGATTTAAAAAAATTTTATGCCAGAATTATGTTAGGAAAGAAAAAAATATGCCTATTTAAAATTAAATGTTTTTATAGATGAAAGAATACGCAGATGTGTTTAATGAACAATTATTAATGTATTATAACAAATTTTGAATCTTTATATATGTATATTCATGTAAAATATCTGTTTAATAATAAAATGAATAGAAATAAATAAATATTGCAAAAAGATATAAATTACATATCAAATATCTAAATCGCTAAATATTAGAAAAACTGTTTTTGCTCTACACTTATAGATAAATGAAAAAATTTCATGATTTGCATAATAATTTGTTACATATGATTACGTCAAAATTTCGCATTTACTTCGAAAGGTATAATTGCACTATTTAATATCGTTCTTATGCAACGATAATAGCAGTTTAATTATATTTAGATCGAGGTTTGAACAAACTTTATCAAGATTACACGCCAGACTCGAGGAAACTTTTCAAAGATAGATAAGAAAGTGTACGCAATTACTTACCGATAGAAACATCGCAGGTAAATGATAAATTAATGTTGTTACGAATATGATGCAGCTGTAGCATTATTCAGCTACAGGTGTGACGAGACGACTAGTTACCTGCGGTGCATTTCCTGTTATATGCAAATGCATTCGATAAAAGTTGCTGTGAAACCTTCGGCAATTAATTTTCAAAATAATCGCTGAATATTGCATATCCGCTGTCATAGTGCAAATGGAAAGGTCGCTTCTTTTATTTGTTTTTTTGTAAACGTGCGATATAAATCACTCGCTGAAAACGCGACAATTAAATTGGCAATTATTCTTATCTGGTTACATTCATTTCATCTTGTTATCTTGACACGCAATCAATTCAATAAGTAACGAAGACAAAAGACAGAAAGTGCAAAGTAGTGCTTCAATGCGTGAGAAAGACTTGGAGTAATGCAATATTAATGAAAGGAACTGTACAATATAATAAGAGTAGTCTGCTGATTTCATAAAACAATTCTTATAAAAAATCAAACTTGGAATTATATAAAATGTATTTTTTATAGAATAAAAATGTACCAAATACAAAATTGAAAAATTTTGACAATAATAACTTAAATAATAAATATTATCATATTCCTTTCTCAATTACTTTGTTATTAAAATTATTTTTTGTTTGTATTTCATAACTTTTAGAAGTAATATTAATCCTTGAACACCACACTGGGTTACGGTAACCCAGTCCGTTTGAAAAAAAAGCGGCGTTTATGAACGGTTAGAAGTGTGGAGTGGGAGCAATGGGGGGAAAAAACTTTCTTTGCATTGATGCATTAGATCCCGGGATAAAAGCAAAAGAAAGACTCCAGAATTACCGTAACCCATGTGTGGTAAAATCAGGTGGCGAAAATAGTGTGGTGTTCAAGGATTAAACTAAATGACGTATATCACAAAGTTGAACTAATGTAATTAGCATTACGCTTTTTAATTTTTTTCTATTAACTACTTCGCAAAATTATAAATGTAGTGAAACAGAATTCTCTTTTTTGAAATAAACTTTCAAAAATTAATTTGTGTTACAAGGATTTTCCAAATTTTTGCTTCCTCTAAAATGCACTCTTTTTTTATCTATACTCCTCGAACTATAATATATGATACTCTTTTTCTCAATATGCTTCACTTATTAGAAAAATATCACGTATCGCACGCTTATTATTTCGTAGACGAGAAACATGCTTCCGCAAAAGGATACGATGGTAAACAAAAAGTCCATATAATAAATATATTATTTATTTAACTTCTATATTATTATAATAATAATCAGTTGCAGTATATTTAATCTATACTTACAAAGAAACGGTCCAAACTGTCCTTCATTGATTTTGATTTTGAAGAATTGCAGAACAGTAAAAAATAAGACACGTATCTTTTTATCTGTGGATGCTTTCTTGTACATTTACAGGATTAAGACAATCAAATCATATTTTAATCAAATATCGATTAAAATTGTATAATATATGAAAAAAACCTTTTAGAAGAAAATTGTTACGATATTTTACGCTTTCGCAATTATGTATTTGTCGAAAAAAAAATACATTTTTTAATATATTCCTCCCTCTCTCCCATTATTATAAATTAAGGTTGACTCGTGAACGGTTGTTCTAACTTTTAAACATACACACACACACACACATACACACATGCAAAAAGAACATATAAAAATATATGTGTCTTATTTTTAGTTGTTATATAATAAAACTCATTAAAATCGATGAGGGACCATTCCAATTGTTTCCTCAATAATCAATAATATATAACATAATCAAGATTTGACTTGTGTGTGACATGAAGCGTCTTTGCGTATGTCTTTGTATATGGTACTGCATGTGTGTGATTCTGTCGAATAATATATCTCTGTATGTATTATATCGAATCAAAGGCACAATTGGTGTTTTTGAACAAACAACAGTAATTGACCTACATGTTCCTCCGTTGTTTTAACTTCTAATTGCGATTCTATTCTCTTTCGAATTCAGCAAAAATCAATTCTAATATGTCAAAATTATCCTCGAGACTTTGGAAGAATGAACGAATGAATTATGTTGGCGAGAAGTCACATCGTAATTTTATCATCAGAACGTTATAATTGTCTTCTGTGTACGACTGCTATTCTAGAAATCGAGATAACGTGCGTCGATTTTGACGTAGGCCGGATCGTTTTAGATGTATCTTTCACTAATAGTTAATGTTAAATTACAAGTTTACGTTCGAGAATCTAAATTGGCACTTAATTCGTTTCTGTACTCGGCGAAGATGAATATGAACTCGAAGACCCATGCAATTTACAACGAAATGACGCATGACTCTATTTTATTGACCGTCGTTGCGGTTGCAGACGCGTTGTGTGTGGTCTGGATTCTGGTCTTCGGCTTAAACCTCGACCTTATAAGGTGAACCGGGGATGTGATCGTCGCCCCACTTGACGATCACGATGTATTCGCCCCGCTCGCGCACCAGGTAACTCACGTTGTAATTGTTCCGGCCTGTGTGCTTTACGAAGACTTCCTCACATGGTCCTTTAGGTCCGTACACGCCCACGTAGAGAATATTATTACCTACAATTACGACACTGATTAGCAATTTCAATTTTCAAGTAATTACTCGAAAAGTTAATTAACTCTCACGCTAATTGTACATTGTTTAAATTATCATCTGGATTTACTCAAAATATATAAACGATACACTCTCTAAAACTTTTAGACTAAATATCATTCTGAAGAATGAAATCTCACTCTTGAAGATTGAAAACTGAACCATTCTTTTTCAAGACTAGCTCAATTTTCACTCTTTAAAGTAAGATTTCACTCTAAAGAATTTAGAGTGAAAAGTAATCAATAAGTTAACGATGCTTAATTATGAGAAATATATTTTTATATATTTATATGAATCGATGAGTGCGAGCGTGGCGTAGCAGGCAGCGTACAAGACTGCTATGCCAGAGATCCCGGGTTCGATCCCAGATAGAACCGAAAAATGTTTTCGAACGCTCGTAAATCGTCGTTCGGAATCGACGTTAAACTGTAGGTCCCATATGACTGTGTACAACCAGCGTGCGCACCACAGGCATATGAGAGAAGTCACCACGAGCAATAGGACTGAGAATGGATATAAATCAATAACAAACGAGATTGCGGTTACATACCAGCGTCTCCCGCATGCACAGTGAATTGATTTTGTTTTCCTAAGTAAGCTTTCTTGAGACCCATGCCTTTACTCGTCACCTTGCCCGCATCAGACTTAAACAATGGCAATACCGGTCCAGTCTGCTTGCTTTTCGATATCTTTTGCACGGTCTCTACAACGATCGAGCTTGTCTCTTGCGCCCCTCTCTCCGCCAAATCCGCGCCTGGAATAAACAATATTTATTTTTTCCAATGCCGCTCTTTCTATTAAGTTTTTGTTGCACAATTTATAAATTATTCTATTATTTAAAAAATGCAATAATTTATAAATAATGTACTGTTAGAACTTGGAATAAGTTATAAATTATGCATACATTATTGCAAGTATATAAAGAATACGCACCTGTGCAAGGAACCTTGTATGGTGAACCGACGATGTGATAGCCGTTGTACTTGATGCTGATATAATAATCGCCTGGTACCAAAGGCGTGTACCTGACCTTGTAACCCTCCTCGACCTCGGTACAGTCCATAGCGACCTTGCTGGGTCCATCCACGGTAACTCCCAGCGCTCCGCTGCCCGCATTGCAGGTGTCGATGATGAAATCGGTTTTCTGACCGGTCTTGATCTCCTTTAGACCATTGCCGTAAGCGTGCAACGCCGCTGGGTCAGCATCCACTTTACCAACTTTGACACGATACGGGCTACCCGATATATGCACTCCGTTGAACTTAAGGTGGATTTGATGGATGCCGTTCTCCGTCGGCATGAATCTTACCGAGTACGTGTCCGCATCAATACTCTGGATGAAGCAGTCGTCCTGGGTGCCGCCTGGTGATACGAGCTGGAAGGATAACGGATAATTAATGCGACTGACAGAAGATCAACTTTTAACCCTTAACTATAGCTACAAAAACTACATCTAAGTTCTAAACTTTAAAGTAATCTAAGTCCGGATCTACAATAGGTGTTTTAAGCCTCAAGCCGTAAGAAATTCACCAACTACAGTCGAATGCGAGGAAAATAATTGATTGTGATTCGTCCATTCCTTATGGCTTAAAGCTTAAAAATCTATTGTATATTTCATATTTTATTTGATATTGCATATTTCAAAGCATTTAGTTTCTTCCTACATAATCTAAAAATTTTATGGTACTTCATGTTCAAAGGTTATAGATACTATTATATGACATCATATGATTCAGTATTTTTCTAGTGGATCGTTGAGTCGCAAAAAGACGAGTTGAAGAAAATAAAACAGTACGACTTTCAAAAGAACGACCACCAAGAGGAGTACCCTTACGAGGATGACGGAAACACTGCCACTTTGTGTCGAAATCCTCCATGTGACTCATCCAGCTATGTGTATGTGGCGACCAGTAAAAATACGTTCGCGATCCCACCTACGCGGTTTGATGTGGTGGCGACTGTTTCACAAGCGCGCGAGTTATTTACGGCGTTCCTCCTCTCTTTCGCAATTAGGAGGTGTATCGCGGTGAGTTAAACTCGCGAATGTCACAGCTCCTCGAAGGACTGTCCTCCTGTTACCAGCGAGGAAAGGGTGATTTTACCTTTCCGTCCAGTTCACCCTTGGCGCCGTTCTTGCGCACCAGGAAGGTGCATGGCTTGTCGGGCTGCACTCCGCTTTCGGGAAACTGCGCAACCTCGAGTTTGTGTGCGTCGCCCATCGCCGGTGAGATGTAAACCTTGTGCGGCGAGTCAGGGATGTGCTGATCGTTGAATTTGATTCCCACCCTATATTCGCCTGAAAACAAGCAACGCACATTTTAATAAATTAGTGAATTAATATAGAATTGCTAGCATAAGGTTTTTTTAATAGTAAGCATATAGTTCCCAACGTTTTTCGAGAAAATATAATATAACGCATAATCAATTCTAATTTGTATTTTTTGTTTATTTAATGCCCATTTCAACCAATATAAATTTTAATTTCAGTTCAATTAAATTTTCATTTTTTTTTCTAGTTCTAAGAATTAAAAAAAGATGAAAAGCAAGTAGAACGAGATTAAAATTAACCTTTATTGGTAAAAACGGGCATTATTTAAATAAAAGTTAACTTTTAAAGGAATAATAATTTTTTTTGTTTTGAAATATTTTATATAATATAATATAGTAAAGAAAAATAAAATAATTAAAATATATCGTAGACTGTTACTTCACAATTATTAATGTTTACGTGGAAATTGAGGATATCTACAAAGTAGACATGTTCATTATTTCCGAATGAAACGCGATGGATAAATGAATTACGGAACGTTCAAAGCGAACTGTGTTTTCTATCCAACAAATCAAAAGGAAAAGTCCAGGAAAATATTCGCCCAAGGATCGAACTAACCATCGCCTTGCTGAGACTCCTGTGACTCGTTTCCGGTCAGGACGATCTGCGTAGTGGCTGTGAAGGTAGCCATCGACCCCGGACTACGTCACGGATTTCGTCGAAAATGAAAGTCCAACGTGAAGGAAACACGTGGAGTCTTGGCGGGCGAGACAAACGAGGAGGAAATCAGGGGTAGTTTGGAAGGATTCGATCGAGGAGAGGGAACGGAAAACGCAAGAGAAAAAAGAAAAGGAGTGAAGAGGAAGTAAAAGAGTGGAAAAGAGAAAAAGAGACGAACGATCGCAGCTGTAACCGAAGGTTGGTCGCGTACCACTACTTTTCCTCAGGTCGATCCTGATCTCGATTCGTCGGCGAGCTTTCTCCCCCCTCGTTCCTCACACCCCCGTGTTTCTGTTTTGCTCGCGCCCCCGTGCCCCCGTCGGTCTCCCCACCTCGTCAAAGTCCGCTCCCACGGGGCCCAAATATAACCATCGCGTGCTAATCCGCGTCCAGCCACGAGTAGCCAACTGCGGGGCCAAAATATGGATTCACCTTAACAAATATAGACGGTGATATTTCGGGAATCGAGAAAGAGAGGGAGGGGGAGGGGGAGGGGGGAGAGAGAGAGAGAGAGAGAGGGAGGGAGAGAGAGAGAGAGAAAGCTGGACGATCAACAGAACAGGAAAGAAGGGTAGAGAGGCATTATGGACGATGACGGATCAACGAGCAGTCGAGCCGGATTCATTAACACTTTGTGGATGACCAACGTTGATCTACGTTCGTAGCTATGGTGCGCATGTAAACCCGATTGCGCGTGAATACATGGTATCCCAATATTAACAGAAAACTGTTACAATAATAATTATACTTACATGAATTAAAATTTGTTAAAAATTTGCAAAAATCAGTGACTACAATGCAGATATTTAAGACGAAAGGTACATTGTTTACTTTATTAAGTCATTTACGGCCTTGATATAAAAAAAATATTTTAACAAAATATTTTATATACCTAATTATATTTAAAAAATATTATTAGTTGTGTGTGTTTAAGATTAAAAATACTATGCAATGAAGAAACAATCGTAGAATAATTGTTAAAAAAAAAGATCGTTAAAAAAAGACGTTGAATCCCAAAAAATTTTGGAAATCGATAGCGTTCTATTTTTTTTTAATTTATAGAATTTTCGTAAGTAGAGCAACATTTCGTTTTGTATTTTAGGAAATATTTAAGTATAATTTAATTACCGTGTGATTAAATTTACACGTATTAAACCCGACAAACGCCCGTCATGGGTGATTTAGTACGTGTGGATATCGTCGACGATCCATAAAATTCGTGCGGATAATTTTGGAACGCTCGTGAGTCATTCGGCCGACAGTACGCAATCGATTAGGTGCATACGCGTGCGGCGAATAATCTATCATGATGCAAAGTATGCGTAAATGTCGTTTAACAGAATTTATTTCGCGAATAAATTTATAAATACTTAGGAATTGATATTACCGTCTTTTCAAGGCGCAAATTATCTTCAACTAGACTCACACTAGTTAGGAATGGGATTGGCAAAAGTCCATCTTTACCACTATATTGTAACATTTTATGGATATTTCAAATGATGGATTGGTAATTCGTAAATGTTGTAGTTCCGAATTAGATTGAAAACGTATAATGCGTGCAATGACTTTAAACACAAATATTGCCTGCTTTTTATAGAATTTTGCAATGGTCACGGGGGAAAGGCATGAGGACCATAGCCTTCTTTGGATCCAGAAATATTTTTTAATTTGAGAAACTCCTAGATATAAAAAACATAGATCCTACTATATTATTCTTCTTTTGTGTTAATGTAATTCTAAATAAAATGTTTTATAAATTATACATTTTTAACTCGGCATCATTGTGGCATAATGACCCGAAACATTGTTAAACATCTGTATCTTCTTACATACTTCGTAGATTTTAACTAACCGCCCTGTAGCTGGAGCTAAGACTTTCTAAAATTATTGTTGACATTGCGAGAATAGACCAAAAAAATATTCGGGTTATCATGATCCACCTCAATGTCCTTGTAACATTTTAACACCACAATGACGCCGGGTTAAGTAATATTTTTTTCAATGTAATAATTTGAGGTATTATGAGTTGCCTGTTGCTCGGTGCGATTGACTCGCGATCTGTAGATCTGAGTTCAATCCCATACGCGATTTTTAAGGAGCCGAAAATAGCCCCACTTGATGATTAAGACACCTTTGATCATCAGCGCCGTTCGGATTCAGCGTTAAACTGCATCCTATATATCAGTAGATATATGCATCTCCCATATTGATGGGATTTTCATATTTGATCTTAAAAAATTTTGGCTTGCAGCGAATCAATGATCACTCCCTTGACAAATTTCTGGATCCGCCAATGACGATGGCCACCGCGTATAAGCAAAAAGAGAACACACCGATAGCTTACCGGGTTCACTAACGACGTAGCTAACGTAACAACTGCCGTCCTTGCGATCCTTGAAATCTATTTGTGCCTTGCTAGGCCCCTCGACGGAGACGGCAAGAGTACCCGCGCCCGCTTCCCTGGTCCAGATGTTGAATTCGCATGGTTCGCCTTGCTCTCCCCTTTCTAGACCGGGTCCACCCGCGTGAACTCTGTGCGCACCACCGTCCCTAAGCGGACCTACAGTGAACTGGAAAGGCGAGCCAGGGATGTGCATGGACTTGTAACGCACGGATACCGTGTGCACGCCCAACTCCTTAGGCACGAATGCTACCGCGTAGATGCCATCCTCGGCCTCCTTGATCTCGGCATCTTCGGTGACTCCACCGGGTGACGTGACAGTGGCGGCGAGATCAAAGGACGTGATACCAGGCATCTTGAAGGTCAATTTGCACTGGTTGCCGACCTCGGTAATTGGCACAGCCTCTCGCTGTCTTTGAATCTTCTCCCTCTGTCGGTTGCTACCTTCTCCGCTAACTTTGACGGTGAATGGCGAGCCCTCGACGTGGTGGTCCGCAAACTTCAAATTCATGATGTAATAACCGGGCTCGGTGGGCTTGTAGGAGATGTTAAGAGTGCCGTCCTCGTTGTCCTTGCATTGGATCTCGGCTTTGCTCGGGCCTTCCATCGAAAGGGAGAGACCACCGAAACCAGCATTCCTCGTATCAATCGAGAATTTATTCTCCACATGGGTCTTACCCTCCTTCAGACCGGGACCGGAAACTTTAACTTTCTTCGCGTCACCGACCTCGCGATCTTTTACGTCGATTTTGAAGGGGGAATTCGGTATGTGCTTGCCCATTCTCTTCACGCTTACGGTGTGCTCGCCTGCTTCACGTGGCGTAAACGACACACACATGTTACCGCTTCCCGGCATCTTCTTTAGGAAACACGGCTCCTCCAGACCGCTGGGTGCTGTGATAGACGCATTTAGAGATTTGATATCAGCATCGGACACCTTACCCGGCAGCTGCACCTCGCTTGAAGAACCTACAGAGATCTGGTTCCTCTTACGGCCCTCGCCTAAAAACGGCAAATTCAAAATATTATTAGAATAGTAATAATAACTTCTTATTTAATAGCCTAGTCCTTCAGTTTTATCAGAAATAAATCGTTCAGTTTTATAAGAAATAAAAATTAGAACACCCTTGTGCGTACAAGAAAAATCTCGATCTCATCTCGAAATCGAGACGAGATTCGAGACCGAGATCACTTATAACATCGAGATCGATATTGTTTAAAATTCTCGTCGAGATCTCGTCTATTTTTACAAGTGTTTAAAGCTATCTTACCATTTCGTTTTATTCACAATGGCTTTATTTACAAATAGCACAAATAACAAAAATAAACGTGTCGTTTATGACGTCACGATTAAACATGGCCGTGGCGACTATCTCAGAATCATTGATATAAATTGCTTATTGAAATCTTATTCTTCATATTATTTTCGGAGTAGTGTTAAGATAGGAATACCCAGTTATGTAATATACAGTACTTTTTTGTAAAAAATGTTAATAAATACATTCATTTATACTCACAAATAAAACTATTTCTTTTGCATTTGTCAAACTATTTTTTGCTAATCTCATTGAGATCTCATCAAGATTCGAGATCAAGATGCTTGTTCCAAGATTTTTCGAGATCGAGATCGAGATTGCAAAAATCTCGTCTCATCTCGTCTCGTGCGAATCTGTAATCTACTTACCCGTAATTTTGGCGACGAAAGGACTGCCTCTGATATGCTTATCGCCAAACTTAACGGTAATTTTGTATTCTCCGGGTGCGGTAGGTAGATAAGATACCGATACCGTGCCATCCTTGTTGTCGTGACAGCTTATTTCAGCTTTACTGGGCCCTTCGACAGCTAATGAAAGACCACCCGCACCGGCACCTTTTGTCGAGATGGTGAAGTTTCCAGGTTCACCGCAAACACCGTAAACCAAACCTGGTCCATACGCTGTTACATATCCACTCGCCAAAGAATCGACATGGAATTTGTAGGGAGAACCTAGCAATAAAATCGTACATTAGTATAAAACACATGTATAGAAGAACATTTGTTTTACATAAATAATTTGTATAGTTTTGTTAAAAAAGAAAGTAAAAGCAGAGAGAAATTACCTGGAACAAATTTATATTTATATAATTACTCGTGAAATTATAATTTTGACCTAGATATCGATTTAATGAGATATTACTAATAAATAATGTATAAAAAATGTTTTTTTATTTGAGAGAAGGTAATTGGGAAATACTATGTTTAATGATGGTCGCGTGAAGTAAATTAATTTGTCAGACGGGGAGATTTATTATTAGCATAAATTGGCGCTCGTGAGATCCATTACACGGGGAATGAAATTTCATATAGCTTCTGTGTTTCAGGATCGTATGGATCGCACACGCATCGTACATTAGAGCGTTATTCTTGGAATGCTCCGTGAACCTCCTGTGATCGATCGCACTTCACGATTGCGTAATCGCCGTTAATTTGCGAGATGAATGGATTAACTTACCCTGGACGTGTTCACCGTTAAATTTCACATAAATCTCATGAAGGCCCTCTTCCCTCGGCTCGTACTTGATAGATACCGTACCATCATGATTGTCCTCGATAACTGGCTTGTCCACGTTTCCGCTAGGCATCTTCACTTCAGCTGAAAACGAGCAGAGTGGCGTTCATCAGGCACATCTCAAGGACATCCGCGCGACATAGTTTCCTCGAGCGCGCCACGATTGGTTGGCACTGACGTACAAAATTGCAGCTTTCGCACCCAAACAAGATTTCATATCAAAAATAACTACTTAATGTTTGTGTTTGTCATCTCTCGGTTTCATATTCGAAGATATATAGTAATTTGCACATAAATAATATTCTTCGAAAATAGAAAGATATATTTTTTGTCCTAACAGGTTTTAATAATTAAGTTAAACTTATTTGGTAATTGCATCTTAAAATGTATAGAAACGATTATTAATTTGAGTATATATCTTGAAAATTTGCAAAATTTTTGAAAAAAAAAGAAAAGAAGGAAATGATAAGCCGATATTTTTTTCGATCAGATATGCGTATCAGAAAAAGTTGTGTTACATACGAAACTCACACACATCGTGCAGATTTATTAAGTATTTAATTTTTAAATATTCACAAATTTGTGATGGATAATGTAAAATAATTTTTCTGTTACTGATAATACGATTCCTGAAATACGATGAATTACAAGTCATTTTAGATATTATGTGCTAAATTAGTTGAAGACAAATTGAGAGAGCTCTTGAAGACAAAACCTTTTTTCGTGTCGACGTAGAAAATGCTCTGGAAGATGAGTGGCGCGAAATCAAGCCCAGGTCCCGGAACTTCCTTCTTTTCTTGAACGCTCTTAGCGTAGCAGATCGGTCCGCGCGCAGGGAGGTTGAATTCGCTGAAGAATACGCTCTTCAACCAAGCTTTATAGAAGGTCGATACCTCCTGCCACGTGGCTGGTATTTCCGATTCTTTATCTCCCCAAAACATATCTCCAACGAGTACACTTCAGAATCACGAGAATTTCCGTTGAAGCACTTGACGAACTATCGTTATTTTGATCGTGCGATTGCACGATCTTGTTATTCTAAATCGTCGCAAAAATTAATCGCGTTTTTTTAAACGAAAGAAAAATTACGTTAAGAAAATTTATCTATGTCGTCAGAAGAGTAACAACGTATTTTATTTCTATGATTATACATATAACGAGACACTGCAAAAAATTTTCTTTTACATTTGATTTTCTCTGTGTAAAATAAAGATAGAATCTGTCTACAAGTCTAAAATAAAAAAAATAATAAAAACGTTTTTATTAAAATAAATTCCGATAAAAAATTGATTTGTATACTGCAATCCAAATGCACAATCAGTGTCTTCATATATGTGTGTAATTTTTTCTGTATAAAAATAACACTATATATACTACACCTTTACAAGTGTAAATCCATTTTTTGTGTATGTTGCACAGTATGTCATTTTTATACGGAAAATTAAATCACACACATATGAAGGCACTTATCATACACTTGGATTTGTAGTATGCAAATCAATTTTGCTTAGAATAGCTTATTTTCATTAAAAACCGATTTTATCTTTTTTTATTTTACCTTGTAGACAGACTTTAAAATATTTATTTTACAGAAAAGATCAAATGTAAAAAAAAATCTTACGGCACTTCCAAATATCGGTTAAGATGATTAAGTGAAAGGATCCAGTTACGAACGCGCCGTCATGTGCGGTAACACCTCTAGGATGAGATCTCCCGAATAGACCGGCGTTGATAAATCTTCTCCGGTACCGAAACGTCTGCGCTAAAAAAAAATCAAGAATTCCCGAGGGGTTCCGCGGGGGGCAACCGACTTGAGGAGACCGACCGACTGACCGACCCACCCACTAATCGACCCACCGACCGACTGACCGAACGGATGTCTTCCGGCGTTCTCCAGCGATCTCGTTCGCGAGGTCTCCAGCCTGATGGCGCCTATCAGTCGACTTCACGAGGGCGCATCTCCGGCACGACTGACGGTCGCACGAGCACCAAAGTCGGTCGGCGGCGAGGACGATGAGAGCTGGCCGTCGATCTGGCTGGGTAATCTTTTTTTCCAGCGTTAGCTACCAGAGGCCAGTTTCGTGTCGCTTACCACAATTGCCAGTCTACCTTGTCCATCAAACATCCTCGTCCCTCTTTCCCTCTCTCCCTTTTCAATTCTAACTCTCTCTCTCTCTCTCTCTCTCTCTCTCTCTCTCTCTCTCCCTCTCTCTCATTTCGTCTTTCTTTACAAGCGACCTGTCTCTCTCTATTGGCTGTGGCACATGAGGATCACACGTACGCAGGAATATGATCAACGCATATATATCTATACACGCATACACGATCAGGGTGAACCTATGGAGGTTTACGCACGCGCTAATCCGAGGATTCCGCGGCTGGTGGGAGGAAGCGGATGGTCGACGTCGCGGCGCCTGCACCTGGTGCGCGAAAATTTATGACACAGGTATATCGGTGTATGAAAGTATATTTTATATACATATATTACACGCGTTCGTTGTGTGTGTATATATACGTGTGTGCGCACGCGTGTGTATGTGTAGTAACCGTGATTCGTCGAGTTGAGGATGGATCGGTTGCTTAGCTGGTTACGTGACGGGATCAACGCTGGACGGGTCCGCTCGATCGGGGTAAATTGGGAACACGACGACGCGACCATCATTAGGCGTGCATGCGATGACGTTATTGCCAGGCGCTCGGGATATTGCTTTTGATTGCTAAAGAAGAGGGCTCGAGGTCGTCTTTGGAACGTGATACTTCTTGTGACGAGCTCCAATTAAACAAATTGTTATTATAACTTAAAAGAAACATTATTATTCGTATTCTTTCAATTAGAAACACTATCTCTTTTTTCTTCACATCAACAATTTTTTCTAGAAACTTGACAAGTACATCTTCCAATGCTATATAAGAATGAGAAGAGTTTTTTTATTCGTTATTTAAAAAATTAATATATGTATAGCTACACTTTATGTTTCGCTCCAATTATTTTGTTTAATTTTAACCTTTTTCGTAGCCACACTGGATCTTTTTTTACTTAAATGAAATTTTACTATGAAATTTCTTGGCACAAGTTTTAATTTTTCTTAAATAAAAATTTTAATATTTGAATTAAATAACTATTTAGCAATATAGTAGAAATGTTGAATAGTAATTCTGATTTTTTTTAGATTTTCTGAAAGCTTAGGAAATAGTAAAAAAATTTGGGCTGGTCGAAAAAGATCCAGGCTACAAAGTAAATCAAAATATGTGTGCCTATAAAGGGTTAATTTATTGTATATTTAAAAAATTACGTTTGAGATACGCAGGAATGAATAAATATACGACTTTAAGCGAACTCGGAACATGAAAGTCGCAGAGAAATATTTTTTTGAAATATTTTTTAAATATCTTACATCTCCGATTCCTTTCTTTTTCATTCCTTCTTTAAAGGAAGTTACGTAAATTATCACGTCGAAGGAATACCGGAATTCTCAAGATAGACAAGACGGGAATTTTGACGCGTAATATCCTGTCCACGCTTCCGTGATTATCGTTTCATTTACCTAAAGGAAGTCGTGAAGCAAGCGAACCGATTCGCACGAGTCGCGCATTTAACACGCGCCATAGCCGTTATGATGAAGAGGAACGGGTGTCGGCCGGGCCTGAGTAATTATGGACAAGTGCGATGCGCTTGCTCGCACCGTGCAATATTATTCGTGTATGCATTGGCGCGCGTCAAAAGTTCTCGAAGGTATTAGCGTAATCCGCCAGAAAATCAACAACCTGATTCAAAGTGATCTTTCATCCTAATCCAACTTCCCTTTCCGTCCCTAGTTTCTGTATTCCTAGACGTAGATATTAACATCATGAAATAAAAGTATTATTATTTTGTGAATTGAAGACGGAAGCATATTTGCATACAAGATTGCAGCGGGATTCCAGCAACAAGATAATGATCTCTTGGCAAGATGTAAACCACCGTCCGGAATCAAATCGCGCAGGTTCGTCGACCGGAAAATCGCTCCAGTTGATCTTCGCATACCGAGAGAAACCCGGACCAGGGGATGAAGAAGCAAATTAGTGGACGTGGAAGGGATCGATCTTTTTCTGGACCTGCCATCGTCCTCGGTCGCTCGGAATCTCGAGGCTCGGCTTTGGACCAGCCACGGGTACGTGCATCCGGAGCCACTTAATCACCCAATATTAATATCGCGGACAGTGCGTCGCGCTTATCCGACATACATACCATCCTTCCACGCGCCGGGCTGTCCAGCCATATTTTTGGCAAGGTGGTGGATAAAGCGCGAATACGAATCCGTCGTGTCTGTCATTTGAATACGCGTTGGTCAATCGCGAAGCATTACATATAATTGAATCACATTACTCGTCATCGTTGGTCTATTTATTAAAGTAAGCTCCACGTCCATGAAGAGAGGACTGCTTCACTTATAACGTTGCTCAGTAACAGGGGCTTACCGTTGATCTCTCAATTCCCTTGACGCTCACCTTACTTAGCCAAGAAACATTTATTTCACTAAATACCATTAGCTTTTAGGAAAAACCGGAGCTGATTGTCATACAAAAATAATTGTCAAAAAGCTTATGACTCAGTATATAACAGGGCATTCTCTTTTTTTATTATAGATTGCTGATGTAATATTAAATTGTTGTGTAAAATGATTTATGCCAAAAGCATTGTGTATATTATGATTTTTAAGAAAATTAAATTGATAAGTAAATTTTTCTTTTATCTCTCTCCATCTATATTCCATAATTACAACTACCGGTTCAGATTCCCCTACTATTAATTTACTAGCGATTAAATTTGAAGTTTAATTAATAATTAATATTTTTAAAAATTAATCTTATTGTTCCATTTATATAGCAGCAATAATTATCTTATTATGGTAAAGTTCTTAACTCAATTTCGAAGTGTTACATGGAACTGCATCGTTGATCATTAATCAATTCAACATTTATCAAGTCATCAAATACATGTGGGTATGAGTAGTGAAATGCGGCATCAGTGCGCACGCGTGATTAATGATGATATTCTTCGTCATGTTAAGTAAACATTTAAGAACGACATATGTATTAATTGTTGCAAAAAAGAAAGAGGAAGTTGTATTCAAACAAAAATTTAAGAGCACATAAAACGTGCCGAATCCGTCTTACGCGAGGCGGAAGAATCCGTATCGTAAAATCTTAGCAGAGCAGCACACATTGCGCAGTAAAATCCGAGATTTATTTCCGCGCAGCGAAATAGATTCCAGTCGACGTGCGCTCGACTATTGCTAGTTAAACTAATAATAGAAAATAGACTAAATAAACTAACTGCTGCGAAAATATTATGTCAATATTATTTACAGTTCGATCAACATTGAGAACAAGTTTGTTTTACTATATATGCAGTCATACATTTAAAAAGGTATATTTAAAATAAGTGATAATTTCAAAAGCGCATT
The DNA here is from genome assembly GCF_001594075.2 of Trachymyrmex cornetzi. NCBI lineage: Eukaryota > Metazoa > Arthropoda > Insecta > Hymenoptera > Formicidae > Trachymyrmex > Trachymyrmex cornetzi. The sequence continues at coordinate 3,677,680 of NW_017296956.1, forward strand.
TTTGAAAGATTAATAAAAATTTACCAAAATATCCATTTTCGAAAGATTAATAAAAATATTTGTTAAAATAAGATCCTTATTGTATAATTATTAATTAAACAGAAAAGTGAATATAAAAAAAACGCGATCTATGCTAGTAAATAAGAGAATACTGCGTCATTCGAAATAGTGCGAGGAAGTAGTGTGAGCTAATAATAAGTCAGACAATCCTACAAATTCTGCTCGCCATCGATAGCAGTTAACGAGATTTAATTGATTAAAAGTTTTATTATTATTATCTCTTAATAGTGTCCTTAATAGCATTGTTAGTATAGTAATGTTCATAAATAGTATTCATAATCTTTAGGTGCAGTAGTATGAGACAACATTAAGTCAAACAGCTATGCCCACTCGCTATGTATTGAAATTAAAATTATAAAATCTCTGCTTTTTCATAAATAAAAAAGCACTTTAACACTTTGTACCTTCCTATCAAATAGAAAAGCATTAAATTACTGATAAATGCTGTCGTAATTTTTATATTTTATTTATAATTTGCATTTTTATATTTTTATATTTTATATTTAAATTTTTAATTTTTATATGTCCAACCAATTGTAGGATGCACTCATAACTTATATCATTATGTAGCAACAACTATGAAAAAAACTGAATAAATTTTAATTAAAGCAAAGTTAGAATAAATAAAAATAAAAAAAATTTTTTCTAGAAATACGAGCGGAATATATCACTTACAAGTAACTGTGCCACCGCTCGGGAGAGGTAGTGGGATGGAGTTCAATCGGATAACGTTGAAATTCTTTTTTGATAGCTCCTGTTGGCTGCTACGTTTTGTAGTGACAGTAGAGCTCTCCTGTAGGGTTGTGCTGCGCTGCTCGACAACGTGTTGATTTTGTTTCTGCCGTGTTTTGCGAGCTCGTTGAGTTTTGTGGGTGCTATGTTCCCGATACTCCTCGGATGCCTGGAATGTCATTGAAATTGAAAAACTAGTTAACGACATTCACATCTACAGTATCTTTTCGCCAATCATAGCCACTTTAGACTACAAATAATTATAAATTTTTGATGGAACAATTTACTATAGAATAATTTACATTAAATGTATTCTTTAAGTACGTGAATGAACTGCATTTCAGTAAAGTACATTAGATAGAAATTTTTTTTTATAAAAATGCAGACTCAAAGTTATTAATAAAAATGTGAGTGATTGGATTACGACGTGAAGATGTGTTTCTGGCGACAATGGATCGCGATATCGCACGATCGATATTTTGGTGCTGGAGAAATGCCAAGTATTAGAACCTTTTGTTTTTTTTACAGAGTGCTAATAAAATTCTTGCGAAATCTTTTTAGGAAAAAGGAGTGCAGGAATTTTCGAAATCGGGGGAGATGGTGTATGTTACATCTCATTACGATAGAATCTACGTATTTCGATGCTGGTCACAAGCCAAAGTGCGATGCGTGTAAAGAATTTATTATGTAACCACATTTGAATTATTGCAAAATTCGTATCATCACAGGAAGCCTGCATCTATAATGAATTCGCATTAAAGCAATCGCGATTCCGCTGCAGTTAGTTCTGCTGTATAAATCACAAGTTACATTTAAGTTCAGTGGATTATGTTGTTGCAATAACATTTAAATTATGGATTTAATTATAAAATAAAGCAAAGTTTAAATACATCAATATAACTTTAATAAATAGACAACAGTTCTGGAAATTATATATTTTCTCATGGCTTGTAAACGTAAAAAAAATAATATTATATTAGAGTTTAAAACTGGATCAATTACTTAATTTATCAAATTAGAAAAGAGAAATTTTGAGAGAAAAAATTGTTCCTGAAGATACGTAATAATGTGACATTGTTTATAATATCAAAACTGTTTAATATATCTCGTATATTATATATATTAATTGTAAATCTTATTATATATTTTATTTTACAAAAACAAATTTTATTCTTTACAGTTATAAATATGTATGCAAGAACCTGTTCAAGACAATCGAATTCCGTAAACTGTCGCTGTCAATTAAGAGGTACGAAATATTATATATACGAAGCCTGTTGATCATCGAGACGCAATATTGCAGCTGAAACCAAAATTAGCTTTCGGGGAGATACTGAACATGATACATAAATAGTCGCTTTCATGGTGCAAAATGCGACACGATGATATCAAAATAATATTATTATAAAATATTCTTTCCCTAATTCTTACGAGAGAAAATACAAATAATGAAATAGAAGAAATGGAGAAATTGAATAATCTATTTTTAAAATTTTTGTTTAAAAATATAATTTATACATGATTCTATATAAATTATACATATATAAAGGTAGAAGATTATAATTACATATAATAAGGATTCTAGTATTCTAGTATATAGTATACCAAAAACTATTTAATCATCTTGGATTAGATATTATACACCGACATGTATAACGTTTCGCTATTTCCCCCTTTTAATTTTTGTTTAAATTCTACAAAAGTAGATATGTTAAAGCATTTTTTTAATTTATTCAATACTGTGTATTGATGATGCGCAACCCTTTTTTTAAGGATTATTTTTAAAGAGCATTTTTTTTTCAGAAATAAGTAAAATCTTACGGGCCACATAATGTTTATTTTATTTGCATAAAATAAAAAATATGATTTTATATTTTCGGCTATGAGCCGGCGAGCCACAAGAAATTCACAAGTAAGCCGTATGCGACCCGCGGGCCGCAGGTTGCGCATCACTACTGTATATTACTGTTATTAATTTGAATAAATTGCAAAGAAACTTAAGTAATTTATAGAAAATGAGACGTTATTATTTAGTCAGCTATATGAGTAATAAACTATTCAATTGATAGTTTGTCGCGATGACTCACTCGTATCACTCACTCAGTCCGCAAACGATTGCGATCGACACAAAACCGGCGCCATACTCTAAGCCTCCCGGAGGACCGCGGGCTTTTCCTCTCCCTTTATAAGGAATTGCTTGATTGATTGTGTGGATTGCGAATTCGCGTACCTAACTACTAACTACCAGATATCGGCTTCACCGATTTACGAGGAAACGCCCAGCTGCGTCGGTGGCCGACACGAAACTCGCGCCTCTCTCTCTGCTATCCAAGTAGTAATTCCGGGCACAATGCTAAATTTCATGTACTATAATAGATGCCCAGCCCCCACTCGTACACATTACAAAAGAATTAAAGAGTACAAAGCACAATGTGGATGCCATTGTGCTGTCTATAAATCTATAAATCAATTCGTGGATCATTGAAGACATTATTATAGGAAATTGATTTTTTAATAATCTATGTGATATATTTCTAGATTTCTCCAAAATGGGGAATTTACGACTCAATATCATATAGAGTAATAAATAGATAATTGAATCATATAATTCCATATAATCGAAATATATAACAAATAAAATGTCAATACTTTAAATATACTTAATTAAATGTTTACTATTAAATAACAATATATAAAATCATCAAAATTGATAACACAGTCTGCAATATTTTATATACATCATATAAAATTGCGAATCTCAGATCCGCTATCGTAATATGCATCCAGACAACAGTAAATTTGGATAAATCCCAAATACAATGTCATGTTTTTGTTTACGACTAGTTCAGTTATATTAAACTGACATCAGAGTAAGAGATTCACGGTTTTCTTAATGCCCTACAAAGCGTCTGCAATTATTTATGCACCTTTCGCTTGGACGTGCATCATTTTTTAAATCGTGACATATTATATGTAAAAGAATTCTTCATTTTTTGACAAAATTAATTATACAAAAAGATATGAAAAATAAAGCACCGATTTTCATTTATAAATGATTAAAAAATGCGAAAATTTTTACAATTATTTTAGAACTTAATACCGATCCTGCAAAACGAGAAATAATAGCAAACGTCGGCGCCAGCCGTCAACAGGAATGTGTCGCACAAAGTCACCGTTGTAAATCGTGGCACGGGGTTTAATTTAACTCACGGTATTAATTCACTCCCCCGTCTCCCTTGGCCACCCACTCCGTTTCTGCTTATAAATTTGGGGAAGCTTGACTCGCACTCGAAATAGTCTAGGAGCTCTCAGTGGAGGATAGACGGTATCGAGATACGTATTGGATTTCAATATGGATCGTAGTTTTAATATGGAGAATATGATTAATATGTTCCAAGAATATAGACATCTTACCAGATGTCATCTTATTAGACAATAGATCGATCGCTAAACACGTTGTACATTTCTGAATATTATTTATGCGCGACAGTCACGAAGAATTATGACGCGTGACGCGACCTGTCACTTTACTGTGCAATTCAAATTTCTCTTGATGTAAAATAATAATTTTGTCTTAAATGTGTTGTCTTAAACTATTTCCATCAATCGTGAATTGTAAAGTAAAAAAATTATTTTACGTTTTCCTAATTTTAAAATATTTATTAAAATATTTTTTATTTTCAGATGCGTATATAGTAAAAAAACGCGAAAAAATAAATAAATAATTTAGAAAGCGTAAAGTTATTATTGAAACTGTATATCAAATAATAAAATGTAATAATTAGTAAAATTTTTAAGAAATAATTTATGGTTTCTCAAACTATTCTACTGTTGGAAATAGAATATGTGGTTGACTATACATATATCTATAACAAAGATGTAAAATTGAAAATGGCACTTTAATCCACATGAACTAAGAAATGAAAATCACCTATCTTGAAACAATTGACACTTCTCGAGCATTGAAGTTTAGTGAGTTAATTGGACAGGTGTCACAAAACGATACGGTCGCATGAATATGCAAGCATTTATATCACCGGCATGGATCGTGTTCCAACTCATCGCGTTTCTCTTCGCGTCGAGATAATTAGATTTCAAAGCAAAGCAAACCAACGACAAGTCAAATTTGATAAAGATGAAGATGGAAAATATAAATTTTCTAAAATGTAAGAGAAAGTAGAAAAAAAAATTTTTTTTTAACGATCTTTACTTGGAAAAAAAGATATCTGATATAATATATTATATATATATATATACACAATATATATAATATATGTACAATAATATACATATAATATATATACAATATATATAATATATGTAAGTTTTTTCTTACTGATAATCAGTAAAGAAAGTCATCCGATTTGAATAAACAGGCGAACAATGTCCGACTGTAAGGTATATATCTGTTTGTATTAATACATGCTACAAATATGTAATAAGTAAAAAGATTTAAAAAATAATATTTAATTACGTTTATTTATTATAAAACATAAGTAGAAAAGATTGAATTGGTCAAAAAATATGAAACGATGTATTTCTGATTGTATTCCCATATAGCACAGATCTTCAAGAAACGTTCTGAAAGATATCCTGAAATCATTCCAACGTCTTGAGAACGTTCCCACGAAGATCTCTAGGATAAAGTGTGCTTTTTGTATGGGATTATTATTTAACTCATTTTCAATTACGAAATGTTCATATTTCGAAAGGAAAAGTTTTCGATGTTTACAGAATTAGATTAGATAGTTTTTGGTTAAACATCATGTGGATTAATGAAAGTTCTTCGTGACTCTCCACTTTTAGCAGGTTAATGGCGTTCCAGCATTTGCGATCGGAGGCACTCTGGACCACTTGATGACGGCAGCACTCACACGCGTGCGCACAGATGCACATGCATACACATACACACAGTTGATCTGTAAGATGGGAAGGGATGTGCAAAGATAGAGAAGATATAGCGAGAGATAAAGATGTATGCATGTGTGTGTTACTTGGAACGGAATTCGTGTTACAGCGCGACGTGTGATGATGGGCGGTCCATGTGATGATAGGCGAGGATTTGTGCGATAACGAGCCGGCGGATGCGGTCCCGATGAGTCTTCGCAGTGGACTGTTTCACTGGAGACTACGCGACAATATCCTGCGGTACGTGTTGCCTCTATAGTTAGATACACCTCGCGCCCCACCCACCCGGGGCTCGTCGTCGACGAGAGCACCGGGCATCCGGATCGTCATCGGAAAGACGATTACGAGGAAGCTTCACGTATCATCACCCTTTGTCTTACGACTTTTCAAAGGGAACCGATTCACAAGAGAAAATATTTAAAAACGAAGTTACAAGACGCATCCGTCGTTCCGTTCTTAGATCTTGTGTTAAAAACTGTTAATTGATTACAAAAATATTAGTATATTTTTGAACATTAAACTTAAAAATTGATTTCTAAATTCATATTCATCATACATTGTTTCATAGAAAGAATTTTGGAAACACTAAATAATATTGAAATGCGGTAATTTTATTAGCGTTTTACAGTCTAACTCCTTGTAATTATTTTGTATTTTACTAGATGGACCTGGCATATTTGCCGAAACATTTTACATTATAAATACACATGAAGAAAATTTAAGAATTTCTTAATATGATACATATAATTTAAAATAGCAATTAATTTAATTTAAAAAGTAACAAGAATATATAAAAATTGTAAATATCTTTTTAAAAACTTTCAAACAATTTTCAAGAAAGTTTTAAAAAATTATTTTATTTATAGAAATTTTAATTTTTAATTAATTTTTTATGATTGATCATCAAATGTACATTGCTAAGTAAAGAATTTCACGTAAACTTCAAACATCGTTAGTTTTTTATACTAATTTTGTACAAACAAATATTAAAAGATGATTTCGCGAGAGAGATTATAAAATATTGTAATTGCTCACTGTGAAGGTATAGAATCCATCAGGCACCGGTTGACCGCCAAATTTAATGCTAAGGGTGTAGTCTCCCGCATCAGCAACAGTATAGTAAATGTTGACTGTGCCATCGCCGTTGTCTTCTATGTCAATGTCAACGACTTCGCTGAAATCACAAACCGAGACGTTATTATTCACAGATTGAAATATAGAACGGAGATCCATTCAAGAAATGTTCGTGCATGCCGCATATTTTCATGACGCCACTGCAACTTCATTCAGCAATAAGTTCTGTAAATACTAAATGCTTTCACGCGCGCGATTCCATTCTCAATTGTTTAGATTTTTTAATCTAAAGTAAGAAATTTAAGAAAAGCCCTTTTCTTCAAAAACTCTTTTTCGTAATAAAAACTAAATTTAAATTCTACATTCGTGTATCTATAGCAATGAAAAATGTGGATTAATGACAGTAATATAAAAAAATATTTTAAAGTTCTACTGAGAAATGTTTTTGTAACATCTAGATCACGTAATTATACATTTGAGTACTTTTCTTCTTCATAAAAAAAATTTTATTTTTTATGAAAATCAACATTCGTAGAATGTACAAAATAAAATCGGATAATAAATTACATTTATATGATATTTTCACGTACTGCATTAAACTGTAAATTATTATTAACTGTTATGACACAGTCGTGTAAAATATAATTGTAAAATTGTGTTTATTATAGGAAATACCAGACATATATAATATGACATCTTATCATTTTGTACACTTGGAATAAAGAATTTGGCCCGTTTTAAAGTGTCTTTTCGACAGAAGACACTGCCAACTCGAACAACACAGAATATCACAAATGAATTATGAGGTAGCAGCTGTGTACACTACTGCACTGTCAGCATTCAAAATGCATTTATAGTCGAATTGATTAGAGTTGTGACAATCTTTTGGAGGGCACGCGCTCGATTACGCATAAAAGCACGCGATATGTAGAATAGAAAATGCACGTGTTCTTTAGAAAATATCCCGAAATATTCACGAAGGACATAATCGTAAAGATGCATAGCATTATAACGTCTATCTACATTATAACTCTCTTGATTACAAGAAATCTAAAAAGTCTTAAATAGTAATATAATTATTTTTTTATATGTAGGATTTATCATTTAATTGTGTGTCATAGTAATGTAATGAAAATCATGTCTTAAACTTTGTTAATTTCTTAGATATTTTTTCTGATATTTATATAAATGTGGTACTTTCATATAAGAGTGTAATATATTTGAGTAATAGCTTGCAATTCTTTTCAATATGTTAGAAAATTTTCGCTGAGCAGCTATGTGTCAAATAAGACTGTGAAGTTAAATTTAATTCAAATCCAACTCAACTGTCACCATAAAACAAATGGATGAGCAAATGTCTGAAACAAAGTTTTACTACGAAATTCGCCAAAGTGATTAAAGATAGTATGTAAAGTGATCTATAGTTTGGCATCAGTTGTGACAATTAGAAAAGTATGTGCAACGTTATGTAATTTATTAATCTGGCGATAATCTAATTACAAACGCATGAGTATGATATAACTACACTGAAAAAAATTCACTAAATCAATTTTAATACATATTTTTTTAAATAGTACATATTAAATAAATATTTACTTACAGTAAATAAACATTTAGTCAATAAAATAATAATTTAATCAAATTAATGATTTTTGTGTTAAATAAATATATATTTAGTAAATATATTTACTTAGAACTATTCAAACAAATATATTTATTAAAATTTAGTATTTTTAGTGTAACTTCAAAAGACGCGGATATTGCACAAAAATAATTTTCTCATTTCTGTTAGCAATGGAGCATCGTTGCTGAAAAATATATATCTGTATATATATTATTGTGAAATCAATCCTGTTTCCTAAATAATCATTCCTCTTGATTCGTCTGCTGTCGACGCCAAGTTTTATTAAAAGTATATTTCGCTTTCAAATTAAACCAAACCGACGTTTAATTTCAATGTTAGATATGGTAGTCGGTAATGTCGGCATAGTCACTACGTGCGACTGGCCGAAGATTCACGACGATCCACTTATTATCACCTCGTACATGACGTTCACCATGGCAACGTGCCACGATCCTGAATCCTACCGGATTTGTTACACGATTTACCGTCGATTAGTCATGCCGTTACACTCCAGATCTAATCCCAATATACTATTGTAAGTCAGAAAAATGTCATTTAATTGCAAACAATATAACATATCAAGAAGTGCACTATTTATTCAGAAAAATAATTTATTATGATAATTAGAATTTGTAAAATAAAAAAATTAAATAATTATGAAAAGAATACAAAATGTAATAATATAATTTTGTATATAAGAAACATATAATACAATATTACAGAAGAATGAAATAATAATTTATTATAATTTTAATTCTTCAATATTTATACATCGAGAAATCGAGAAAGATATAACAGTAAGAGATCTTTCTCAAGTTCGTCTATAAATTCAAAATAAATAAGTCGCGATGGCGCGACGTATTTAAATTTAAAATAAGATGGAATTTTTGTCTGGAAGCTTGGTGAAGATCGAAAGATATAAATGCGAAGAAAATGTAAAAATATGATCCGCCTTCATGTATACATATATCCCAAGATTATTCGTAGTTAGGTATAAAAGTTATAACGTGCAAAGAATATTGTTATTGAGAAATATAATAAAAAGATTTTGCGAAGAATTTAATAAATAGAAAGCATGAAAGGATTAGAATTTGTCTATCAGTTAGTATTTCTTATAGAAATAAATGAATAAAAGCATAATTACATAATAAAAAAAGTATTCAAACTGCATAGACCAATAATAGAGTTAAGTTTAAAATAAAATATTTCTGATCAATTAACACATATAGTATCCATAATTTCAATCATATATATTTTTTCCAATATTTGATATTTTTCTAAAAAGCAATATTTCTTAAACATATTCTAATTATAAATGACAAAAAAATTAAAGAATATTTGTGATTTATATATACATAATGACAAATTAAATCTCAGATTTTAAAAGAAGAACGAATATGAGAACATTTTGGTAACTGCGAGAGTAAATTTTAAAGGTTCTCGCAATGTCTCCTCTCTCTGATTCATCTTCTCCGAAATAGTCAAATTTAAATCGGAGCGAATCGCGCGGATGCTCACCTTCCGGTAGTGGAGCGGATGCGGCAGGTCACTGCACCGCGGCCTGCATTTTCAGTGTCCACGGTAATGCAGTACTCCTCGCCCTGAGCCAAAGTGTGCTGAATACCTTCTTTAATTTTACAATTGTTCGCCGAGCCGATGGACGTGCTCTGCACGGTCACCGGGCTGTTCGGCACTTCCTTACCGCCGTATTTTACATTGACCTTGTAGCGACCGCAGTCGTCCGGCAGATAGGTTGCCTTGTACTTTCCGTCGCCGAGATCCTGCACTACTACCTTACGCGGCACTTGATCTGGTCCCTGAAAGAAGAATTCAGGAAGGCATTAATTGCGAAAATATGGATAAGAACAATTGTTCATATTTTTAACTTGTTTAATTATTTGCGAGTCACTTAGTATGTAGATCAATATAAATCTTTCTTATAAGAGTAATCAAATTAAGTTGTAATTTTTAGAACTATCTATATTGCTCGTTACGATCGTTACAGCCACGACACTGATTATATTTGCGTTCAAATCGAATATAATAATAAATACGATTGACTGCTATGATGATTGGTAAAAACGAAAGTTCTGATTGGTGTATATACATATAACTAGGGACAATTTGGACAATTTATCAAGGTACGAAAATATAATAGTAGGTCAACTTTTTGGTGATATTAAAAACATACACAATACATTTAAACCAGCAAAGCAGCTAAACTGTTTGCCGAGCAGTTGAATGTGATTGATTGAATCTATAAGAAAGACCCAATTATGTTCAATTGCTCGATGAACAGGTTAGATGTTTTGCTAGTTCTTGAATCTATATCTAGTATCTCATATATCTTGATTTATGTGCTTTTCCATCACACATTTTATTACAATTTGAAAGGAATAGCTTAGTCTTGTATAATCTTTATACGTTTTCTTATTTTGTACATATCGTGTATTAATACAAATTAATGAACATCTAATTTTTGTGTTAAATTATGTAATTACATAATTTTAAATACCTATTAATAATTATAAAGTTCAAATATGTTCAGATATAAAGGTTAAATCAATTTTAATTGTCAATTTAATACATACAATATATTTTTATAAATGTACAATAATATAAATATTTTATAAAATAAATTTGTCGAACATTTTTGTTGTATCACCGATACTGTGAGTGAATAAAACAATAAAATTATTATATTTTGAAGACTTTGTTATAATTAAAAATGAAAGAAACTGAAAATTTCTGTAAAAGTAATTGAATTCTAAAAGGATGATTATTACTTCATTTAGAATATCATTCAACACTCATGTTTTTGTCAATGAGATACTATTTAATAAGAATTCAAGATGTCAGATAACTGTTTTTTTATAATAGTTTCACCAGCATCCATGATTTATTGTAGGCTTTCAAAATTATTTAAAAAAATTCATTTAGAAAAAGTTTTATAATCTGTAATTTAATTGTGTTTTATTCTTGATAGTTTTGATACGAAACAATATTTGTGAGAACCTTTTATACATTTATCTGAAAAAAAAAAAAAAAAAATGAATTATTTTTAATAATATTAATAAGTTTAAGCTATTAAAAAAAAACAAATTTTGTTTCGTCATTCGAAATCAAATATGCAAATATAGAATATTAAACGCTTGATACAAAATAGAAATAGAAAGAAATAAATTAGCAATGAGAGTCAAGCGCGATAATTGATACAAAACCCTTTGCGAAACCCTATACACTTACCACAACTTGCACTTCAAGATCGCCGTAACCAGCATTAGAAGTGTCCACGATGAAGTCAATCGGGAAGGAGGCAGTGCAAAAGGGCGCTACCCCAGGACCCGACAAAGTTACCTTGTTTGGCTCTACGAAAGGCAGAACTTTCACATTGAACGGACTGCCGTTGATGTCCTCGTTATCGAAAGTAACATCAAGTCGCACGTTACTTCCGACAGGCGGTGGCTGATATGTCACCTCGTACAGGCCGTCACCTTTGCTCTGGATCTGAGACTCCTGTCCTAACCTAGGCGTCATGCATACTTTCACCGGTGCCTGTATGTCGCATTTTGATGCGTCTACCGTGAATTTGGCGGGCACACCTTCGCGTGCCATGTGCAGACCGGGTCCATAAGCGATCACACTCTTTTTCGGCGATATAACTTTGATCTTGAATGGCGAACCGGGTATGCTCTGTTCAGCAAATTTAATGTCGATTTCGTAGTCACCAGGTTCCTTGGCAACGTATTCGACATCGCAGGAACCATCCCATTGTTCCCTGGCTTCCGCACTGACCTCTCCGTCACCCGTAATCGACACACCCAAACCACCATTGCCAGCCCCTGAAAGAAGATCGCATACATGCTATTTCTTCCTACCTTCGCTACATAAAAATATTTCCCCCTCTTCTGGGTGATAATTATTATGTTCTAAATTATACAATTTGTAGGTAGTATAAAATTACAGCATTTTAAGAATTTGATCGAATTATTGGTTTACAGACCTTTAGTCTCCACCGTAAAATAGTTTGTTTTTTCCGTAATGCCTTGCTCCAAACCAGGACCATATGCACGGCACTTGCTGGGATCGGAGGCGCGTTGTACGTTGACAGAGAATGGTGAACCCGGGATGGGCATGTTGTCGTAGAGAATGTCGATGGTGTAGCAACCCTCCTCGAAAGGCGTGTAACTGACGCAGTAGGTGCCATCACCCTGGGGGATGATGAGCTTCTCGGTTTTACCGCCACTGGGATTATTTATGATACAGGACACCTTACCGTCGTCAGTCTTCGACTTGGTGATGTCTCTCGTGTCTATCGTGAATGACGTTTGCTTGTTCACGAATAATCCTGTAAAACGCGATAACACGACATGATTAAATGAAAACGCTCGAATGCTTTTTTTTTAATAAATGCATCTAATATACACATACATAAATGAAATAGTAATATTTTTTAAAATTAAACTTTGTCATTCTAAAAAATTATATATCTTAAATTATATATTTGTTTCATGCGTAAAAATTCGAGATTGATACTTGATGAGATGTAGTGAAGTATTTTTATAATACACAGAAAGACTAAAGTATTTAAAAATTTAGCTAGATATAGATTTGTAAAACAATTTTGTTGGATATCGAAATAATGGTGTAGGATGCTTAAGAATGATGAGCAATGCTGCAAAAAATTTTGACATTCCAGTAACAAACTTGAGTGTTTTATATAATTATTTTGATGATCCAATATATAAAATTATTTTTAGACCTGTATCTGACTAAACTTTTAGATACTTCACAAAAACTGTTCTTTTAATATAGAAACTGTAGATTTCTTCGAAATATCAAATTTTATAATAGCGAAAATATATATTTGTAGTCTTGTATTTTTAATTTAGCCTAATTTCTTAACAGATTGAAATTTGACATAAAATAGTAATATGAAATTGTACATATCTTTAATAAAATTTAATATTAAATTTATCAAACCTACTTTTATATTATCTACTAAACCTCGTAACAAATTTAGAATAGATGTATAATTTTCAAATATATTTCTACAATATTATGTTCCTGACCGTTTTTGTGATTTAATTAAACATCTATTTGTTTTAAACAATACATAGTACCTAATTTAATAAATTATTTATTAAAATGACAATGCATAAGCGCATTGCAAAACGTAATTGCAGTCTCTAAATGATTAACACAGAACAAATCATAATAAAGTATAAGATTATTATTTGTGGCATATATGTTAGATTTTAAACTGAAAATGAGGCCATGCTCGTAGAAAGAAATAAACTTAAATTATTGTTTCGTACATACTTTTTACAAACATGCCCTCTAGTATTCTTCAAGCTCATTCAAGTGTCTTACAATAAGTGTATATGTTAAAATATGGTTACAATCGGAAAATCCAAAGCAGGGAATGTCATGATAACCAACGATAAAAGTGCAATCATGACACACATGCATCGCAACATCAACGCGTCTCAGAATAATTATCGGGATTTTCTAATCTTGTTCTATCGACAAAAATATATTCCTCGTCGTAGTCGCAACGAGTTTGTCTCAAGATCAAACCACAACATTCGTGCAACTTGAAAAATTCATTTCATATGCACGAATATCTAATGTGTGCATGTTCCTTGAAAGTCAATACGAAATCTGGACGATCGAGAAACCTTTCCTTTAAAAGCATTCCTACAAAATCCCGAGACGCGTTAAAAAACTCATCACGCAAATTAGAGACGAGCAGGTCACAGAACACTTTCTCAATTTCCAATCGCAAAACGATCTCCGTGCTGACGTCCTTAACGGTACCGTGTGGCTGGATGCCGTTCCCGCTGACTCTGATTTTGGATAGGTCCGCGTCCGGTACGACAATGGCCTGGAAAGGCGAGCCCGGCACGTGTTGTTCGTCGAAGGTGATGTTGATACCGTAGTCGCCGGTCTCAGTGGGCAGATAAGCGACGGAGCAGGTGCCATCGCCGTTGTCCCTACAATTTATCGCGGCTTCGCAAGGACCCTCAACGGTTACGCCGAGACCACCTTGGCCAGCTCCACGCGTGTCGATCACGAACTCGGCCGGCTTGTTCACCACACCGTGGGAGAGACCAGGTCCCGAAGCGCGCACCTTGCCCGGATCAGAGCCATGAACGCAGGTCAGCCGGTACGGCTGATTCGAGAACTGATTCCCAGCAGATACTCGCCTAGCTCGGTAGGGGTAAAGTTAACCAGGTAGCCTTCGTGAGTCGGCACCACGTGCGCCTTGACCCGATTGCCGGATGGAGTCGTGATCGCCACCTGGAAGTCCGCCGCCCTGCCCGCCTCCTGCGTTATCACGCGGAATTGCTGCAGGCTGTTCACCGGGGCCGCTGCGAGGACGTTTGCGGGTTCTCGTGGTGAGCCGCGATGCATTTTTCGCTTGTGCTTGCGCGACGGGACGACTGCCCGTGAGCAACGAACGGACGTCGCGCCGACTTGCTGGTGAAATTATCATTGATTCTCGTCGAAGAGATGAGATTGAAGAAAAATTGAATAATCCTCTCTAAAACTTGTTGAGTGAATTGTCACTCTGAAGAGTAAAATTTCACTCTTCGAAGTGATATTCTACTCCAAAAAATTTAGAGGATCAACTATACGTGCAAGCATGATCGAGAGATTTGGACGATTAATTGTAATATGTAGTTTACGATCAACACACTCACCAGCAAGTGACGGCCGGACATTCGTTGCGCAAAGCCTACCATAACGTTAGATTTCAAATACTGGATATGCATCAAGTTGTGAGAGAAAACCACTTGCTACATACATAAGCCCACAATGCGCGTGTAAATTAGGCAGAGCGTATTCCAAATAGAGGATCTCCCATGGTTACGAAACTGATAACGTGTCTTAGTTAAAAGTGCATTCAGTTACAATAAATATATTATCCAGCGTGCAGAAATAATTATTTGTTCTTTATTATTATGTCAGTCTAATTATGTTGCAAATCCGAAAAATAATCGACACTGAGATAAAATTTATTTAAATACATATGTATTATTCCAACATCCGACTTTGATTGTAAGTGGCACTTTTCTCTCTCTCTCTCTCTCTCTCTCTCTCTCTCTCTCTCTCTTATTTCGTTGATTTATTTACTTTCTAAAACTTTTAGAATGAACTGTCACTCTAGAAAGTAAAATCTCATTCTTAAAGATTGAAAATTAAGCCACTCTTTTTCATGACTGGGTCAATTCACCCTTTAGAGTAAAATTCCACTCCAAAGAATTTAGAGAGCATATGGTAGCCTTGATTCTAACTCATTATTAATTATTTATTATTCCAGAAATGTATATTGATTTTTCTTGGACGCATTGCTATTCGCTTCGAATTTTATCGTGACACATTCAATGTTAAGAGTTGCCTTCCTTCCAGGTAAAGTCACATCGAAGGAGCAACGCGTGGAGCATCGAAGTGCAATATTTTTAGACGAAACGCGAAATTGTGTGCGTGTCAACTGTGGGGAATTCGCGAGCGCCGTTATAAATAAAACATCGGTTCGCGCTGGTTCGCGCTCCAGCAAAACATCTATCCGAGGGGAGACCTTGGTAAAATATATTTCGAAAATCTAGGCTAGATACACGCATCATGGTAACGCCCCGGGAAATGTTCCCGAAAAAAATATCAGCCATATGCCATGAGACGAGAATTATCTTCTCAATGACCGCTGGAAGGAGCGCGATTTTGGCACGATTCATTTTCGAAATAATGCATTGCTGATACATCTACCCAAGTGCAAGATCTTATTTTAATCATAAAATTAATTGCACTCTTATTACTCCTTCTCTAACCGCGCTTAACAAATTACTAAATTAAAATGTACAAGAAACATAAAATTTTTATTATGAGAGAATTATTTCACTCAAACCAGATATATAACGCAATCTATAACGATAAATAACGATAAATGTCTTTGATTATTTCTTGTTAATAGTCTATTTAATCTCCAAATTCCTTAGGGTGAATTCTCACTCCACAAGAATGAAAATTCTCTATCATTTTCGAAAAAGAGTAGCTAAATTTTCACTTCTTTGGAGGGAGATTTCATTCTTTTGGAGTGACATTCACTTCAAAGAATTTAGATACTACACTATGCATGTACTCGTATTACATTATTAATTAAATTAATTTATAAATCCAACATATTGTAGTAATTAAAAAAATAAAATAATATTATATTTTACTCAATATGTATTATAAAAATTAGAATAATAATAAAAGGCTACTTATCAAAACACGCTATCAAGTTTACTATCATTTTAAACGATGCGATATTACGTTTAAGAGTATTCAACTATTGTCCCAGTTTCGTGAGACAAAATGTTGCATATAATATCTTGGTTTGAGCATATATATGTGATTAGTAACACATCTAATTAAATCTGATTTTAAATAAACCGATAGCGTACAGTAATCGAAATATTAGGCAACACTTAAAAAATTTGCAGTAATTGTACTCACTTGGTGCCAGACCATCCACTTTAACCTTGGACACGTCCACATGAGGCTGAACGTTGACTTTAATGGGGCACTGAGGTACCTTCAATCCGCCATAGTTGAGATTCACCGTATAGTTTCCTGGCTGTGGGGGCATGTAGTCCACGACGTACGTGCCATCCTCATTATCCGTTAACGAAATTGGAAGTTCTCGGCCTTCAGGATTCAGCATTTTAACGTCCAATTTACCGGGGCCAGCCTCGCGACAGTCGACGTTGAAATGTGTGGGAACATTAGATTTCACACCTTTCTCAAGACCGGGGCCAAAAGCGGAGACCATAGCAGGATTCAAGGGCGAAGCTATCTTAACTCTGTATGGAGATTTCTTCGTTGCCACTCCGCCATAATTCACCTGAAGAAAAAGATATCTTTAAGAATAATGTTATACAGTAGAGATGCTTATTTTTTTCTAGTACCTATACTTATAAATAGATACAATTTTTGTGTACCGGTACCTATAGTTACGTATAGTTTAATTACTTTTTAGATAATACTTTTTCCTGTACTAAATGCACGTTCAACGCGCGGACATGTTAAACTTACTTGCATAGAATATTTACGTATATAAAATGCATATATAACACATAAATATTATATGTGCGGATACATGAAATCATAAATGCCTATTTATTCTGAGTTTTATGTTAATAAATAAAAGTACTTGTACCTAAGTATTTGAGATACTAGATAAAATACCTATACTTAGGCATTTTATTTTTCTAATACCTGTATATATCTTAGTGTATACGTCTTTCAAAGTATCTATATCTGTACCTTATAGGTGCTAAACACAAAGCACCTTGCATAACACTGTTTAATCAAATTAAACTGAAACTTCATAAGTCACGCTTTTATTAAGTATTTCAATATAATATTTTTGAGATTTCTACGGATATTTTTTTTTAAATTACAAGGTTTGCGAAAACCTAAGGTAAGCTCGTAGTTAATCTTAACAATATTTTATACAATATTTTGTGTATTTATTTTAATTTGACTTTAGAACTGAGATTTTATTCTGCTTAAAAAATTCACCCTGACTACTTTAATTTTTTCTGACTATTCAAAAAAACAGCATGTTTCAAGGAATCATCACAAACAATAAGCAGTAAAAGTTCGATTCAAGATTTTAGAAATCAATATTCTGGAATTGTACCATCACAACATGCGGGGAGTTAGATATAGGTGTGTAATATGCTTGAACAGTGCCATTCCGGTTGTCGCCTAATCTAAGAGGAACTTCTTTTCCAAGAGCATCTTGAATAGCAACTTCCAGAGCCGCCTGACCGGCTTCTCTCGCATCAATCGTAAAATTCGTCGGTTCGTCTTTGGCAACACCTTCTGGCTGAATTCCTGGTCCATAAACTTCAACCTATATACAAAGCATATTCGATATCTTTCTTGTCCGAGTCAATAAAAGCAATTATCATTTATTTAGTTAGTACTAAAATTATTGCATGTGAAAACCTGTAAAATCTTATGTTTTTTTATTACATATATATATATATATAATACTATATACAATATTATATATACATTAAAATTTATATTAAAAAAGGTTTATATAAAAAAAAAGTTATATACAAAGAAATGTTAATAGTGAAATGAAGACTCGAATTTACCTTCTCTGGATCAAAATCGGTCTTCGGCGATATAGTCGCGATATAAGGCGATTTAGGGATGTCCTCGTTATCGCAGAGGATATGAACCGCGTATTGGCCCGGCGCGGTGGGCAGGTAAGAAACATCAGCGGTTTCATCGCCATTATCGTTGCATTCTATCTTTGCTTTGGATGGGCCTTCGATGGAGAAACCAAGGGCGCCGGTCTCACCGTTTGTGTTTACTGTAAATTTCGCTGGATGACCGACGACGCCGGTATGCAGACCAGGTCCAAAAGCCTTGATGTTGGACTCCTTATAAGGACCTACATTGACCTCAAAGGGCGACTTAGGAATCTCTCTACCGCCATATGTGATCATTACTACGTGACGCCCTTCCTTAACCGGCGTATAGTGGCATTTGTACGTCGTAGGATCGGTTTTGGACATTCTAGAGTAATTCAATATCGTTGATTAAATCGATAATTAAATTTAAAGCAAAACATCTCGCACAAGATATTCTAACATATTTACTCTATTTTATATTTTTTTTCGTTTTACAAATTTGAATAAACAAAATTTTTATAATTTCATTTATAATTCTTACAATTCTTAATAATTGAGTTTTGTCTCATTAACGTTTTAATGGAATATAGCGTTTTCCCTTTCATTTATGTGTGATTTTTTTCATTAACATATAAAAAATTATATAAAAATAATAAAATATAAAAACAAGAAATATGACATAAATGAAATTTTTTAAGTAACAAAGTGTTTTTACAAACTAAAATAATAAGAACTTACTGCACGGGTTGACTGACGCCTCCCGGGCCGATTATACGAATGTCCGGTACACCCTCACCAGCATCCTTAGTGAGGACAACAAAGTCGGCGATGTCCTGGACGCGGACTCCAGTAGGCAACAACCCTCGTCCGTACGCTCTGCATTTCTTCGCATCGGAAACCGGTGCAATGTTTACGCCAATGGGACTTCTGGGTATGGGTTTGCCGGCAAAGAATATGTTGACGGAATGTAGACCCGTCACTGGCGATACGTACTCGCATCTCCAGACGTCTGGCGAGGTTTGACGCAGTTTTACCGACGTCGTTTTGCTACCCTGTAATAAAATCACATATAAAAATATTTTAATGAAATAGTAAGATTTATTGTAATAATATAATTTAATTATGTATAATAAGAATAATAACAAGCTCTACAGATCCAGATAAATTTGGATTATAACATGACGTTCTAAAGATTTTTAACTGACAGAATGTTCACAGGACGTTTCGATGTTAAGAGACATCATTTTTTACCTGCGGATCTAAGATGATGACTTCAGGCACACCGCGACCGGCGTCCTTTGTAAAGATATCGAAGAAAGTAGGTCTATTCACGACGACTCCTTCCGGTTGCAGACCCGGCCCGCTTGCCGTGACTTTGCTCGGATCACCAGCGTGTCCTTCGACATTAACGGTGTATGGACTCTTCGGGATCTCTCTGCCAGCGAAGAGTACCTTCACTTTGTGCGGACCTTCCATTTTTGGAGTATATGACACAGAATAAGTCAGGTTCCTGTCCTTGTTGAATCTGATATCGACCTTGAAAACGAAATCGAGTCGGCATCATTAAAATATAACGCGAGGAGTAAAAACGGCGTTCCTTCAACTTGTATAGTATATCGTGAAGTTGAAGATTATCTGAATGTATGAATTATACTTGTAGTATAACTCGTACATTCAGATAATACGTAATAGTCCCACGGCACATAAATAGTCATTACATCACACGTGTCCACGTCCTGTGGCGTAATTATCATGATTGCGATAAACATTTTCCGACTTCCGACAATGTGCTCGATAGATTCTGTTGGGGCTATGTACATCTACTTAATATAAAAAAAAAAAATTTTGCAAGTCTGATCCATTTCTAATAAAATAAAAAATTGTCTTTGTTCTTAACAACAATTTTTTGCCATCTTCGATCTTCGTCTTGATAAGCAAATAAATTAAAAAATATTATTAATATTTCTAACTGAAATAAACCAAGCTAGTAACTTTTCAAAATATACTACAAATATAATTTCATAATCCTTTCATAATCCCTTTCATAATAAGCTTAATTACTTCTCGGTAAACATTAACATTACATGAATATTATAATTTCCAACTTACTAATATAATTGTAATATGTAATAGATGTTAGATAAATATTGTATGTAACAGTTAAGTAGTAAATTACATATCGATGTAATATATTATTGTCAATTAATATTTATTAACAATGAGTTACAAAAAAAATTCTCATTTCGGACTCATGAAAGGATCGATTGTAAAAAAATTATTCTCAATCTTTGGAAATATTTAGAATGTAAAAAACTATTCTAAATCTCTCTTTGGAAACAATTTACATAATTCAGACCAATCTTTTAAGGTATCAAAATATTTTATATTTGAATACATGATTCTAACAACACAGATCTCCAGAGAACGTGCGTATATCCTTTGAACATCCTAAGGACATCCTCAGGATGTATCCCGGATAAAGTGTGTTATTAGGGTAAATGCTATTTTAGGGCCTTACCGGTAACTTATTCCCTTTGGGATCATCGACGATAACATCAACGTTACCCTTGCCGGCGGAGAAGGTTTCCACGGTGAAATTGGCAGGAGCACCGACGATTGAACCGGTTGGTTCTATACCGGGACCATAAGCACGTACTCTGCACAAGAAAACACCGTGAGAAAGGACACTTTGCGAGCTGCCAGTCAGCGGCCGCGACGTTGTTACATCAATACGTTAAATAAATCCATTTGCCAGACGGTTACAAGCGTTGCTTTGTGCTATGATGTTGCACGATTTGCGTCGTTCTTTTCAAAAACAAATTTGCAAGCGCGCGACATTTTGCAGACTTGCGGACACTCGTTATCCGGTTAGTTCAATTCGTGAAACTTTCACGTATACACGTATGTACAGCGAGATTAATTAATAGTATTACATACTCTCTAAATTTTTTAGAATAAAATCTCTAAAGAGTGAAAATTGTGCCAGTCTTGAAAGAGAATGGCTCAATTTTCAACCTTTAAGAGTGAGAGTTCACTCTATGGAGTGATAATTCATTGTAAAAATTTTAGATAGTGAGCTTTTTTGAAAAAAAGAAACAAATCTATTTAATTTGCAAAACTCGATAAGCTATAAAATTATTGTCAATATCGTATTAATCAAACTCTCGCTCGTTTTCTCTTCAGGAAGTTGCAAACCTGTATTTGCTAACCGCGCACTACGCAGTTTATTTACTCTATCAAGCGTTTACGTACATATATGTACAAAGGAAAAATTAGGAGTGTTGGGTTAAAAGGTAGATCTCATCAAGGCGGTGGACATTAATTGCGCAAAAACCGTTATACGTCACAATACATGATTATTGCGCGACTTACCGCGGCGGTGGGATGCTGCGACCGAGAAATGAAATAAATTGATTAATTAATCACAATCACTGTAACAGAGATCTACACGCGCATTTCATCTCTTATATTTCTACTAAATACCATACCATCAAAATGAAAAAAAAAAAAGATCATTTGTAATCGTCTCAGATCACCCTTGAACGATCAAAATTATAATAAACAGCGCAGATTGTAACATTTTTTGTGAACAATGTAATTTTAGAAAACGAAAAAAATCATAAAGTATTTAAAATAAAGAAAATTGTTTGCACAATAAATAAATACAAAAATAAATACATAATATAAAACCATGATAACGCTTTAAAAAATATAAAGTTTTTATCCTTACCTGTTTGGGTTCGTGCGGGCGCGCAGAGGTGCACCTGGTTTTAATTTTGCGCTGGGATATTGTGATAGGTATGTCATCATCGACATTTCATCGATGTTTGGATTCACCATCTCTTCGGGTTTAATGAGCTGCAACGAAAATGACATAATTTATGGAACGCTTCTTAGCCGTGGGATTAAAAATTAATTTATCGATATTGATATCTTCTAATTTTTATGCCATTATATTAACTCTTAATTAGCTCTTTTTTTCGCAGATAATCTTCAATTAAAATATAATCCATCAAATTAAATCTACTTTAATAACATCTTAAGAAGTTAGCAGTATAGCATATAATTAATAAAGTCTAGTGTAGTATTAATTAATCAAGTCTAGCCTTCTTTAATTCGTTTAAAATCGAATGAATTGTAATATATAATATTGCAGCAAACCTGAGGAATATTGAGCCAGTCATCAGCGAGGCCCATCGCTTCGGACGCGTTCTGGACCGCATCTTTCGGGTTCCAATCCCGCCAATCCGGGCAAAGGCCAGGTGCGACCGCGTCAACAAGCGCACCCACCGCGCGGCCGTCGTTCCAATCGGAGGTAAAGTTCGAGATCGGCAGATCCGGTACCTTCGACTGGATCCAGTGCATCAGCCTTTGCTTCGGGGTAGCGCCTTTGTCCTCGCCGTCGTCGCCTTCCCACATGGGCATAGAGATCGAATAGTGCAGGATCAGGGTCCATATTAAACCGAGAATCAACTTTAATTTACAGTCTACGATGTCGGAAGAATCTGCGAAATAAATGAGAGAAGAAAGATTAATCTTCTGCGTAAGCAAGCTCCATATAAAGCTCTTTTACAAAAATTCAATTTAATACTAGCCAACTTAATATTGAAAATTACTTAAAAGCACTAAAGAACAGTGTTTTTAATACAAAAGAAGTAATTAATCACTACTTTCCAATATTAAATTTCTGTAAGAGTAAACTACATATTCTGTTGTTGGATAGGTAATGTTGAAACATTGGCCGTAATTCAAAATGTGTTATGTTTATGAACGCTTTTTCTTAATTTTTAGCAGCATCGATTAACAAAAGATTGTTATTAGCGAAAGATTAAATTTTACTATAATATTTAATGTAAAGATTTCTTCTTATTTTATGATACTGCGAAATAAGTTCACAAGTTTAGAGAGAAGAAATCTTATTTTAAAATTGCTATCACATTCCTAAATACGCACGGTATGAGTCATACTTAATTCATAAAAATACAATTGTCAGCTCAAAATTTATTATTCATGAGTGAGTAACTTCCTTTCTTTCGCGAAGAGATTTCACTGATTGAGTTTTCCTTCCAGTTGCGTAAAGTCTTATTATTCATCCGTAGATCGATCACCGCTCAATTATCCGATATGAGTAAGATCGAGTGGGCGTTATTAAAGAAATATTTTGCCACAATGCATTTATGGAATCAAGATGTCGCGTTCTTTCACAATGCGTGTCTGGAAACAACATTAACGAAAAAACGTTGCGTGTTTACGCAACGAAAGTGCTAATAGATCTTCAACGAGTAATGATTCACATGTTGAGCGATTGCCAACCGATCACGAATACCTGCAGAATTTATTTTTTTTTAATTTTATATGGAATGGTATTTTAATTATAGTTAATATAAACTTTTGACAAAGCTCCGTCTAATAAAATTTAAAAGCAGAACATAAATGTTATTAGAATATGTATTGTTAAACATGTAGGTACAATATTATTAAAATACGGAAATGTGCGCGGAAGTAACGAATTAAAGTAAACAATTTGATTTCTTCGGTATAAAAAACGTTCTCACTAATTATCTTAAGAGAGAACTAATAATTGGTTTCAGTTGAAATAATCAACTTGTAAATAAATCAGCAGCGATATTCAACTACGCCCAAGAGAAACACGACAAATGTATGTCTTTCTTCTACAGCAACAGATCATTTTGATCCAAAGCAACAAATTTTGGACTTGTCTATATGATTAGTACTATAAGGTTCTAAATTGTAAAGAAAAAATTTTGAACCTTTCTCTATCAATCGTCCTAAATTGAAGGTTTACTTGCGTTCTTACTTCAAACAGGACACTTTAAAACTTGGATGTTTTCATAGCTGTAGTTAATAGTTAATCAAACACATAAACAGTCGAAGTTTTCAGTCTGATAATGAAGATTTGTCTCTGACAAAAAATTTCTAAAATTAATCAGCAATTTTTAATTAATTTAAAGATAGCCAATAATATTTTTTATTACACAATTTTTTTATATAATACGTTGGTAATTCAAACATGCAATATGCATGCGTGTCATTTCGCGCGTATAAACAGCTGCGACGCGTCACCCTTTTGACATGTTTTCCACGAGAGTAAAAGCAACTCTTGCGATTGTCGTAGATCTCTTAAGAATAATGCTGAAGATGCACTCGGTTGTGCAAATTTAGTCGAATCCGAGTGGCCGCGGTTATTTTTGTCATCCTCCGGCATTCGACATTGTCCCCTCGATGAAGTTCGTGTTGTTCACGCGTCGGGGAATCGCCATCGGTGACGATTCATCTGGACTATTTTCAGCAATTACCGAGAGCTAACCAAGTGATGTCAGCAAAAACGTAGTTATCGCGATCGTGACACGCGAACCGGCCAAGCGCCAGCTAATTCACCCCGTGACGCCAAACTTCCGAGCTTATCGTTCGGTCTTCCACCTTACACTTCACAGCTTTCTATCTTACGAACAATGAACCAAGTAAAAACTAGTATATCCTTATATCGTAATCAAAAAGTAATCTTCTAAAATGTCTAAAGATAAAAGAGATATTATTTTTTATATTACATTATCTTATATTATAAAAATAATACCTAATAAAAAAATAATAATATTCAGATATTATTCTCAAAATATAATAATGATGCACGATAGCACTTTCAAAACTTGATTGTTGACATTTTGATAATGTTAGGTCTACATACTCTACTTCTACAATGCATAATGAAAGAACAATGCATGCTTTCGTACCTTACAACGTTACCTGATGACGTGAATAATGTGCATGAAAAAAAAAGAGTAAAATGCAAAACGCTTTTGTTTGAACACACGAAATGGATACCCATTGTCGAAGTCTCTCCTTCGAGTCACACTTTACTCGACCGCAATGCAAAAGTGTATTCGTATGCTTACAGATGAGCTCGTCTGCAGCTACAGAGAAAACTTTCAGTACGCATATAGCACAAAATTTTACCGTGAAAAAAATAAGCGAATTATTCGATAATTTCAATGATATATTGTTATTTTATTTAAACGAACAATTAATTTCATACAAATTGAACTTTCTTTATTTAGAAATTCTTTAATACAACTTAAAAATTGGATTTTAAATAATTGTGCAAAATGCAAGTTTTATATCAACTATAACTAATTAGTTGATTCTTTATTATACAGAACGTAAAAGTTTTGAAAATTTTGTAATAAAACGCTAATAAAACTGGTATTGAGAATTACTTCTCCTGTACATTTTCCATTCATTCTTTTTCAGCAAGTAATATTTCACTTGTCATCGCATCTTAACAAACAATAAAGTCGACGAAACATTCCTTTCGGTACTAGGTAATGGATGTGTTTGCTTCTAATGTTGTAGATGCTATACGTCTTCATAAGGAATGATTGTTGCAGTGAGATAAAATCTTTCGTGCCAATTATTTTTAAACGTAATACAAGAAACGTAGAAAATAATAGAGCTCTTTTTATTATTTCACATCAATATCAATTTATTATAAAATTGTTCAAAATTTATTTAAAAATTTTTAACGGTATCTTAATGTCTTAACAAATAATGATAACTAACTTGATAATCGTTAACATTTTATTGTTAGCGATTATAAAAAGGTCAAAAAACAAGAATATTTGGATGAAGCCAAAAAAATTTATCATAAACAGAAATTCTATTTAGTCTCACTAAAATGCCATTTTTGTTGAGTTTTTTATTGATTTAAATATTTTAATCAATGCATTACGTAATTAATAGCACAATGTACCTTTATATCTAGCTGCAAAAAGTTGTATTACAGAAAAGTTATATCGCTATTGATTATCTTCAAATGTTTCACAATTCATATGAATCAGTAAAAAATATTTTACAACGTTTTACAATTCATAGGAATCAGTAAAAAAAATCATTCAAAAATCAATCAAATATATATGGGCAGTTACCAGAGACTTTAAATTTTATATCGTTCGCAGAACGGTAGTAAAAATTTATTTCTTCGTCGTATTAACGAGACGACCATTCGAGCACTTGCACGTGAATAGCGAGCTTCACAGTTGATTTCGGTGACGTAATAAATATACCGTCTAGTTCTCATCATACATATATGATAAAATCTTCTAACAGAAACCGAAAATAGAATTAATCGTAAGTTCCAAGAACCCGAGAATTATTCTTTAAAAAAAAGAAAGGATCAGAATTCACGGATCCAGAAACGGGCCATCTTTATTACTCTTTCATCTGGCCCCGACAGTAGTCGGAGTGATCTATTCTCGGATCGAGAATCTTTGTTGTGTAAAACGAGACTCCCAAATGGATTCTTCGAGAACGGCGTTTCCGGCGATGTTTGAATTCGATAAGAGAAACGAGCAAAATAGAACCGAATTAGGATAAAACGTATAAATTTTGCCATTTCCAAATTTTCACAAAAATAGTACTGAAGATATGTAAACAAAAGCGAAAAATTGAATCGCAGCAGGTACATATTTCAGATGAAAACTGCAATGACCAATTTAATTTATCTGTCGTATGTATACTCAATTATCTTGGCTTGGAACCATTAAAACTTAAAAGTGATTTAATAATTAAGGAAGTTTTTGCGTTTGATGAATATAAGACAAGTCTATAATATAAATGTAAATGTAATACAAAAATTAATCATATCAACAATATCTAAAAGAAGTTCATTGACTTTTACCGTAACGTTGAAGATATTTAATTCTAAATTTATATAATTTTATGTTGTAAATAAACGTATAATCTTATTCTACGGATATTTTCTGTCAAATTAAGACACTTACATATAAAATAGAAAAATAAATATATATTATAATTACAAGGTAAACACTTATTCGGGTAAAATTTCACCTAAATTGATAATTTGACAGAAATTTATATTCTTTAATGAAGAAAAATCAAGAATAATTGTCAAATGAACGTATCCGTAAAATAAAAGTTATAAGATGCTCATGTGTGTTGTGTACATCAAATGAGAATCTCATAACTTTTATTTTAAAAATAATAACACATAAAATTAACAATAATTATATATAATGGCATTATAGCGAATTATATATTGAGATAATGTTTTTTATATTATTATTTTAATCGCTTTACACAATGTTACGAATAAATTCTATTGAAGAAGGAATTAATGCAAGAACCTGCTTAACAAGTAAAGACTCATATGTCATCGATTTCCTTTTATTTTAAAGGTAACATGCAATATTATAAATAGTTCGATTACAAGACATTGAGTCACTTGTTAATTTAAAAGACTCAGCTGAATATTACATACTGCCCAAGACGTTTTCAACGGATACGTCTTCCACGGCGAGTTTAGACGATGACGTCATTGATTCTCGAGAGATTACCTCACTGAACAGAGAGAATGCTGATCTCCGTTAAAAAGATTTACTCTTTTTGATCAAAGGTATGCGATCGACGTTCGTCAATCATATCAGTATGGCAGTATATTATTCTATACTTATATCAACGAAATTGCATTTTAAATGTAAGTTTAAAATTTTTCGACCAGATAATTGCAGTATTTCCAGTCACTTTTGAATTATTTTTTATTATTATAACTTTTTATATTAACTAACGGTTTTATAATGACTATTTTACACGAACTAAATAAATTGTGTAATTAATATTAATTTATATATTATATATATATATTTACACATTATATTAAATAGTTATAAGCATAATAATGAAATATTTTTGTTTAGCTTAAAATTAAAATATTTGCAATTTTGTTATATAGCTATTGAACAACTTATATCTAAAATACTCTCAAACATTTTGAGAGCAAATTTCATTCTAAAGAGTGACACTCTTAGAGATTGAAAATTGAGTCACTCTTTTTTCTGACTGGCTCAATTTTCTGCAATCTTTAGAGTAAGCGTCCACTCCAAAAAATTTAGAGAGTAAATATTGAGTCTGAATTTGTGAAACAACTATGTATATAATTCCAAATTTTTAGTGCCTATGAAGTACTAAAAATGAAGGAGACAAATGAAAGAAACTGATACATAATTTAAAGCTCAATATTTATTTTCTTGCGAGATATTTCTCATAAGCACGTGAAAATGTGGTGAACAAACATATTTCGGCAATCATCGGAAATCCGAGTTAATGCGCCTATACCGAAGTTAGTCCCCACTTTTAGAATTAACATATTCTGAGAATTGTGCTGAATTATGCTAGATTTGTGCATTCTGTTGGACTGACAAAAAAATTGTTAGTTTTTCATTTGTTAACGCATTTTTCGTATTAATATTCGAGCACAATGCAGCATAAACCTAGCACAATTCACACAGCACAATTCTCAAAATACTTTAATCCTAAAAGTGGAGGGCTAACTTCGTGCAGGCAGTTAATGCGGGGCTATACTCTCGCGCGATTGCGTATGGAAAATAGTCGTTTAATGTCAAGGTTGCATGCGAGAGTGAAAGTAATCGCTCCCAATACACAGTAAATTATGCGCGGAAATACTGTAATTACGTAAACAGCATTGTCTTCATATTTATAATTTTCTATCAAGTTATATCTGACCGGGAAAAAAATTTTCGACAAGAAATAATTAACGCTTTTAACACTCTATCTATATCAAAGATGAAAGATTATGTATGAAAAATATAAGTGAGTTTTTTAATAATATATATTATCCATAATTTAAGCGCAAATTTCATATATAAAGATGCATAACATATTTTGCTCGTCTTAAAAACATTTTAAATTATATCGAAATTTATAAATAACTAAATTTTAAACTTTCCTTTTTTACGATTTATTAAATAAATCTTGTATTGTGTTATAAATTATTCATGTAACACATTTTTCTATAGCCACATAATTTTTCGAAATGTCTTTCGTATATAAACATCTAATAAATACTTTATAAAACTCATCGAAATATTAATACCTTTATTAACTTTCTCATATTAATGTTCCAGAGAGGTAGCTTGTGAGAAAACAGAATCGAAAAAATGCCGAGAATCATTTCCGCTCAATGACAGAGATGCATATTTGATCAGCAAGGATAAGAGACGGATGAGAATTGATCACGTAATAAATGCGAAGAAAGAGATCCGAGGTACCAAGGCGAGCTTGACCTTCACCCGGTCTACGTGGTCCCGCTTACTTTTCTTCTTTTGCTCCTCGGTGGGCCCCACGAGACACATCCCGAGCCTGTTTCACGGTGCCCCTCGCATATAATAGCACGAGCGTGGCTTCCGTTGATATTCGATAACCGGCCGGCTTTAATGCCGCAGTTCTGCGATTAGGTCTTGACCGAGATTGCGACGGTTGAAAATCAGACATACTAGTTTTCTGACTAATGATACAAACTTTTTGCAAAGGTCTCAAGTACTGTAAGCAAAAAAACTGCCACCATGCATGCTTGACGTTCAGGTTCCATTAGTGTAAGATGAGAATTCTGAATTGACGAAATGGATAAAACAATGAACTATTTAAACGCTGATCAAATCCATCTTTCTGCTTATCTATTGGAGGTTTTCGTCGTGTAAATATATACATATATAAATATAAATATAAATATATACATTTATATATATATATATATAATGGTGAGAATTAAAAAATCTCTAAACTTTAAATTTTATCAAAATTGATTTTTAATCATTTTATCTTATTTTTTTTATAAAGAAACTTTTTTCTTTAAATTTTAAGAATAGTAACATTTGTAAAAGTAAATATAGATGCCATTAATAATAATATATTTAATAAATAATTTAAAACAAATATATAAAAAGAACATTTATTGGGTAAATAAATGTTATTCTGTGAAATATAGATAGTTTGTATTTTCAAGGCTAGTATGTGTATATTGAAGAGTGTATGTTCATATGAAATTAACAATTTGATAGATTAGTTACGAATAAAAGCGAAACAGTTTTTACACATTTTTAGAGATTTAAATATAATGCCATACATCGCAAATTCAAAATGATATCTATCCTTTTACTTTCTACCTATAGATCCATCAAGGTCAATAAATTGGAGTAACGAATAAATGAACGATTTTTCAGATCTGTAGAAAAAGATTGTTTTTGAAAATCTTTGTCACGAAACATGTTTATGCATTTATACATTACATATATTCATCAGCACGTTTTACTCTTGCGATATACCAATTGCATATTGGACAACATAGTGACATCATCGATGATATATTCAATTGCGTCACTAACCAGTCGAATATCTTGTTCAAGGATGCGACAAACTGTAATAATACCGTCGAGTAAGTAATCGAATCGTCAATCTTCCAATACAAATATATAAGACCTCAAAATTATACGATATTAACATTTTGCAAATGAGCAATTACTTATTTCACAATATTTGATGCTTTATTCACAAACCAAAAATGAAGGTTCCTTCACAACCGAAATGTCAGTCGAGAGACACTATTGGCTTTCTAGATTCTTCTTTTAAACCTTGTGTTCATGATGCTAGAACTCGATCAGAATTCTCGGATCGTGACATGTGTAGCCAATGAACTTACAGTTTGTACAGAAAACCGGCAAGTTGATTGACTACACATTCTCGATCCGAGAACTCGAACAAGGCTTAACAAGTGATTACAAATGTTCACGTGATCAAACCCTGATACTACAAACTCAATAAACCATTTAAATTTCATCGAAAATTTTGAAAACTTGTTTTCTCTCTCATATATTTTCGACATTCAATTTTAGATATTTTTTATTTCAATTTTACAAATTAGAATTTCGTTAAATAAAATGTATTAAAATAGAATCCATTGTCTTACATGCATTTTTAAAACTTACAAAACTTGTAAATAATTAGATCTTAAAGAATATCAATGTTGTAATGTTCTTGTGTTTAGAACAAAATTTGTTCTATATTCCTTAAAAGGAATGAATAAATATTGATATGACATGAAAAAGATGTCTTATATATTAAATGTCTGCATCAATTAATTTAATTTGCGTCTTTTATTATAGCGAAACTTTTAATCAGATTTAGACGAACAGGATTTAACGACCGATGATGTAACGTTAGTTTGTTCACCCGCAAAAAGTACGTGAACAGCATTATCCCATCGCTACTCTCTGGTTTTCCGGGGTAGCCCGAGCGAGCGTCATCGATCCACAACCCTCTCGCTATGCTCTACAATTGCTTTTATTTTGCTCGATGCAACCCACGTTCTAAAATGTTGATCCCGAATTTGAAAGCAGGAATGCAGAAATATTCTACATATTATTTAGCTGCGCACGTTTCATCTAATGATAAAGAAATATTTTACCACGAGATTTCGCTACATGTCAAAATTGTTTGTTCTCTAATTGTCATAGTATTGATAGAAGTTCAAGTCTGTCTTTAAAACAGCGAAATTAAATAATTATTTAATATACATATAGAAGAATTAGAGTAACTGCCCCAAATATTTTCTCGACTTTGTAATCGCGATCGAACGTACAAACCTTGATCAAATCTTAATTGATATCACACTGCAAATATTTTCTTTACGCGTTATCGATCAGATCTATAACAATCTCCACGTGTAAGTAAAACGCACGATTAATTATTTGACGACGCATGTTCTCAAATTTTGTCGACGAATCACTGTTTATAGCTTTCGACTACATTTTTTATCGTGCAAACAAGTACGTATTTGAAATGGATATTACAGATTTCGCTTAGTAATTATGTTAATTTTAATTCATTTAAAACTAAAATTACATTCTATATTTATAATATGATTATAATAAACTTCGTAATAAGCGAAAGATCGCAACTAAAAAACTTAAATCGTTTCACGAAAATAAATAAATCAAAAATTACTGAAGCATTCTTTAAAATTTCTTTCAAGATTATGTATATATTATGCACCGCGTGTAATTTTTCTTCCAAAGTCAATATTTCAATTTTCCACAGATAATGGATAATTACATTTACTTTTACATTTAATTGTCATAGTTTCTAATTATTTTTATAACATCATTTGTATTGTATCATTGTATCTACTAATTTAAATAATATTTCTCATTAAGCGAAAAGTGTGACATACTATTAAATTAAAATAAATGGATGACACAAATTAACATTGAGATATCCAATTATTAATAAATTCGTCACTACTATAATATATATTAAAACATTATTTATACATAATTATTTTATTAAATAAAAATTTAGAATAATAATTCTTATATAAGGTAAACAGTGATTGGACATCTACCTATATCCGAACACTCATACAAGACTTATTATTATTAATTTCAAATGTTTTTTCTATCACAATATATTATAATTTATAATTGTATCTAAAAATTATTTTAAAAAGCACTTGAAATTAATAATCATATAAATATTAACGAAGTTAAATGTCCGGACATAGATTTATACCCGATTACTGGGACGTTTACTTTATGTATGTAAGGAAAAAAAGTATCTTTCCTACTGTTTCTTTCATACTGTTTACATCTACAGTGTATTGCTCGTGTACGTAAATAAACTCAAAATAAAATCGCAGCGTTTAAATTTTAACTTCATTACAAGTATAATTTTACGTATTAATTCGAACAATTTTTATTGATAATTATTTGCACACAAATTCCCTTGAATTCTTTAAAAAACTATGAATTCCTGACGTGCAAAAATCTACGGATCGATAAGTCCAATCTACGCAGAATCCGTGAAACGACGCAGACTCTGTTCACGTCACTCGCGGTAATCGTAACTACCACGTGGTGGTGTAACGTACCGAGAGACTCGTAATGTAAAAACCTGAACATTATAATTAAAAAGTCCGAAAATCGACTAAAAACTAGAAAGTACTTGTTAGAATAAGTTTTTGGAATTTACTCATTAGAATAAATTTTTGTCGAATATTACATAAATAGATATATTATTCCCTAAACATCTGTTTAAGGAATAACATATCTATTGTTTCTGTGAATTTTATGTATTAATTAACATCGAAATTGAATATGGCATAATCATAGCAAATAAGTGTTTTAATAGACAACGATTGTTTTAATGATTATTAAAATTATTTTATCTGAAAATGGAAAATAACGTGGCAATTATTATTTTTTAAAATTACCGCCTCTTTCTGATCTTTAATAAAAAGAACAAAACTACATACGGCACTGCAGTTATCACAATTTAATCATTTACAGATATTTTTTAGAATAATTAAGGAAATAAAACGTTGTCATTTCCTAAATTAATTATTTTTCCTACTAATAAGTATACCGTATTGGCATTATATTGCACTATTCACGATCAATCAATTGGATTCTTCCTACGAAGACAGGACGAATCTATTCTGCGACGTGTAGGATCCACCATGCACATGGGATTACTCACCGATATTAACAAGCCTGATGCCTTCGTCCTCCAAAAACTTAAGAGCGACGGACACGTTCTCCAGCTTCTGAGAACGAAAGGTGGGCCGCTGGTTGTGTTTCGGCAGCCGCTTTTGCGAGAGCACCTCGATGAGACTCACCAGCTGGAGACCGTCAGACAGATCGCATTCCAGGTCGCCGATGTGCTTGTTCGCCACCTTCAACCGCTCGTTCGCCCATCTCGTGAAGGTGTTCTGTTGAATTCGCTTCCACTGCGCGTCCTCGGCCAGCTCGCGCTCGAACATCTCGTCCTCCTCCTCCTCGCCGGCGGAGTTCTCGCACTTAACTGACTTATCATTCTCATTCATTTTATCGGCTGGTCCGCTGCTACGCTCTCACGGATAAGGGTGGTGGGGTGCGCGCCCCTGTGTTAGTGCCTAAGGATCACAAGTGTTGGTAGTTACGAGTGTTATCGGTGACGTAGACAAAATGTAGCTGTGTTGGTGACTCGAGAAGTAGCGATGGGCACAAACAAGAAATCAAGATTTTGAACGTGTATTGGAAATACTCGTGAATACATGTACAATGTACACCCTGAAAAAAGAAGTGTTTAATTTTTAAATAAAATGTTTTATTCTCTTATTTTCACTTTTTGAACACTCAAATTAAGACATTTTACTTTTAAACTTTTTCAATAAACAAAACACTATAGCTGCTTTCCATTTACACCGATTCTCAGATAATTCTCACTTGTGACGTCATAACTTAGTTGAATGCCTTTTGCATTCTGACAAGTGAGATTCAACTGAGTTTTTACTCATAATCTGCACAAGATCGAGACCGTGCACTTTAGGGAGTCTCGTAAACTCACTTCAAAGTGAGGTTCTAAACCTGTCTCTGATGAAAATAAAAATCGGAGTATAAGTCGAATATAATGAGAGAGAAAAACGGATGATGAAGGTAAATTTTACCCCCACAACCGACTTTTCACCAATCTGCGTTCGATGTCAAAGCACTGTTACCCGTATGAGGATTCGGGCTAACAGAAGTGTAAACAAAACTTTTAGAAGGCGAAAATTGGAACAACGAAATGTAAAAGAAGCATTTACGCTCCGATTTTTATTTTCATCAGGGATGTTAACATGTGATAACTTTTTACCAAAGTAAGCAAGTAGTGACGTCATTAATCTGAGTATAAAATACTCAGACTCACTTCAGACTCAGTTTTACTTGTATGTAAATGAAAAGCAACTTATACGTTTGAATTCAAAATTGTTTAAGTTTTAAATTCGAATACATAGTGTTTTGTTTATTAAAAAAGTTTCGTACTAAAACATCTAAATGTTTAAAAAATAAAGAATAAGAATGAAACACTTAAATATCTTAAAATTAAACACTTTTTTGAGTGCACGTGTAATTAATATATCCGTGTTTCAATCCATATGATTTTTAAGGAGGTAGTCGAGTAAATTGAAAATTTTACGAAAATTCTAAAAAAAATTAGCATATGTTGATCGTATGCATAACAATCGTTCCTTAAAATTTCAGATGTCGTAGCCACAGGATAAGCGAAATATTTCGTTTCAAAGTTCACGAATTTAACATGTAAGCCCTATTCCATGCCGTCATGAAACGCACTTAAATTTGATATGAAAGGGATCGGAATTTACGAACTTTTTAAAACACTGATATGTGTATATAATAATGTTAGCAATGATATAAACAAAATTGGTGACTCGTAGCCACATACTTTTTTAATAAAAGCGATATGAAAATAATGATATTCGTCAGAAGAAGAGGGGGTTGCGTACATGTGGCAACGTCGCTCGTCGATTCAACCGAACGGAATCTCCCACATGGCATATTATGACACATCATACATAACCAAAACAAGTGTTTTTCTGAATTATGCGGATAAAATATTGTAAAAAAAATGGAATATGAATTATAAGTTACAGTGATAGGTATGTTTTGGGAAACAGGACGTTGCCACATCTTTGTCAACACGAATGGTACAGGACAATGAGAGTGTGCGTGAAGCGATCTCATTGGTCAACGCTGTATCATTGCATCAAAAAGTTTAACCGTTTGTACACAAATTAACTTTTGGAAATGACTGTCACTCGACTACCTCCTTAATACACGAGTACACGAGTACTGAAATACGCGAATATACGTGCATCGAAATTTACGCCGTAAATGTGTTTAAATATTCAGATATCTTAATTGTTATACACTAATAATTACACAAAATAAAATACGAATACGTTACATGTGCACCCGTACATTTCAATACACTTGTAATCGTATATTGAAATATATGAATATACGTGCCTTTTACCTTCCTTGGGGATGTATTTCTTAGAAATGGAATATCTTATACCATGTGGAACTGACTTTCTGGGTTAAAGCGGCATCTATACAGTGAAATTTTAGAGCGATTTAAACTTTAAACCTACGCGATGAGCGACGAGCGATATCCAATGAAAGCTCTGCTTTTTGTCACGTGACGATGTTTGCTTTGGCAGAGCTCTGATTGGATATCGCTCGTCGCTCGTCGCTCATCGCTCATCGCGTCTGATGTGCAGTAGGCATAAGCCTAATAAGTAAGAAATTGAGAATAAGTGAGAAATTGACCACAATCAAATGCCATGTGAGAAGAATAATCGACTGTGATTTGCAATTTTTTACTCTCACTTTTTCCACAGAGTTTACTCCGCTTATTGTAGACCAGACCCAAGGCTTAAAGTTTAAGTTTTACATTTTAAAATTCCATTAGATGCAGCTTGAGGTTATTCATTGTTATTTTGATATCTAAATCTTTGATGTCAAAATTACGATAAATAAAATCAGTTTACTGCCTGGCTTATTTGTTGATATATCAACTGATATTCGGATTCACGTGCGAATTTAATTTAGATTGTTGAATTTATTTTGATTCTGCAATGAATATTCAAACAAAATTTTATAACTCATTAGTTTTTAATTTAATTTCATTATTATTGTTAATTAAATTAATTCAAAAACATGTTGATTTTCTATTTTTGGAAAATTGAAATAAGCGAAAATATAAATAAAATTTATAACAGATAATAGACCTGCTAGTTTATGTAAGTACAACAAAAGTCTATTTAATTGTTATATAACATTATAATATGTCAGAGAAACATTGTTTTAATCGTTTACCGAACATTTTAGAGAAAATTGTTTAAAGTTATTTCATACAAGTGATCAATTTTATTAAACTATGAATAGCAGTCTTAATTGAGTTCTTCAATTCTTTTTTAGATAAATAATCCACGCAAAAATTTAAACATATTTACATTTACTTAAAAAGTTTACGTAAAAAGACATAAAAATAAAATATATATACTTTCATTATTATTCACCATTTATTGATTTTTTCATTTATGTATTTATTTGAAAATTAGTAACAGACATCGAAGTTGCTCGAAAGAGTATTGTGACCATCACTAGCACGAACACGCACACATGCGCAAAAGAAGAGGTGGACGTTGGTGAACTTACCTGCACACGTGTGCCGGCAAATCGAACGCACCTTCCTTAGTATGGGTGCGTGCGTGCGCGTGTGTGTGTGGGATGCTGACAAGGGATCAGCTGGAGCAACTCCGTTTCTGCTGATGAGTCGTCGGGTATACGTTCACCAGCGGAGATCACTTCAAATTACTCAGGATGCGTTTGTCGAGAAGCTTTTCTTGATAGCGTCGTCTCCTTGAAGGGCCTTTTCAGTCGCTCGTCCTGATTCACAGCGACGATTCACCTGCATAATAAAATGTCGTGATTAAAAAAGATTGCCAACGTTCAAATTGATCGAATGTGACATAAGACGTTTCGACGTAAAATAAAATCGAAATCGATAAAACCTCGCAATTGAGAATCGTTTTGTGACTTATTTATAAAAAAGGAAAATAAAACTTGAAATTATTTTCGAGCTGAAGAAAACTGTTTAAAGAGTAGATTATAGAGATACAGTATAAATTTGAATGGGGCGATAAAAAATGATATATTATTTTTGATTAATAAACATTTTTTTTTTCTTGGACGCAGTTAATTGACTCAATCCGATGAAGGTGAACGAAATCGATCAGTTTCACTTGAGTGAAGATTCGCGCACGTGTTCGACCAAACTGTCCAGCCTCAACACGATTTACGCGTTTGGCCTATCCATAAATAAAGCACCTAATTATAAATAGCAACACATTCCGGGGAAATGGCCCGTGTATCTTTTTTATTTACGCACGCTCTTCTATATTTATTATTAGTATATTTAAATATATTTCTTACTCGAAAGCATTCAGATTCAGAGCTCGATGAATAAGAGAAGAGAAAATTATTACAGATTATTAAGACATCCATTTAGAAGAAGTAAATCTGTTTTAGTTATATTATTCGTCTTCTACGATCCATCGGTCTGATTTTCCGCGCATAATAGAAAATTAATCGGACGCATGTTAAATTACAAATCTCGGCGCACGGCGAGATGCCAAGTTATTTTTAGTACACGCACGTATACGTGACTTTTTTCCAAGGTCTGATATTACATCCAAAAGATGAATCTCATAAGCGCAAACGTTGTTGTCTGCGAACAATGAATGGACAACATGATTAAAGTTATCTTTTTACAGAGAGATGGATTAGTTTACCCCGCATCAAAATACATTTGCATGTAGCTTAATAATAAATTCGATAATATATATAACGTAATACGGTTCGCACTTTAATATCTCGACGTTGTAATGCAATAAGAAATGCTTTATTTCCTGGACAAAATAAACATTTTTGCGAATAAAAATCATGTTTTTATATAATTATCTAAAGTTCTCCGATGTTTTTTATTTTTAAAATATCATTATATTATAAAAAATAAATAATATAATATCTATCATATTATTAATGGGATTTATGAGGTTACACATATAATATATTAATATGACAGGTATATTGCTATCTAAAATTATCTGTGAAAGTTATTACGAGACGACGTGATGATGCTAAAATATGATTTTTTTTATCACAACACTCCAAAGTCAAGAAGGAAATTCGAGAGATATACTTCACTTAAACATAAATTACTCAAGTTGTCATCGAATTAAGAGATGTTTATATCTATTCTTTCACATTAAGTACGATTCGCATTAATTCTTGTAGCAAATTATTCAAATAATATGCAAATAAATGAAAAGAATTGATCTTACATATCTCTAGTAAAAATAAATAAAATTAATTTATATCAATATATATGTATATAAAATTGTTTGTTGTAATACTAATTCGAAATCT
This sequence comes from Trachymyrmex cornetzi, assembly GCF_001594075.2. NCBI lineage: Eukaryota > Metazoa > Arthropoda > Insecta > Hymenoptera > Formicidae > Trachymyrmex > Trachymyrmex cornetzi. The sequence goes on from NW_017296956.1 coordinate 3,716,919, forward strand.
TTCAACATATGATTTAATTAAAGAAATTATTTCAATAATAATTAAAATGATTACATTGTTTTAACGTATTATTCATAATAAACTCCGGTTTTTTTATATTTACAAACTTTTCTAAAATTTACTTTGCACAATCAACATAATATCAGTTACTGAAACATAAAACAAGCGCGTATAAATTCGTGAACAGAAACAAAATTTACACAGAATGGAAGTACTATTTCTTCGATGAATTCGCGATATTGCGAGATAACCGGAATAATAATCACATCACACACAAACATATTCATTCAGCAGAAAGTATTTTTTATTTCGTACGAGATCGACTAACTCTCTATCGCAGTGTTCCACGAAAAACTGCCGGCGAGGAATCGCGCAAGTTTCCCTCTTTTCGTTTAAAACTCTCTCCGCGCTAATTCCTTCCAAAGGCATGTACCAGCGAATTGCGAAATGCGACGAATAAATTGTGAGCGAGCCGCGAATGAATCGTAATGCAGTCGCATGAGATAATTACACATAAACCTTTTTCAAAGGTAGATAATTTCACTGCAAAAACAGTAAAGTATTAAAATTTGGACTTTTGCGACAAAAAAAAACTCTTCTACATCTAACATGATTATTTTGTCTAGAACAATTGAGAAATAAAAAGTAATCACTTATGTACATTGTACTTATAATCAATGCACGTGCACCATACTTAATTTAAATCAATGTTTAGCCGGTGAGTTTTGAAGAAAAACACTTCGTGCCTAGCGAGGTGCTACTGCTATTAACAATGACGTCAAGTTAAACTTGATAAAAATTGATTTATGTGACTGCCCACCTCTCTTCAAATCGCGCAACACAATAATACCTACAAAATATAATAATGTAATGACAAATTTTGTAATAAAGAATTGAATTCTTTCTGAAAAAAGTTTACTATACGATTTAATTATATATATATATATATATGGAGAATTATATAGAAAGAAATCTCATTCAGTTTAAGAAACGCATTACGTTTTACGAGTATGAAGAGATAACGAGTTCTCTTTCTGTTGCAAAAATTTATCGCGCATTTTATTTTAACAAGAGATTTATTTCGATGAAAACTCGCGATAAATAACAATTTCACAAATATTCACTCAAACAGAGCAAATTAATATATAATATTTAGAAACATTTTGTCTTAAAAATATGGTGTATTTGCTTCAATATATCTTGAAACGAGAATGACGATCGTTTTCAGATTAATACTCCTTTTTCAGTATATAGTTTACATACATATATATACATATATATGTGTACTATAAAATCTCAGAAATAAACGCGCGCATTTATCGATAAAAATGAAGTGTAAATTGTCCTGTCTTGCCCCGTTTTTCACTTTCGCAGCTGATCGATCGTAACCGGATCAAAAATTAATCGTAATCGGAGCAACAATGAAGATCGAATGCCGGCGCGAATCTTACATGCACACGAGACGACGATCTTTTTGGATCGGATCGATCGACGCGGCGCTCTCGATCGGCACGGCGCGGTTCGCAGGCGATTACTGATGTTCACGCCGTCCACGAACCGGGAGTCGAATACACGTTTTACGAGTCGAAAGAAGTTAGGCCGGCTACACACGATCAAGTAAACTTGCACAAGTGGCTTGCGCAAGCATACTTGACAAGTTTACTTGAATCCCAGTTGAACACAAAGTTACATGTAACGTACCTGTTAGTTGTAATTTTTCACCCAACGACATAACTGTAATATAACACGTGTGTTATATCTCGTTGAGTGGGAAATTACAATTAACAGGTACGTTACATGTGACTTGTGTTCACCGGGACGTGTGAAGCCGGCCTTACTCGGATCCGTAAAGTTATCCGAGAATAGTACGTGCTCCCTCGTTGCCCCCTTGGCCGAGGGGTAGGGGGTCGGTCTATATATATACGCACACGCTTATATCCGGGGGGAGGCCTCCCCCCGCGTCCCGACGCCGCCGACGCCCACTCTCCCTCTTGGGAAACACAGACGCGTGCGAGAAGGATCGGGTTTAAATTCGTATACGAGGGAAACAAAACGAAACGAGTTGGTTACTCGCTCGCTGACACTGAAGGGAAAACTTAGACGGTCATTGTTACGCGCCATGCGTGATATTAAGTTCTTTCGTCACTCGAAGGAACCTCTCCTCTATGATGCGATAGTGGTTTTAGCGGTTGCCTCGGAGTTCCTTTCTGGAGAAACAAGAGGCGCTTCAGCACGAAATTAAACGCGAACTTTCACGACAAATATTATTCATCTATATTATTTTAATTTATTTTTTTATTCAGAAACTTTTGCCACTTGTCAATCCTGAACGGAAAAGTTTTTATGAAAAACTACATAGATTGAGACAGATTTAAAAAATTCTTAGTTTTTCATAGATATTTATAATGGGACGTGGAGTGTGGCGTTGTTTATTTGAAAAACCAAGAAATCCTTCGCCTTCAAATAACGCTACTCTACGTCCCATTTCGAACATCTACGAAAAACTAAGAATTTCTTAGACAAACAACTCTCACTTTACGTCCAGCTATACGAATATCTACGAAAAATTAAGAATTTTTAAGATCGTTGTCTCAATCTATATAGTTTTAAAACAATAATAAATTTGAACTCTCAAAAATTTAACAAAAATGTATGGATATTTTTAAAAAATAAATGAACAAAAGAGACTTGTAGTTTATCTGTACTTTTTTTCATACAAATTTTTTTCTGCCAGAAAAACAATGCGATATCTCGAAAAACATTTGAATGATTAAAGAAAATTTAAATATCTGCTGGATAAATGTTACCTGAGATAAACACGTGGAAATTGATACTAATCGAGAAGACTTATCCTCTTTTGAAACGCCGACATGTTTAGGAAACGAGAAACAACGAAATAACTATCTAGAATAGAAATAAAGGTTTATTTTTTAAAAAATTTAAATATCTCTTTATACTCCAAGGTAGTCACAAATTCCTCATCCAAAAATTCTATGATTTTTATTTGATTTCCAGACAAAATTACAGAATTTTCCCTAATATTTTCAATGATATTTTGAAACATAAACGTTTTGAATATTTTTACGTATTTTGTAACAGATTTGTTATCAAGAAATTTATTGATTAAAGATGATAAGTTTTCAGTTTAACAGTTGGCAACATTTAAATTTAATTGGCGAATCAAGTAACGTTGATGAAACTAGCCCTTTAACTTCTTCATAGCCAAGAATTTTAATTTTTCAAAAAATTTTGCAAAATTCCCTAACTTTTCCCTGTTTTCAATTTCCCTGATTTCTCTGATGTTGCTAACAGAGAGTATTTATCCAGTATCCTCTTTATGTTTAGAAAACGAGAAGTGATGGAAAATGATTAATCAAAGTAGAAAAAGATTTATTTTTAAAGCAAGATCTCCTTTACACTCCCCACCTTTCTCCCCGACTTTTTTCTAATTTACATTTTATGTTTTACGATTCCACATGCCTAGCTATAAAAAGTACGACCTACTAACAAGCGCCGTCCGAAAGGTAGAAAAAGTCGATCGGGGCCTTATGCTAAAAAAATCACTACCCATATATGGACCGCTCTCTCAGGCGAGCGCCGCGCGTTCAAAGCAAGTTATTGCTTCTGTCCACCAAAAGAGTTTCTACTTATAAAGACGTGGAGACCATACTTGGGCGAAAAGTCGATTGCGCATTAAGGCTCTTGCTCTTCCTTTCGCGACAGCCACGCACGATTGGCGGGCTTTGAATACGGAATACAGTCTTCGATAATGTTCGACACACGAAGATTATTCGCTCCGTCAGAATTCGGAGATTTAATCAACTGTTTATATTTCTCGATAATGACAATTAGCACAGTTGATTAAAAATGAATTCACAACCTTGTCTACGAACTTTTGAGTGTCATCCTCGATCTAACGATGTTTGATGACATGAAAAAATATTGTGTAAATCGAACATTCAAAGTAGAAAAAAAACGTATTAATATCTACTATAAAGCTGCGAAACATAATAATATACTTCGAATAAATATAAATAGGAACATATAAATGTAAACTCTCTTCTATAGTTAAAATGAAAATTGTTACAAATGTGCAGCAGACTTAAAGCATAAATAGTAAAAGTAAAAAAGAATAAAAAAATCTCTCACTCTCTCTCAGAATTTTACTAAAAAGATTTAAAAATATATTTATTTTTTTCTTTCAGTACAAATTAATTCAAATCCTAATAAAAATTAATCTATTTATAATTACAAAATTAAAAAGGAATATAAATGGATATATCGGACGTATACATATATATATATACATGCAGGAGTAATTTAATAACGCCGCCAGATTCAGCTACGTAGAATAATGCAATTATTTGTTCATTATTTAACAGTGGCACGCAAAAACAGATCATATAATTGCATAATAAATCAACGCATAAATTATAATTAAATAACAATAAGCAAATCCAATAAGGATATCCTGCATAGTTCATTGTTCGAATTAACTGTGAAATAAACTGTAAAGAGATAAATCAAAATTGAGTCAAAACCTATACCTGCATTCAAGATCACTTTAGAATCTACATACCTACATTTGAAAATTAAATATCTCGGTCAGTAATTTAAATTACACAATAATGCAATATAATAATACACATTCCGATCTCGTTTTTTAACAGGATTGAAATATTTCAAAATTCTAGTAACCATTTTACTTCATACATTAAAAAATAGCAAATAGCGCGCTATGTATAATCTTCAAAATATTAATCCAATGTTAATAAAAACGCAATCGGAATGTAAGCCACTGCAGATGATGAATCGAAAGCGAAGTTCAACAACGGTATGTAACAATACGTAGCAGTTTAACGTAAACATATGCAAATACGTAAAAACCAAATACTATATAAAACAATCGACGTAACAATATTCACACGGGATATGCTATTGTGAAAAAGTCATATAAACAATTCCTTATCCCAAGTTATTCATGTAAAGTTATTGTTTCTTTACATTAAAACCACAAGTTCCAGTCTTTAAAAAATATGAGTCGACAGTGTATTGTCGTACTGATATGATTATGATTTTACAGAAATTACCGCTTTTTTCGCCGCCTCATCCAAGTTGTTCGCTGTAAGAATGGGCAATCCAGATTCGGATAAAACTTTTTTGGCTTCTGTCACATTAGTACCTGAAAAATAAAGTACCAAAAAATACTTTAAATTTATTTATAAATTGTATTACAACAAACCAAATAAAAATAAGTATATCATAAAATTATAGAACTTATAAATAAAAATAATAAAAGAATTAAGCTAATAAAAAAGGAGATAAAGTACTTACCTTCTAACCTGACAACAAGCGGTATTTTAAGTCCCAAATTTTGCGATGCTGCGATAATTCCTTTTGCTATCGTTACACAATTTACAATACCTCCAAAAACGTTAACGAGAATTACTTTGACTTTTGGATCTGACAAAAAAAAAGAAATCGGTTTACATTTTATGTTTATATTTAAATAATCTATGTATTACGTACCTTCACTGAGGATTCTAAATGCCTGAAAAACTTGATCCTCTTTCACATTACCGCCAACGTCTAAGAAATTAGCTGGTGATCCTCCATTTAACTTAATAATATCCATTGTAGCCATGGCTAGACCAGCTCCATTTACTACACGTGCAAATGTAAAAACATTCTTGTTTATACATTAACTGCTTATTATATATTAATTCTCACAATTGTGTACATAATAATACACTGTATAACAACCATATGATATTATTTTTTAATTCTTTATTTACTTATTTGTTTGAGTAATCAAAAGTAATTGTAAAAATCTGTATAAAAATGCTACTTTAATTATAAAGCCTAATCAAGTTCTGAGAAGTGCGGTAGATGAATGTATTATCAAACTGTGGTACTTTTTGACACAAAATGTGAGCAATGTAACGATGCGTGGCAGTCAAAGATTAATGTATCGCAAAAATATTAATTAACAACGTACATTAATTAACATTAAGTACTTTACCTAAACATCCTATATTACCATCCATGCCAATATAATTTAAATTAAATCGCGACGCGTCCACTTCTCTGGGATCTTTCTCACTGACGTCTTCTAGGGCAAATAGATCTTGTTGTCTAAATTGGGCATTATCGTCAAATGCGATTTTTGCATCTACTGCTACTACTTGCTTGTCTGTCGTCTCCACTAATGGATTTATTTCAACTTGTAGAGCATCGATATCCACAAATAATTTCCAGAGATTTTTCAATTCATATATGGCTTTTTTTAGAATATCCGTATCAGAAAATCCCAGAAAAACGCACACGTCCTTTGCTATTTCGTCATCGATCCCATGATAAATGTCTAATGTAACAGTTTTGATTTGTTCAGGATGTTTTTCTGCAACTGCCTCAATATCCATGCCACCTGCTGGAGACGCAATCAGCACAGGACCATTATGCTGACGATCCATGAGAATACAAACATAAGTCTCACGCGCAATGTCTACCGATTCAGCTATCATAATTTTCTGTACCAATATGCCATCTTTTGAAGTCTGTTTAGTGATGAGCCGATGACCTAACATATTCTTCACATAATTTGCAACAGCATTACGGCTGTTAAAAGGGAAAGAAAAAGACTAAAATAAATCATAAAACAAAATACTATTAATGATATCATAAAAAAAAGATATATAAATTACATATCATCTTTAATAAAAGAAATGGAAGAGAATATAAAACATTATCTCTTATTAATTATTTTAAATATATTTTCTAAAATAATAAATATTTTATTATTTAAAGAATTATGATAAAAATTTATCTATCAATAAATAAAATACTCTATTTAAGAAATATTTGAAAAACAATTAATTAAATTATATATCAATACTTACTCTTTGGTAAGATGTACACCTCCCTTAAATCCATTATCGAACCAGCCTTTACCACGACCGCCAGCCAAGACTTGAGCCTTGATAACAAACTCATCAGTGTCTGCAAGAAATAGAAAGCTGCAAAATACACATAGTTATGTCGGCTCTTACATAAATTATCAAGTTACAGATGACTCCTAACAGATAGTATTATTTTGTATGAATTAGAAAAGAAAGAAAAAGCATACTATTGTGCATTGAGAGCTCTAATTCAAATGTACGTAAAGAAATGATGAGAAACATTCTGAGACACTCACGTAACTTCTCCAAGGCGGAATTCGTCTGAGTTAGGTCATCGACGATAGTAAAGTTTTGCACCGATACGCCAGAGTCTCGCAGAAGTTCCTTGCTCTGGTACTCCAGTAAATTCAGGTTCCTCGCGTTCGACACGCAAATGATCTTCGTGCTATTCCTGAACAACTGCACCGAGCGCATTGAGCGGCTGAACATTCGCAGCATGGTTAACCTCCAATAACGCACCGAACGAGAAAAAAAAGGTTGTTAGTCTTGTTCTCACGAATCACAATCGAGGCGCTGACGATTTAGATAACTAATCTTCCTTGGAGTTGCAGTTAATATTCACAATTAATATTGTTTCTTCCTAATGTTTTGACGAGATAATAGCCGGCTATCAGCTGAACTTGTCTGTCGCGCGTGACCACGCGATTCTAAAATCGATATCTCGAATGTAAAAAAAGGGGGGGGGGGAGAGAAGCGTACCACGTGATCTACGGTGGGCAATATGAATGGTACGAGACATCCTTTCCCTCCTCGACACCAATATAAGGTGTAACTTATCGTTGTTAGATACAATATACGGTCAACGCGATGCTACAAATGCTCTAAAGCATTTTTTGACTGATCAATTCGTAAAATTCTTTCTTCTAATTGGTCAATTTAAACGCTTCAAAGCATTTATAGTGAGACTTTGACCGCAGTCCCAATGTAGAATACATAAAAAAGATACAAATAATTGAAAATATATAGGCATGTTATAAAATTGTTACAAAAAGTAAAGAACAAGTTAGTTGTAAAAAATGTATATTATATACGATGTGTGTATATATATATATCTGCGATATACAATACATGTACATAATAATGTATAAAAAAAGAAAATACTAGATTGGAATAATTGATATTGCTACTGATGTCTATTACTTCTAATTGCTTCTAATTAAGCAACCGATATCGGTAATCAGTAATTAGAGCAATTTTATCATTCTCTTATTCTTCATTATTTGCATTGCGTATGAACTAAATACTACTATTTACGTCAACATGATATTACAAATGCTTTAAAGCGTTCTTTGATCGGTCAATTAATAAAATTCTTTCTTGTAATTAGTCAATCAAATGTTTCAAAGCATTTGTAGTAAGAGTTTGACTGCATACTTAAATATAATATAAATTAATAAACACATTTATGAATTTCGTTGTATACTAATATAAAAAGAAACATATCAAAACATATACGTTCTTTAAATTATTGTAGATAATACAATAATCAAGTAATGATATAATATATGATACTTATTTATATCTTATAGAAGAACACTTGGTGAACACTATTGGTTTGTATAAAAAAAACTGTTCTTATATATCTTTGAATCATTCTAATACCGTCACATATTTTTACTATGTTTTAATTAATAAATGATGCATATATACATATATATATATAGAGAATGATATAAAATATACAGGGTTGGCAACGTTACCTCATAAAAATAACTTGCTACCGTTCTTTTTCCTAAAAAGTAATTCGTTATCGTTATCCGTTACTGATTTCCAAAAGTGACTCGTTACCATTACTGTCACTCAAAATGTAACGAGTCGTTACTTTTTCGTTACTTTTTTTCTTGATATTAATAGAATATTATAGCATTTTTCATTGACATAATTCAGTGCACATTAAAACCTTTCTACACTATTCTAATCTGAACGTAAAAATGGGATATCTCAATTAATAAAATGCTTAAAGTATATTTTATCAAATAGCATAATAAAATATATTAGGGATTTCGCGGTTTAACTCGTTTTTATATTTGTATTAAACATATATCTTTACGCCGATTTGTGTACAATCGGCGTAAAGATATCTGTTTAATACAAATATAAAAAGGCTTTAAAGTGCATTATTGAGTGCACACTAGTTATGCCACTAAAAAAATGCTATTATATGCATTTGGCAGTAAATATTCTGAAGAGAAGTCAGATTTCTATCTTTTAGTAGAGAAATAAAGCTCAAAAACTGATAAATGTATATACGATATAGTTAGAAAAACTTTTACGTAGCTAGAAATAAAGTAACGATGAAAGTAGCTAGTGAAATCGTTACCATTACTCCAAAAATGTAACTGCCATGAACGTTACTCAGAAGAAAATGTTACTCATTCGTTACCGAAAAAAGTAACTTGTATCGGTAACGACGTTATAAGTGACACGTTACTTGCCAACCTTGAAAATATATATAAAGAGAATGATATAAAATATTAATTGATATTAATAATATAAAACATATATAAACGCAATTTTGTAAAACAATTATATCATAGATATAATAATATTCAATTCAGTATTAATTAAAATTTTAATAATACAGTATTAGACTAATTCAATGATTAACAAATCGCAGTATTGTCAAAATTAGCCAAGTGTTCAATCTTTATTTCTGTATATATTATATGGACGGAAAATTACGTTGCTTTTTACACTAGCACGTTACATCATTCTTATTTATTATCTGTTATTATCAATTCTTAATCATTAGTAAATTGTGTATTAATATATATAGTATGATATTCATTAACATTAAATATATTTTTTACGAGTTAATCCTTTTACGTCTTTCTGTCAAAAATTCATAATTATTTATCTCGCATTACATTAAATGGCATCTATATATTTCTGGACATGCATATTTTTGTTATTTTAGATAGAGTGTGTTTACAAAGCATCATAATAGCATAGCATAAACATTTATCATCAATGTGCTGTTGTTTTTGTTACTAACAAGTAGACTGTCTTATATGGTACAATTTGTACATTGTAAAGTGAACATGTTCACCTATTTTTTATAAATTGCTGATTTAATAATCTGTGTAGAAATTTAAATCCCAAATTCTGTATCTCTGAATTATTTTTAGATATTATTCAACGTGTGTGTGATATATTCGAAATACTTCACCAGGGTTGCTACAAAAAATGAATTTTTTAATTCCCTGATTTTTTCAGATTTTCCAGATGAAAATGGAAAATTTTCCATAACTAATATAAAATATGTCAATTTTAACATTTAAATTCACGGATTGTAGGAAAGCTATATTATTAAAAACGCAAAAAAAAGTTCAGTAGCGTAGTAAAATTTTGGATGCAAATTCAAGCCAGCAAAAAATTAATTAGTTTTGAAAAAAAGAATGCAGTTACGACAAAAAAGAGGGATCAAATAAAAATACTAAATAAAATATAAATTTGAATTATTTTGTTAAAATCGTTTAAAGTGCGCAAGTTTTGAACTATAAACGTCAGATATAATATTTAAAAAAATATAATAATTACTTGGAATAGGAGCAGTTTAAAAAAATTGTGAGCAAATTTTGAAATTCCAGACTTTTTTACATTTTCCCCTGACTTTTCTCAGTTTTCCCGGTTTTCCAGATCTGTGGCAACCCTGTTCACTTATTTCGAAAATATATCATGGAATGAGGTAGAATATTATTTTAAAATTACGAAATAAAGACTTGACAATTTTGTATAAAAAAAACGGGCATTTAACATTTGAAGTTTAGCATCTATAAATTTTATAAGAATGACAATAAAAAAGTATATAAATGAATAAATATATAAAAATATATATAAATTTTGCGTATGTATTTGCTACTTCGTGTATATATACATAATTATACGTATGTGTATATATACATAATTATTGGGTGTACAAATAAGTTACCATCGTTTTCTAATAGATGTTACCAGTATACTGCGTGCATGTAATTTAACACACATACCAATTTCCTTGTTTTTGAACCATTCCCTTTACATGTAGACGTTAGGAAATACATTGTTGGATAACATTTAATGCCATTGCTAAATCTGTTTCTGTTTGGAACGGATCTTCAAATTTCCAGTAATGTTTCCAATTCTGCATCTTCAAATTTTTTTGGTGCACCTTCATATTCTTTGTCTTCCATGTCGAAATCATTACTTTTAAATTTTCTGAACCACTCTCTGCAAGTATTTTCAGCTAGAGCATGTTCACCATAAGCTTCTACAAGCAAACGGTGACTTTCAACAGCAGTTTTCTTTAAAATAGAATAATGCAGCAAAATTTCCCGCAAATGCCGTTTTGTTGGCAAAATTTGACATTTTTATTGCAATAAAAAAATTTGCTGTTTACACTGCACTCTAATGTCATATACTAAATCTTAAACCTTACTACTTAGGTACCTAATACTTAGATATGTTACCATCTTAAATTACATGCACGCAGTACTGATAACATCTATTAGAAAACGATAGGAACTTATTTGTACATCTAATATATGTAATTAGCTGCATGATAAAAAAAGAATACATTGTTTGTGACTTTTAAAGTATCGTTAGTATATATGCCGAAAAACATATTATAGGCACAGAGTATTCTTTTCATCATATAGAATAAAAATTATGCTGAACTCACTGTGTATTATTTTTTGCAATATTTGAGTCAAATGCAGATCGGTTTCAGTCTCCTCATAGTACCATGATTATTCTTAGAAAATAAGTTACGGAAGTACTTGAGAGAGCTATCGTTATTAAAACGGTAAGAACAAAAGCGATTACATCGTTAAATCACTAACAACGTAGCAATATTAATTTTTAGCCCGTCAAAGATTAATCTAGCAGATCATAATATCAACTTCATTGGATAAAAAGATCTAATCTCTTGTTAAATCTTCTTTAACATTTGTTTTCGTTAAATACTTTAGCTTTTCGGCTTAAGAGAACTGTACGAAATTATGATTATTAATCATTATAGCCTTCAGTTACTAATGATGTTATATTATACGTAATCGTAGATTCGTAAAAACAACAAGAAAACTATTCCCAGAGTGATGTCTAAGATATTATTTCCAGCACTACTCCTAAAGGCATCAGTGTCACCCATTTGGAATGAATGGGTAGGACTCGACATTCGGCCGTCACCACCGTTACTGAATCCGAGCACTCTTAGACGATACCTCTTGCCTGGACTTAGATTATTGACGTAAGCCTCTAGCTTGGAACCACCTGGTACTATCGTGTCATTAGCCGTGCTCATGTCTTGATCGTATTCCCATACACGTATTTTGTATCCAATCAATGGTTCTTCCTCCAGACTCGGTGTCACATAACGCCAGACGACCCTTATCGTTGATGGATTTACACCATATATATTCACTGAGGCCGGTGGTTTCTGCGGTGGTTTACGATAAGTTCGCTCTAGAAATCGCTCACTCTCCGGACCTTCTCCGGCAGAGTTATAGGCCATTACCTTTAAGAAATTTAATCCTCATTTAAATCTTTTCCTCATAATTTATAAGTTTGTCAATATATTTTAAATATATGTCTTTCTATTTATGTATTCTTTAAATAATTAATATAACATATAATAAATATTTCAAACTATTAACACTTTGTAGTTAAATTTTTTTAAGTATATTGTATTTTTTAAGTTATTAAGTATATTCTCAGTAGTTCATATATAAACGCAAATAAAGAACTTTGTATCTTTTTCAGCTTTACCTTGACGTAATAATATGTATCTGGTTGCAATCCAACAACAAGTGACCAAGGACGAGTAGTGCGTGATAAGTAATAAGTAGCATCCTCTTCGGAAATAGTCTTCTGCCAATACTTGATTCTGTGGCCGATCAGCTTGCCTCGCACTCGCTCGCGGGTCTGCTCAATAGGCTGCCAAGTAACGTTCAAACTGGTGCTGTTGTAACTCATGGAGTACACCAGTTGCGGCGCAGCTTGCGGCATGTCTTCCGCGCTGTAGATCGTCTCGATGTTAGACACAGGTCCCTCGCCCATTGCATTGATCGCTTGTACTTTCACTTCGTATTCTGTATAGTAATACTGCTGTGAAATCGGCACGACACTGCTACCGATATTACCGAATTCATACAGGGATAACGACTGGAATTCTTTTTCATGTCCTTTGCGACGCCAGAATATTTTGTAATAGACTCCAGGACCGTTCTGATCGGATGGATTGAGAATGTCCCATGTGATCGTGAGATCACCAATTTTTCCTCCGCCACCGCTAATATTCGACGGTGCTTTCGTAGGTTTATCGGACGGAGTGCTGTATCGAGGTGAGGGTAACGATGGCGGGCCGTAACCAAATTCATTGAAGGCAAGCACACGGAATTCGTAAGTGGAGTAAGGATTCAGAACGTTCTCGAGAATTGCTTCTTTTCGACCATTGTATCTATCTGCTTCAAGAGCCGTAATATCTAAAAGCAGTCATATACGTGTTCATGTTAGATTAAAAGAGAAAACAAACAGATATAATGAAGAAGCGTCGGAATATTTAATTTAATATTGGAAGCATCATAATTAATAAATATTTAATTGTTAAAATCGTTTCCGTAAGAAATCATAATTATGAAATACCAAACTTACTTTCTACGAGAGAAAACCACGTTCGATTCCAATCTGTTCGCGCACTGATTGTATACATAGTTATTGGTTTGCCATTCATGGCACCGTCGCTCCACCGTAATGTAGCTGAAGTTTTAAAGATATTCATCACTTGTACTCCACCAGGTGGTCCCGGTGGTCCCTGTATGATCAGATTAAGCTTGCTCGATATTGCGCCAACGGCGCTTTTCAAGATACATTCGTATTCACCAGCTTCAGTGAATGTAGCATTTATAATATTTAAATATTCACCGTCGATATTTAATCGCGGATTATGCTGCAAATCCTGATCACGGATACGCATACCATTATGCGTCCAGATATACGCTATATCCAACATTTCGTCGATATGACCCAAACAGTGTAATGTCAGATTATTATTATAATACAGAACTATCTGTGATGGCAATCTTTGGACAAATTGTGGTCCACCTGCATGTATAAACAATTTTATATAATTATATACGTAAATTAAATTTATATGTAAATTGTTATATAGAAAACTCAAATTTTTACGACATAATGCAAATTTAAATATAAACAACATAAACAATAAATATCAAATTTACTTTTTAATAACTGATATATAATTTAATACAATCTGTTAATATTTTTTTGCGTAAATATATATCTTCTTATAAATTCAAGATTTCCTTGAGTATCAAATGATTGACTTACGTAGCATGATCAGTCGTCCACGGGTTTCATCGTTGCCATACTGATTTGTCGCTGTGCATACGTATGTCCCTTCATCGTCTCGTGATACCGGACTGATAATAAGATTTCCAGTTTCTAGAATTCTTCGCCTGCCGCCCGATCCAATTATATTCCCATCTTTCTTCCAAATAAATTTCGGCCTAGGTGCGGCTTCGGGATTACACACAATAGTAACGTTACCTCCTTCCGCCGCATATGTCTCAGATTCCATAGGCCGTTTCTTGAAGGAAGGTTTCAATGCTGAAATATCAAAGAGATATTATATAATGTCATATATTTACATAACACAAAGAACTTAATGATTCGTTATTTTTCATTCACACTGCACAGTTGAATATTGAAAGAGAATATATAAGTACTCACACAAAACTCTAAGTTGAGCCGATGAATACGTTGTTTTCAGCTGATTCCTTGCGCGGCATTGATACATGCCCTGATCCCTTTCAGAATTCACATGGCGTATATTTAGTACATTATCTTGTATAGTATAACGATCTCTCTCTTCAGGTGGTAGAGTATACATGTCCAAGAGTTCTCCGTTTTTAAACCAACTGTAAGTGACATCCGGTATGCCGAATGCTTCACAGATCCAAGTTAAATCCGCATGATCATCCATGTGCTTATCAACCAACGGGATGGTGAAATTAGGCGTCGCTTGTATGGTCAACTGCACAGAATTTTCGATGGATAGTCTGTCGTTATACACTCGGCAAACATATTCGCCTTGATCCTCCACGTGTACACGAGGCAATATCAATACCCGATTGAAATTTGCCGTATATGCTCCACGCGGCAAAATAGAACCTCTTTTTGTCCAATTGTATGATGGAACAGGACTAGGGAAATAAATTATTTATTATATTCACAAAATCCATATATGGAGGTGAAAACCATAGTGATGTAACTTAATTACAATTTCAAAAAATAAAAGATTTTTTTCAATATATTTGCTTTAGTAGACTGCACCAATGATCTTAAGTTAATAAGTTAAAAAAATGACTTACACCCGCTTATCACTTTCATCCCTCCATACAAGAAAAAACATTTGCATATATATATGTAAAAGAAATATAAGACGAAGTATTGATAGTAACTTACTATCCAAACGCAATGCATTCCAATCTAACAGTTTCTCCAGCTATTGGTGCTTCTGGAAACGCTTTTGGAAAATTATTAGGGAACTTCAACTGCTGGAAGGAAGCTGAAAAATTTAGAAAGTTATTAGATTTACTATGTCGTTTTCTATTCTGTTAGATGCGTAAAATAAAATCCAAAGTAATTACAGTGCATGTCCACTTTTAATGGAAAGAATGGACCATTACGTCCAATATCAAATGCAATGTTCTGAACGTAGCAAGAGTAATTTCCTCGATCAATTGTTTCCAATGCAGAAAAGTAAAGCGCTCCATCATGTGAGACAAATACGCGTTTATCCTCCTCGACGAAATTGGGAAAGTATTCACGCACCCAATAGTACGATACATCTGGGAAATGCTGTGGTGGATCGCAGTACATTACTTTACCCCAATGATTATCTCCGCGTTCTTCGGAACGTTTTAAATTAAACTCATTGATAAATCCAAATGACAGTTCAGCGCTCTCAGAAATAATCTTGCCAAATTTGTTAGTTGCCTTACAATGATACAAGCCAGAATCTATTTTCTATAAACAATAAATAATGAAATCGTTGATATTCATTAACTTATATATTAACTAAATATATTAGTTTATATAATTCAATATAAGTTTTAAAATAACATATAATATTTAAAAAAGAAACTAAAAGATCTCTTACAGAATCCGGATCATAGATGATAAGTGTCCCACCGCTCACGGTAAATTTTCTGTCTAGAAGAGGATCAATTTTTATAGCAACAAGTCGATCGTTTACATATGTCTCCTTGAACCATTCGTAAGTAGGTGTAGGATAACCACCTGCCAAACAGCTTAGTGAGACATCATTTCTTACATTTCTTTTTGACTGATCGAATACTTTGTTTATGGGCTGCTTTATAAAGTATGGTCCCCTTGGTATTTGAAGTGGATTGTCAATGTTGATTCCATACTGATAAGTACGATCCTCTTCCACCAAGTTGTGAAGAGTAGCAATAGGTGCTTCACAGATATACAACAATTCTTCTCTACCAGTAACCTTTTCTAGTCCCCAACGCTGGAGACTATTGGAATAAGAATACGCTAAATAATCTCTTCCTAATATATTGTCCACAGGCTCAGGTAGAAAGGCATTATCCATGTTTATCAATGTCGTACTGTCTGCCTCGTTTATCCATAGGCCACTTTGGAGTTTGACTCCGGTGTACCATCTGCGATGTTGTGGATCTTGCCACAACAACTGATAGAGCACAAACCCATGTTCCTCTATTGTATTAATGGTAAACAGATCACTTTGGAATGCTTGACAATTTCTGCGTGCATCTTCTCGTGGTCTCAGTGGGCTTTTGACAAAACGATAACACGATTCTTGGAATCGTATCCAATGCTGGGGACACTTGTATTCTTCTCCGTATAAGATATTTTGTGTAAACGCGGGAAGTAAAAGGATTAGCGAGAACACCGCGGTGATTAATAAACGAGACATCATTGCGGACATCTTGTAACTATACAACAGACATTTTATAATTTCCAGATTCAAGATTCGAGTATTTTATTAATCTCTCGATCAAGAATGTCACAACATTGAAACGTGACTTCGAGAAATTCAACAGAACTGATAAAGCGAAGCTCTTGAAGACACTCCCTGACGATAATCACCTTGTTAATTCATGATATTCTTGTTCGCATGTTTCGGCGGGCGATAATTCGATCGAGGCATTCGCCGCAAAATGGATATCGGACTCACTTAAATGTACTGGATCTTATGTTATGAATAAAGCTTTCGAAGAGAGATAAAATTAAAAAAATACGTTAAATAAAATCACAAGTTTTGAGTCAGCAACCTGCGACGCTACATCGCTAGCTAGACACTCCCTGTGACGAATGACGAACAGTTACGGAATTCAACGAATGTTGACGAATGTTTAATTTCCGTAACTGCACCTTCTTTACTTGTATTTTTTGCACACGAAGTGAAGTAAGCATATGCGTGAATTCTCTTCTCTTTCTTTGTTTTTCTTTTTTTTTTTTTTCAAATAAGTAAAGAAACGCCAAATATTATTGAGGTTAGATCTTGGCGTCTTCAAACGTCCTTAAAATATGCCCATATCAGACTAGAGATTGAAATTGAATTGAAAGTTGGTCACCAATCAAAGCAAAGTTCATTAAACTTGAAATTATAGTTTTCTTACTGACTAGTCATTAATTTTTAATTATTATTTAATAATAGATCCCAATAATAGGTTTGCTTTTTTCAGTTAAATTTTTTGCATTGTTAATTTTCCCTTTTTTTCTTTCCACGTTGTAAAGAAGAGAAAAGACGAACTACTTGTAAGGCCGTGGTCCGAATCATGCTGACAACGCTCATGAGCATTGTTTGTCTTCGTTTAACATTTGACAAACAACAAGGATGAAATGATTTTTAAGCGTTGTGAGCGTGTATCGGACCGCGGTCTAAGTTGTAAGATAAACGATGCAAGAAGTTCAGTTAAAAAGAACAGACCTTGTGAATTTTTAAATATATTTTCCGGTTTTTCAAACTTCTGTTCTTCTTTCTTATCTTTTTATTCTCTTTCTTCTTTATCTAATTTTCTTTATACATACGTCGGCTCAATCGGTTGTCGTATGAACATGTTTGTGAATTCCGCGTTTTAAATTAGTATGCAATCGCCACCACAGAACATATACAGGAGAAGCACAAGTCCTGTATTAAAAGATGGCAACAAGAAACAATCGCCACGCTCCTAGTGGCCTGGCCGACATACTACCATGGTGGAAGGGGGTATCCTTTCCACCATGCCTATTACGTTAACTATGGCTGTGTTCCAAAATTGTTTGTCAGCGCTGCGAGCATGTCGTCATAAGTGCATGCTACTATCGTTGTTTGCGCATCTTGCTGAATCATTGAGCTGCGCCTGCGCGCGCACTCCCGATATTGCCTGGCCCGGCCGCCATATTGTTTCCTATTACCTATAATACTAGCTTCATCCCCATAGTCGCCACTCTATGTTCTGTGCGCCACTCTATATAGCGTGTCCATGATGGTGACTCGCAGAACCTCTTGAATACTCATCTTAGTAACCTCAAACTCCAAACTAGAGAATCGAAGAAGAAATCGTGTGTTTGTTTCATATATTCGTGTATAAAATAAGTGACTAAAATGCCGGAAAGCACCAAAACAGAAACAAAACCGGTTAAAGAAGTGAAGAACGGAAAAGAAGACGATAAAAATGAACTGGTAAGAAATTAACCTGCATCGGATACTGTTGCGTTATCATCGAACAGCGACATTTTAATATCGTTGATTAAATGTACATTTGCAATTCTTGCGTCAGTATATAAATAAAATTATTAATTTAACGTTTTTCGTATAATTTACATTAAATTGAAGTAAGTTATTTTTGTGTCTTGTAATAACTTGTCATTAGATGGTTCGCTATTCTTGTAATTTCTTTTGTTTTTTTTCTGATAGTGACCCCTTATTTTATGAATGTATGTTTCTTAAAACACTTATATCTTTTTAAATATTAGGTAATATATTTTGATGTACAATCTAATATATTTAGGGGAGAAAGATAGATATATATAAAACAAAATAAAAATTGTATATAAAATATAAAATAAAAACTTGACTTTGTCCTTTAGTCAGAAGAAGATAAACTTCTACAGGAAGAATTAACTTTGCTCGTGGAGCGCCTGCAGGATGCTAACACCAAACTGCACTATCCTGCCTTAGAATCCTTGCGTTCGCATATTCGTGCATCAACAACATCAATGACAAGTGTTCCGAAGCCATTGAAATTTATGCGACCTCACTATGATACTATGAAAAACATACATGAAAAAATGACCAATGTAAAAAATAAGGAATTATGTTCAGACGTTATTTCCGTTTTGGCAATGACAATGGGTGAGGGCCGGGAGTGTTTAAAATATAGACTAACAGGCTCCGCACTGGCAATTGGTGAATGGGGACATGAATATGTTAGACATTTATCAGGAGAACTAGCAGGAGAATGGGACGAGGTAACAGGTGACAACGTTGAAGCAACGAACAAGAAACTTATCGCTCTGGTGCACGAGATTGTACCCTACAACATGGCACATAATGCAGAAACAGAAGCATGTGACCTCCTAATGGAGATTGAGAGGTTGGACTTGCTAGAACAGTACGTTGATGAAAGTGCTTATCAGCGAGTATGTCTTTATCTTACGAGTTGCGTATCATATGTAGCTGATCCAGAGAACAGCACCCTTCTTCATGTCGCCTGCAAGTTATATCGTAAATTTGGTCAATATCCGCAAGCAATTAGGCTGGCGATGCAACTGAACGATTTGCCACTTATTGAATCGATCTTCACAAACTGTCGAGACCTGTAAGTATAAAACTTACTTTTTCTGATCTTTTTGTTTAGATGACTTTTTATGATCTTTTTGTTTAGATATTTTTCAATCCTTTATCTGCAAACTGCTTCTTTTTTGGAACAAGCGAAATTTCACTTTCAAATTTTATTCTTGTTTTTGCTCAAATTTCAATTTTTATTAAATAAAGGTTTTCACATTTGAGTTAAAAACTATTTGATAATGTAATAGAGATATTGAAAAGTAACCCTGAATTTTTTTTAAAGTCTAGAACAGTAAAAAAATTTGAGCTAGACAAAAAGGACCCAAATCGCCATTGAAGTTAATAACTTAGTTTTTCTTATTATCATTATTGAATAATGATTGATATTTTCTAAGCAGAAGACTCAACTCTTTATGTTTGATTTTTTAGTTCTGTGCAAAAGCAACTAGCCTTTATGCTAGGTCGTCAGCAAATCTTCCTGGAACTACATGAAGCTACGATAGAAGACGATGATCTCTTTGAGATAATGTCTAACTCCCACTTGAACAATCACTTCCTGAACTTGGCACGTGAATTGGATATAATGGAGCCAAAGACACCTGAGGATGTCTATAAATCTCATTTGGAGAACTCGCGACCACCATATGGTGGTGGTCAAGTTGATTCAGCACGGCAGAATCTTGCAGCAAGTTTCGTCAACGGTTTTGTAAACGCTGCATTTGGCCACGATAAACTGTTGATTGAGGACGGTAACAAATGGCTGTATAAAAACAAGGAGCATGGCATGCTGAGTGCGACTGCATCTCTAGGTCTGATCTTACTATGGGATGTCGATGGTGGCCTGACGCCGATCGATAAATATTTATATTCGTCGGAAGACTATATCAAGTCTGGCGCTCTATTGGCTTTTTTTTTTATATCAAGTCTGGCGCTCTATTGGCTTGCGGAATTGTCAATTGCGGCGTCAGAAACGAGTGTGATCCTGCCTTGGCTCTGCTTTCTGATTACGTGTTGCATAGTAGCAACACTATGCGCATTGGCGCCATTGTCGGTCTTGGTATTGCGTACGCCGGTTCAAACAGAGAAAGCGTGTTAGGTTTGCTGACACCGGTTCTCAGTGACACCAAGTCGAGCTGGGAAGTCTTAGGTATGACTGGTTTAGCATTAGGAATGGTTGCTGCTGGTTCTTGTAACGCTTATGTCACTACAGCGATTATGCACACATTAATGGATAAGTCGGAATCTGATCTCAAAGATACATATGCGCGATTTTTGGCACTTGGTTTGGGATTGTGCTTCCTAGGTAAACAGGAAGCGGCAGAAGCAATCATAGCAGCTTTAGAGATCGTTCATGAGCCATTCAGGTCGATGTCGACAACACTGGTGGAGGTATGTGCATATGCTGGTACAGGAAATGTCCTCAAGATCCAACACTTGTTGCACATCTGTTCAGAACACTATGAATCAAGCAACGAGAAGGAGGAAAAAAGCGAGCGTAAGGACAAAGATAAGAAAGAGGAGAAGAAGGAAGAGAAAGAGAAAGATCTCAGTTCCAGACAGGCTATCGCCGTTCTTGGCATTGCCCTGATCGCTATGGGAGAGGAGATTGGTGCCGAGATGGCTTACAGAACCTTTGGCCACTTGCTACGTTATTGCGAACCCGTGATTCGCCGCTCGGTACCACTCGCCCTGGGTCTTATCTCTGTATCGAATCCAAAACTAAACATCTTGGATACGCTGTCAAAGTTCTCGCACGACAGTGATCCCGAGGTAGCGCACAACGCAATATTTGCCATGGGACTGGTCGGTGCCGGCACGAATAACGCGCGATTAGCCGCCATGCTGAGACAGCTGGCTCAATTCCACGCGAAAGATCCCAACAATCTCTTCATGGTGCGCATCGCACAAGGCTTAACGCATCTGGGTAAGGGTACGCTCACCCTATCGCCTTATCATAGTGACAGACAGCTGCTCAGTCCTGTTGCTCTAGCCGGTCTTCTGTCGACGCTAATCGGTTTCCTGGACGTAAAAAACAGTGAGTATATATTCTTGATGCAATAGATGCAAAGATATGTTCTTTGATAACTGCATTTCATTATTAGCAAGCAGATAAGCTATTCTTGTTACGAATTACGAAGATATAACGAGTTTGACAATCAATTTCCAGAGATCTTACAACAAAGAAGAATCTTGACTATTTTCTTATATCTCTACAGTTGATCAATCAATAATTCTTTAAATTCTCACAGATTTTCATATTAAAAATAATATCAGATATATTACAATATAAATAATATCAATTCTTTTCGCTCATATAACTTACAACAAATTAATAAATAATACAACCCAGGTCAATACATTAAACGAGCTATAGTTAGGTGTACTAAATAATATTTATTAATCACAAATTATAATTTTTCGACGATAAGTTCAACGGTACGTTTCAACTATACTTAGTCCTCATCAGTCGCAGAAATACGTAAATATCTAAATATCTGATTATATTAACATATTATGAGGATCATCTCACATTTGAGTTACAATAGATAATATAACAGATTTCTAAGAATCATCTTACCTTCGTGTTACAGAGGACGGTATATCGCATATCATATGTAGTCAAACTTGATAAAAATAAACGATGTAGTGAAGAGTCATGGTTCCGAACCAATTCATCGGTTAATAGCGAGAAAGGGCAATCATGAATAAATTAATAAATTCCGGTCATATTAATGATGTAATTTGATGTCAAATCATATAAAAGGTTGTATGTACGTTCTCAATATTGGTAGATAAACTAAATAGAATTATCGTTAAAATTGAAACTATAAAGACATTAACAGTTTGTAACTTAAAAAAAAATTATCTTTAACATTTAAAAATATATAGTAAACCGATAATAAATTATAACTTTATGTATGTACGCGTATATATAAAAATTTCGTTAAAACAAAAGCACAACGCGAAATATAAATAACAAACGCTTTAAATTTATGATATGGTTGCGATATATCGTCCTCTGTAACACGAAGGCGAGATAATTCTTAAAAATCTGTTATATTATTTATTGTAACTCGAATGTGAGATGATCCTAATAATATGTTAATATAATTAGATATTTAGATATTTATGTATTTCTGCGGTTGATGAGGACTAAGTATAGTCGAGATGTACCATTGAAACTTATCGTCGGAAAATTATTTGTAATTAATAGTTATTATTTGTAATTAATAAATATTATTTAGTACACCTAACTATAGCTCGTTTAATGTATTGACCTGGGTTTTACTATTTATTAATATCAGATATAATTTGTCATTATTAATGTTATAACATATACTTTCAGTTATTCTCGGACGTTCACATTACCTCTTGTATACGCTGGCTGCTGCAATGCAACCCAGAATGCTAGTAACATTCGATGAGGACCTGAATCCACTGGCTGTACCAGTAAGAGTTGGACTTGCCGTCGATGTTGTCGGCCAAGCGGGCAAACCGAAGACCATCACAGGCTTTCAAACGCACACCACTCCGGTGTTGTTGGCATATGGTGAGAGAGCTGAACTTGCAACTGAGGAATATGTACCACTAACACCAATTATGGAAGGTTTTGTAATCTTAAGAAAAAATCCAGACTTTATACCTTAGTCATAAATTTTGTCGATCATCAATGTACCTCGTACTGAATTACTTATAAGACAGAATAATATAATAAAAGTATCTCATTTCATTTTACGTATACGAAGAACGTAATATCCTCCACAAACTTTCCTTTTTGTAAAATCAAGACGGCGTTCCGCAATATTTTCGTTACGTTGTGCAGAAAGGAATACAAGGTAATGATATATTTTCTATTTAATAGTAAAATGCACAGATTTTAATAATAAAAAATACTAGTATAATGTATAAAATCTCGTTCGGCACGAATTTTGTACGCATTATACATACATCGTAAAAAAGATCAATATAAAACAACAGTATTTTATACTGCATTCTTAGTAATAACAATACTTCAGTGGACGTTCTTTTTTTATAAGTACCAGTCAGGATGGTGTACGCAAGTCTCACGTAAGTCGTTATCGCCATTGTCGGCATAATTTAAGTCTGCACAACTTGCTGAATACAACGTTATCCGCGGGAAAATTTTCTCTAAAATAGAAGATTTTGTATACATCGACGAGACATGTAGCAACAAGTGTGTTAGAGTATTAATTTGACCGAGTTGTTGAATTTGCTGTCCGGTGGAGCAGCCAGTTATGCAGACTTGATATAAATTACATTCTAATATTTTCAATATTTTGCCGCTATCTTTTTAACTAAAAAATGTAAAAATGGAATTACGATCATGTTAGTTGGTTAAAATGTACGTATCGCACAAAATACGCATAAACAAAAGTGTATTGTATTATATCAATAAAATATGTGTTAATCGTATAATTTTAAATAATACTTTTATAAAAAAAAACGCACTGTAACTATTATAATAATGTAACTTTTGTTCTTATCGCGATTGCATAATTTTAATGTCTCTATATAAAAATACAACGAATGTTTAAGACATTTAAACATTACGTTTATGTTTTATATTGGCATCATAAAGTTCAGCTATATATAAAAAGAACAGGCCTATTAATACGGACAACTGGAATTTATATACTCTCTTATTGACATATTATTCCACATTTCTCTTACTTTTGTTGTTTTAATATTTTCATTCAGATGATTTTTTTGAATTAATAAAATTAAGGTGTCACACACTGTAAGAAAAATGCTTAAATATACCCACATAGAAATAAAGAAAAGAGATACAATGAAAAGTAACAATAAAAATAGTACTATAGATTCTCTATGTACATTTTAAAATTTTGCACAATTTGTAAAGTTTTATCGTTTTGGCATTGTCATTTATGTAAATCATGATAATAAGTACGCTGTATACATCTATCAAAAAAAGAAACAGGATGACGTTTCTAAGAGTAAGTCGTGAAGCTTAGAGAGTCTCTAATAAGAGTTTGGATATGAGGCACAGTTTTGTATGCAGAGTAATACTTTTAACAAAATTGAGGGAAGAACATTTACTATTTCTTTCTCTTTCTACTATCATTTCCTTATTTTTTTTCTCTCTCTCTCTCGGGAATTGTTAAAATCAATCAAAAGTGACTTTCTCATGTCCAGATTCTTATTAGATCTCTAAAAGGAGTTACGTACACAAACCGCCGGCAGTCTTATACACCATAAAAAATTCAAAAAAAAATTTTGTTTATTATCTTTGTATCTCTTAGATTATTAATTATCAATAAACTCTTCACCCATCCGATTCAATGATGGAACGTGATGATGGCAGTATTTCAAACATTAAGCTAAAATTCAATGTCTAAACAGGAAGTTGCCATTACTAGCATAAATATTTCATATTATCATTAATTTTCTATACTTAATAACAACAACTTTAAATCTCTTAATTTATATACAAGATGTAATATAATATACCAATTGCTTTAGAGTACTGAATTCTTTTCAAGTGAATCTCGCCTTTCATGTTCATCCTATGTAATTATGAATACATAGCACCTATCCGAATATACTAATGTTTTACTCTGTCACAAAAATACTTGGCAAGTTGTAATATAACATGTTCAAAAACATGTCTAAAATAATATACTTTAATATTTTACATTTCTAGATTGCTTCATTTATATAATTCGCTATTGTCTTATCTACTTATAATGTACTTAAGTTCTTCGCTCAATATATATATATAGCAGCCATTTGAACTATTTTCATACATAAAACTTGCATAATCGCTTTTAGTACTTTTTTAGAAGGCTAAT
This sequence comes from Trachymyrmex cornetzi, assembly GCF_001594075.2. NCBI lineage: Eukaryota > Metazoa > Arthropoda > Insecta > Hymenoptera > Formicidae > Trachymyrmex > Trachymyrmex cornetzi. The sequence goes on from NW_017296956.1 coordinate 3,742,532, forward strand.
ACTTTATCAAATATTTTTTTAGTACTTATGTGAAAGGCCTTAGTACCGAGTACAGTTTATAAAGTTACGTTTTTTTTTTTCAAGCATAATAAAAGAAATATGCTTTTTGTCGTTTGATAATAAAAATAATATGAACAGTCTCGTAGTAAAATAATACAATATCTTCCGCATCAAAGATCGCAAATAAAATAAATCACTATCATGGTACTCACCACTTAATTCTTATGTCCTGAGATTATATCTGCAAAGAACAAACAATTGTGATGATTTCTTAAAACAATGGCTGTGTTGAAACTGGACGAAGCTGTTAGCCTGATTCGATGCGATTGAATCTATAAGAACTAATCATGTTCAATTGCTGGACAAGTAGGCTAGCTATTTTGTTTGCTTAAACACGCCTAATGTTTCAAGGAAATAACGTCTTTTTAAATAAATGGCAGTAAATTATAATAGCGTTTTCTCTTGGCTGCACTATTGCCCCACTAGTGCAACATTCAGACAGTGTATCGTATTTCAATGGCTGGTGGTAAGCGAACTCATTCGGTGTACCGTGTTTCCGTGGCTACGGTGTAGTGCAAATTTTTTATGGAATTTTGCTACACCGTCTTAAAAGGACGGTGCAGAGCCAGTGTGAAATTTAAAATTTGAAAATCAATTTGGAAGTCAAGCGAGAACAGGATTTTAGCGCAATAATGATGTAGTGTACATCATGGTGTGCACCACTCTAGTGTAGTATAGCTGAGTGTAGCGCTTAAACCCGTATCAGACTACCGACTCTGCGAGCCGACCCGACTGCAAACTCTGACTATCGACTAATAATGGACCAATCACATTGAATCAGTCTCATTGTGATTGGTCCATTATTGGTCGGCAGTCAGAGTTGGCAATCGGGTCGGCTTGCAGAGTCAGTAGTCTGATACGGGCTTTACACGCAACTGGTGCACGACTGCACCCAGTGTATCCCAAGAGAAAACGCTATAAGTTTCATCAGTCAACAGTAATTCGTTTCCATATCTCGATGGACAGTCACAGGTGCTAAAACATGATGTGGCGATCCTAAATATGTCGTAGGAGAAGGCACTCCAATGCCAGATTGTTTAGTCAAATCCGATTCGACGTCATTTTCAACCGCTAATAGGGGTTCGGAGGCAAAAGTCTGTTGTTCAGAATCATCGTGAGGTGTCATTGTGCTATATCCATGATCACTGTCCCCACCGGGTGGTCTTCTGTAATTAGTAGAAACTCTGTACGGTGATATACGGGCCACATTGTCTCTCACGAGACAATCTAAATTATTTTTAATCTGATCTAATTCTGCAGGTTCCGGATCGCCATCGATATGCGTCATACGCAATGTATCAGGGGAGGTATGAATATGTAAACATTGATGCTCTAGACCCGAATGCATTGATCGGAGTCTGTAGCAAAACACAATGAAACCTAGAATCAAAAACAGTGCAAGAATTCCACCAGCTACCGGCCCAACTGATGGCCACTCTCGTATCGCGATCTCGTCAGTCGATTGCGAATCTGCAAAACGCATAATTTTGTTATCCAATGGTTAATGCGAATAAACAAAAAAGGCAAACTTACTGTAAGTGCCATCGCCGTAAGGTATTAAAGAACCGAAGATTCCTTTAAAACATATGGACATATCAGAGCAAAACGGTTGTTGCAAAGGAGTCTCTCCATCGGTATCGACATGACACCATTGACAATCCGCTACACCTAAACAGTCTCTCTCCGTAGTATATGATTTGCAATTGATAACTGGGCACGATTTAAAATTCATCGGCTCTATCCACGGAGTCTGTAAACTAGATCCTTGCTCATATATAGGTGGACAAGAATCCAAATTATCGATATTTTGTTGCATACAGCTAGAAGAATACAAGGAACATTCGCAAGGACATTCACAACCAGTTTGTTCCATACTTTTACAATTCAGGCACGAATGATCCATCTGCAATATTTAAAATAAACAGATACAATATATTATTTAAGAAATTAAAAAATATTTTAAAATAAAAATTGTGAGCTTACCGTACTGCACGGACAAAAAGCTCTAAGCAAATTACACTGAGTAGTCGTGTTCACAACACCAAGGAATACATTGGTTCCTGGTACAGCAGCTACTTGATATCTAACACAGTGCTCGCCATGTGCCATATTAGTGAGCACCTCATCGAGCGACGTATTAAACTGATAGTATCTCTGCACAGTACCATCTAAGTAGCTGGCGCATGATTTTTTTTTCACGAACATTCCGTGATTCAATATGTCATTAGCCACTAAAAGTTCCTTGTGTGTTAAATGTTGTTGCTCGATTTTGCCTGTCGCTTCCAATAACTTCGGATGTGATACCAAATAGCCTTTATCATCCATCAAGAAACACTTTACAGTTACATCATGACAGAATGGAAACATTTCCAACAACAATCTCATAATGTAACCCATTGTAACATCCATAGACAGAACAGCAATTACATAATCTGTACTTCCATTAATCCTCATAGAATATTTGACAGTTTGACTCAGAGTGACTACATAGCCTGATCCACCTGCATCTAAGTAAGGTGGAGTTAAGATTATCTTGTCAAGTTGTTCCAGTACCTTCCCATACCACATTCGCCTTTTGGGATCAAAACCAGAATCTAATATCATCCCTGGAAATATTTCTAACACACCACTAACTGTACTGACAACATATCTAAAATAAAATTCACAAAATAAAATTAATGTAAAGGTATCGTCTTATAAGTCATTGATAATTATATGTAAAATTATAATTACTTGTAATTACCTTCTTATAATAAACTTATTTAATGGACTCTCGGCGTGCTGCTTTTTAAAATGTTCTAAAACTGATGCTAGCGCCGCTGCATCTGATTTTACAGATGGAAGTAAACCAGGATTAGCCAAAAGACCCGTTACATCTTTTAGAAATGCCATATAGCTTTGTACATTCACGGTTGAACCTGTTTCTAGTAATTTCAGTTGTTCCATTGGGGATTGAAAGCACCATGGTGATAAATAAATCACACCCGTTGCTAAAAAAAAAGAAAGAAAAAAGATGAGTTTTAATAACATTTATAAGTCTTACAAACGATAGTGTAACTGGAGTAAAAGATTTTATTTCCTTACATAAAGTTACAATCTTGTTTCTATAAATGCAAAATATGTCTTTATCAACGACAGTTTGAAGCATAAGATCGAGACGGTGATGTAATATATTTGCCGGCAGTGGAGGCGCATTTCTCGCGACAGGTAATATTCCCTCTTCAGTTGTTGATACCAAGCATATTATCAAATCATTATAATTTAAGTGTTTCCATCTATACCGCTTCTATATTGTACATTAAAAGAAAATATTCTGTGTATTTTATTTTTTTCTTATTTTATTCTCAAATATATTTACAGATGTATTATCTTACCTGTTCGCCTAACTTTGTCTTTACATTTATGATTCCTTCAAACTCATTTATCATTTTCAATACTGTTCGACTATCTATATTTTCAATGTCTTGCAAATGCACTTTAAGCGGTTGCTCAATCATTGTCTCAAATCTAGGAAAATTTTTATGCATCCAAACCACTCCTTTGCTATCAAAGAATATAGCATATATGTTTGAACCAACGTTGAAATATGTTATGTCATCGAGGAAATCACGCAGTTTTATATCTAGAGATAGTAACGCAGTCTTTCTAACTTGCCCGATAGATATCGTCATTGTCTTGCTATATGGCTCAATATATGGGTCTGATACATAAAAATCTTTCTTAATATGATCAGGACATTGCAAACAAGAAAATAGTTTTCCTATCTCATATCCAAGAACATTTTGCATTGGAAAAATTACGATACTGTCGTTTAATTTCTTAATGACAGTGGATGCTTGTTGATCTGAAAATACATTATGATATAAAAACAGTTTTTGTATAATTAAAATAATAAAACTAGCTTACCTGTGACAATAATAGTTTTGAGATAAACTTTAAATTGTTCCGAAATTATTTCAAAAATTCTTTGTGCATTTGATGTATTTTGTAATTTATTAATTAAATGCAAAATAAGCACTTCACCCCTTAGATTTTGTGTTAATTTTATAAAATCAATCTTCATCACTTCATTTGAATCTGAAAGAAAATTAAGAGAATAAAATTAGCATACATTTTATAAACAATATGTATATTTCATTAATAGAAACGATAATAAGAATAAAACAAAATAGACTGAAGGTAACTAGATATAAACAAATCATATATTACAAATAAAAAACCTAAAAATAAGAAAAAATATAATTACTCTTTGTCTATTTACCTATTCTAGTTAAACTATCGATATAACGGGTCAACTGAAACTTATTAATATCTGTTGCTTTTAACAAGCTATCTTTACAAAGCAGGGGAACAGTATGAGCAAGGCCCACAATGGTAACATTATCTGTTTCAGAAAGCATATCTACAATAGTTTTGGCTGTCAATTGAACTAAAGCTAGCTCAGATTCAGACATGAATGTGCCATGTTCCAAAAGTAGAATGACATTTTTTTCATGACAGTACTGGGATAATAAAAGAGGTCCGACATTGTAAGCCAATGTAGGTGGTCCACACATTGTATCTGGTTCGTTTATTGGCAGTATATGCATACTCTTCCACTCTTGGCTTCTTAACTGCCTTGTAAGTTCTGTAATCAAACTCAATAATATATCACGTTATCTTGATAAAGAATAAAACTATATATTCAATAAAAGATACCTTTTACGATATCCGTACATATATTTGAAACTCTGTTCATCTCCATCATATCGTAATCGACTAATTGACTAGAATAAATATTAGACAGTGGACTGCGTGCCAGTATGGAGTGTACGACTTCGTAGACTTCATTGGAGGCATTGATGTGCACCTCTAATTTATTATTAAATTTCTTAACTAAGGTACTTAATTTCACATCCAAATCGCTGGAAACACTCATGAATTCTATTTTATTGATCATCTCCTGAAACGAGGAAGCGCCGAGTTCTTCGTCGACAACGGATCGCAGCATCTTTGACAGACGCATCACTACATCTCGCAGGCACATGCCGTTCAGGGGTTCCGCTGGCACCTGTTTACGCATCGACTTGCCGAACTGGCACCTGGTGATATCGTCATTAGAGGCTACGCAAAGATTTATCAGTATCAACACCGAACCCAAATACAAAATCTTGTTTACAGCCATCCCAACGAAGCTTCGGCGGCAAGCGTCCCTCATCATAATCATAACCTTACGAATTCACGTTACGACAACAACAGCTCATGCCGGCGATAAATCAGCATTTCAAGCAGCGTCGTCGTGGATCGCGCGATTCTGGAAGCTTTCCGGATGCCTTTACGCATGATCACGCATGATGCGCACTGATCGCATTTGACGCTTCTCACGCTTCAGCGTCATTTTGTTTCAGCACTTCGTACAATATGGCGTCTAAAAAAAAATATTTTATCATAATTAGTGATGTTCTTGACGAATATGATTCATCAACGTCATCATTGAAAGCGAAGACGTTTGAAATAAAAATTTATAAATGTTATTAATAGTAATAACGGCAAACAATGATTAATCATGATTAATATAAGTTATATGAAGAGGTTATGGCAAACAAAAAAAAAACTTAAAAATTGTATAATTCATTCCTGATTTCTCGAAAAATGAATTTAAGGAATATTTTAAACAAGACAAAGAAAATACATGTACAGAAACAGTAATTATTAATTTCAATCAAAGACGAAGATATAATACAGCTTCTTCTGATAATCGCATCTAGATATCCGTACATCATGATCTTTTGTTTCTGGACAAGTTCAATTTTTTTAATTAAAACTCTGTTAAAAATTTTTTTACATATCGAAACATTTTATGTATTTTAAATATTTTTTAAAATTTATATTAAATTAACATGTACTCTATTTTTTTAATATTAATTTTTTTATATTACCAGTTTTTAATTTTAAGTGCTGCCGGCAGACGGCGAAAAAAACGTTACGCCGACGTCTGAATGTCGGGGCGGTCGGAGCAGCGGCGACGCGTTTCTCATCTTCGGTTTTCGTAATCGTGGGATGTTTCGGCCCGTGCTACGCGAGCTCAGCTCAACAAACACCCAATGTGGCGTTTGAGTTTGGCAGGTTATGGATTGAGGTTTCGGGGTGTGGCATCGTTATTCGGCTAATTCGGCGGGTCCCTGGAACGTTGCGAAACAGCGGCAGTAGCGGCGCGATTGGGCGCGATGTCGCGTTATTGAGATACGCTCGAGGTGCGCGCGACGATCGCAAAGTGTCCGTGCACGCGAGATTTCCTCCGCTCGTGTATATCTTTTTTTTTTTTCTTAACGCGGATGCTCGAGATCTCGGTACGTTGCTACTGCAATTCCACGGTTTGACGTTTGTTGACGTTTTCGTGCGTTAACAGCGCGAGAGAGATCGTAACGTGGAACTAATCGCTATGTCCGGGACGTCTTCACGTCGATCCCCGCGTTAATGCGCCTCTCCTAACGTTTTTGACGCAAGATAGAACGAGTTGCTGAACCGCAACGACGAGGCAGGCCGTAGTCCATGAAATCACGTGTAACGAACACGACGTGGGATGTTGAGCGCAACCACCCCCACTCAGCCCCACGAATACACCGAGATGTCTCGGTTAGCCGACTACTTTGTCGTGGTCGGCTACGATCACGAGAAAGAAAGTAAGTCATTGTCGAGATGCACTTGACATTTGTCGTTAGGTTCTCACATTCAACATTTTGCTGTTCTTTGTTCAGTATTTTCTAAAGTCTAATTTTGTTATATTTTTTCCATCAAAATTAACAATGACAATATCTAGACATTGAAGAAAGGTTGATCACTTAAGAAAAGTTAAGTAAAGTATTGAAAATAACAGATGTAGACTGCTTTCCTTTTAGGAGATACATGGTTTTCCAGCAAGAGATACAGACACAATGATCATTTCGTCTTTGCTTAACATTAATAAACAAGTAATGTTATACCGTATCATCTTTATCTCTTGCTGGAAAACATCCACGAGTGCTTTCCATTTATCAAAACTTAGATAATTCTTATTTGTGATCTCATAACTCCAATTGAATGTATATTCCTTTTCATTCTGATAAGTAAGATTCAACTGAGTTCTTATCTACAATTTGACCATGAGACCATGTGCTTTACTGAGTCTTGTGTTAACTAACATTAAAAGTGAGATTATAAACCTGTGTTGTTATACAATAACTTTGTCACACACCAAAGCAAGTAATAATGATTATCTGAATATAAAATACAAAAATTTAGAGTCACACAAGTATTACTTGTGTGAAAATGGAAAACAACTATATAAACATGGTTCTATTCTTTGATATTTTTCAGAAAACAACACAAATGACACAGTAATACAGTGAAACATTTCATTTTTATTTAACATTAACAAACAATAAGGATGTAATGATTCAACGTATTATATTGTGTCAACTATATCTCTTGCTGAAAAGCATTTCATGGCATCCAATATAAGACAGAATGATACTTACATTGACTGTATCTCCTAAAAGGAAAGTAGCTGTAGTTTAACTCTCTCTATATATACAGCAAATTCTTGGCTGATCCATAATTATTGTTGCATTAGCTAACATCAACAAATATATAATATATGCATTTATTTATATGCATGTGTTATCATTACAGGGGGTGGTGTAAGTAGTGGAGTTATATTACAACGATTCCCAGAGAAAGATTGGCCAGATACACCTTTCATTGAAGGAATTGAATGGGTAAAACACTATTTCTTTTTAAAGATTTGTTACATTGTCATGTTTTTACTCATGTACTGTCTTATAGTTTTGTCAACCACAAGGATGGGCTTTATCAACGGAAAGGCAAGAGCCACGCTTTTTTGTTTCAATATTGACAGATATAGATGCAAATCGACATTATTGCGCTTGCATGTGCTTCAATGAAACTGTATCGATCGTGCCAAGCAAACCCGTGGACGAGGAAGAGGACCCCGTAGATGGAGATAGTCGCCCCTTGGTCAGGGCGATACCCGCCATTGCACATCATAGCATTATGTATGCACCTAAATGTCTGGTGCTGGTTTCCAGACTCGATTACATAGAAACATTTAGAGTATGTGAATATTTATATATTTAATATAAGATCTGTTTTCTATAGCTAAACTAGTATACACTTTTAAAAACTTAAAGTAAAATAGGTGTATATTTAATATTTGACGAAAACGAGAAAATTCTAGTGCAGGAATAAAAAACAGACCCGTAATTAATATCTCATCATCTATGCTTTTCATCCATTTAATAATGATTTCTTATTCTTGTAGAACTGTCTTGGCATTATATACACGGTGTATGTAGAAAATCTTGGTATACCGTTAGAGACGTTAGTCGGAAACATATTAGGATGTATCCAAGTACCTCCTGCTGGTGGGCCACAGGTACGATTCAGCATTGGAGCAGGGGATCGTCAGGCGCTTCAACCACCAATTAGTCCTTCTCTTCCTATAACTCATACTAGTGTAAATTTATTATTTCAGCAATTAGGTAAGAATGTAACAAAGCACGCAATTTGCAATAATTAACTGTCTATATATATTATGTAATTATCTGACACGTAATGTTATTTCTAGGTATTCGCAATGTGTTAGTATTATTTTGTGCAGTTATGACAGAGCATAAGATACTTTTCCATTCTGCCAGTTATTCTCGACTGACCGAAGGGTGTCGTGCCCTGACAGCGTTGATGTATCCGTTCAGATATTCACATGTTTACATTCCTCTTTTGCCAGCGGCTTTAGTTGAAATACTCAGCACTCCAACACCATTTATTATGGGTGTACACAGTTCGTTAAAATACGAAGTTGCTGAACTTGTAAGGCTAATTTTTATATATAATATTGGATAATTATTTTAATTCAAATTCGCTTATTATGATCTTTATGTTTACAGATGGATGTAATAGTCGCCGATCTGGACGGAGGTTCATTAACAGTTCCGGATGGTGTTTCGCTTGCTTTATTACCGGAACCATTGCTCTCGCAGACGCAAGACGCGTTATCCCTAGTGTTGCAGCCAGAATTGGCATGCGCGGATTACGCATTTCCTCCACTTGCTACCAGGGCTCCACATTCTCCTATGCTCGACAAAGAACTCAGGGCGGTATTTATGAGAACCTTTGCTCAATTGTTGCAAGGATACCGTAGCTGTCTGACGTTGATACGAATACACCAGAAACCTGTTATCACTTTTCACAAAGCCGCGTTTCTAGGAGAGAGAGGTTTAACCGACTGCGACTTCACCACGAGAGTTCTGGATTGTATGTTTTTTACATCTTTTATCGCAGAAAGAGGTCCACCGTGGAGACCTTGCGACGTGTGGGATGAATTATACAGTAATTTGAGTGATCAGCTGAAGCAAGAAACGCAGGATCATCGAGTCATCTTGACACATATCCAAGAGCTAGCTCAACAGTTATACTTGAACGAAAATCCGAATCCTCAACCGTACGTACAGAAAATCTTGAAGCCACCCGAGGGCGCGTTTGCGAGGATTCACCAGCCTCTCTTGCCACGTATCAATCCGGAGCAGGTTCAAGCGATCATCGATGAAGGTCTTGCGAAGAATAATCTTAAAGTCAGATTGTCGTCCTTGCGGCCGATTCAACCCCGCATCGTGCCTATAGGTCCACACATTTCATTTGTTCATGACACTAGACACCTAGTTAGCAATTCAGCTCGTAGATTAGAAGTATTACGCAATTGCATCAACTGTATATTCGAAAATAAGATTTCGGATGCTCGCAAGACGTTTCCAGCCGTCTTGCGAGCTTTAAAAAGCAAAGCTGCTCGATTGGCACTCTGCATGGAGTTGTCGCAGCATGTGGTTGGAAACAAGGCTATGTTGGAACATCAGCAATTCGATCTGGTGGTACGTCTGATGAATTGCGCGCTGCAAGACGATTCGTCGATGGATGAGCACGGAGTCGCCGCTGCACTACTGCCACTCGCTACCGCGTTTTGCAGGAAGTTGTGCACCGGCGTAATTCAATTCGCATACACCTGCATCCAGGAGCATCCGGTATGGCAGAATCAACAGTTTTGGGAAGACGCTTTCTATCTAGATGTGCAGAAAGACATCAAACGTTTGTATCTGCCAGGTGATAATTCGCCACCTAGGCTCATGAACGATGGTATTCTAAGCCCTATCAGTCCACGGGACGGTAAAGAGTTTCCATATCGCGACCGATATTCCATCTATCAAGTTCAGGAACCGTCGGCGTTAGAGATAGCTGCGGATCAGATGCGTATCTGGCAGTCCATCGATCCCGAGAAGCAGAAAGAACTCGTGAATAGTGAAGAGAGTACTATGTACAGCCAGGCTATTCATTATGCCAACAGAATGGTCTATTTACTAGTGCCGTTAGACATTGGTTCGAAAACGCATCGTCAGGATCACATCTACGACGAAGAACGCGCCAGTAATAGTATCACGAATAGCGTGGCGAGCGACAGCGGCGATGCCGAATCAGGATTCGAAGAGACTGATCCAGGTGAAACTGGCAGTGCGGTCATTCGGATGGTCTCGCGATTCGTCGATCGCGTGTGTACCGAGGGTGGCGTTAGCGCCGAACATGTGCGTTGCCTACATCAAATGGTTCCAGGTGTTGTTCACATGCACATCGAGACGCTCGAGGCAGTTCACAGAGAAAGTAAGAGACTGCCACCGATACAAAAACCGAAGATCCTGACACCGAATATGTTGCCTGGTGAAGAAGTGATAATGGACGGCTTGCGCGTTTACTTGCTGCCAGACGGTAGGGAGGAGAGTTCCTCAGGATTACCCAAAATACCGCCTCTCTTGCCAGCCGAAGGTGCAATCTTCCTCACGAATTATAGAATAGTGTTCAAGGGTATACCTTGTGATCCGTTTGCCTGCGAACAATTAGTCGTCCGTGCTTTCCCTGTGACGTCTTTGACTAAGGAGAAGCGTGTCGCTGTGCAACATCTGGCGCACTTGGATCAATGCCTTCAGGAAGGCCTGCAATTACGTTCTTGTACGTTCCAGTTGATAAAATTGGCCTTTGATGAGGAGGTTACACCAGAGAATATCGACACTCTGAGGAAATTAGTTCACAAAGCTAGATATCCGCCGCACATCTTCCATCATTTCGCGTTTAATGGTCAAGTCTTGGTTACACAAACAGCGCATCACAAGGGCAAGGAAAAAAATGCTACTCTAAAGGGTTTTGCGAAAAAAACGCTATTGAAAACTGCGCGAAAAGCAGGTTTTAAGCCGAAACAATCGTCCAAGCGGCAAAAATATGTTCTGCCGAATATGAATCTCATCAACAGCAACAATAAGTACATGACGTCACCTGGCCGAATGAGTCTGCCGATGACCGACAGCAACGAGCTCAGCCACGATGACGATCTCAGCGTAGACGATTTCGAGATACCTGGCGTGGTGACACAACCACCGACTGACGCCAAGACCCTCGAACGTTTGTCTGAGCGTAGCTACGTCAGAGACTGGTACCGACTGGGTCTCTATTCAAACGGGCCTCATAACAATCGTCGTAATGAACCCTTCCGATTGACTTCGGTGAACTGCGCCTATATGATTTGTCGAAGCTATCCTGCACTTCTGATTGTGCCAACTTCCGTGTCAGACGAAAGTATTCGGCGATTCTGCAGACTTCATCGTCACAGTAGAATGCCAGTCGTCACCTGGAGACATCCGCGAACAAAAGCGTTGCTAATTAGAGGTGCGGGTTATCATGGGAAAGGCGTAATGGGTATGCTGAAAGCCCATCCGACCTCTGGCAGTAATCTAAAGACTACATCCTCAGAGACCACTTCTTCTCTGGAGCAGGAGAAATATATGATGGCGCTTGTTGCTGTGACACCGCTTTCCGTACTGCGGCAAGGTTCCGCTTGGGGTATGTCCGACAGCTCTCTAAGTATAGACTCTCTATTACTAGCAGCAGAAGATCGTAACGCCACGCCTGAACAATCGCGCCGCAATCCATTTAACAAACCCCTAGGCACTCTCAGTTCATCGGGCGGCAAAGGTCCCAAGAATTTCAGTCGATGGGGTTCCCTGAAGGACAAACGACACAATTCCCAAGCTTCCTTAACTTCAGTTCATCATCAGCGCGGAACTGTCAGACATTCAGCAGATTCTGACAGCGGTACGGAATGTGTTCACACATTTCAACGTGCCGCTCTCTACATTCTAGGTGAGAAGGCGCATATGAAAGGTGTGAAAGCAGAATCTACCCCCAAGACGGATTTCATTCCGGTAGAATATTATGATGTGAGGCATACGAAAGCTGCATTTAAGAAGCTGATGCGAGCGTGTGTGCCTAGTTCGCCTAATGTAGAACCCGATCAGAGTTTCTACAGACTCATCGAGAGTTCGGAGTGGTTGCAGCAATTGCAGAGCCTGATGCAACTAGCGGGAGCAGTCATAGACCTCATGGATATGCAGGGCTCGTCAGTAGCTGTTTGTCTGGAAGATGGTTGGGATACAACAACCACCGTTTGCTCCATAGCGCAGGTGTGTCTCGATCCACATTATCGAACAATCGACGGCTTTAGGACCTTAATTGAAAAGGAGTGGCTCGGATTCGGGCACAGATTCGGCCACAGGAGCAATCTCGCTGCGAATTCGCAAACGACAAACTTCACGCCTACGTTTCTACAGTTCCTGGACATAGTGCATCAGATACAGAAACAATTTCCTCTGGCCTTCGAATTCAACGAATACTATTTAAAGTTCTTAGCTTATCATTCGGTGTCCTGCCGCTTTCGTACATTTCTGTTGGACTGCGAATTTGACAGAGTAGAATGCGGTATCACCGCTATCGAAGATAAAAGAGGTTCCTTAACGAGTCATCACAAGGGCGTGGACACCGGTAGCGATGACGATACGATTTATCCTGGCGGTAGACTAGCGGGAACAAACAAACAAACACTTGGCTGCAATCTCGGGCAGAGTATATTCGATTACATAGAGAAGCAACATGCGAGATGTCCATTATTTTATAATTTTATGTACACACCGAACACGGAAAATCCTGTTCTGCGACCAGTATCCCATCTACCGAGTCTGGACATCTGGCAGTTTTACTTGGAAGAAGAACTGGCACACGGTCCGGCATACGATCTGGAAGTGCTGCAACAGGACTCCCAGCAGGAGGAAGAGGCTGAGGCTGCGGATGGCGTGGTTAAGAGCAATCGTAAAGTGGTCACTCAGGGGTGATTATTACTTCAAATGCCACATTTAACGCTCTCAAAGAAATCATCAAGTTACAAATCACAATCTTTTTCGTAGATACGACGGAGTCAGCACAATGGTGCCCGATCAGTTTTCGCATCTTTTAGAAGAAATTCACAAGTTGGAAACCGAATTGGGACATTTACCGCAAAAATGGAAAGTACTCTGGGATAAACTCGAATTACCCAACACCGATTCTCTTGCTGTAAGTCGCAACAGAATATTCGTACAAGAAATTCTTTATTCTTGCCAAGGTAGTTTTGCGAGTATCATCGCAAGAAAACAAAATATATATGATTATGTATACTATTGTATAATCTTTATTAGACTTTGTTGAAGCGTTACGAATTAAAAGTCATATGAGAATTCATTTATCAATTATCAATAAATCCTGTTAAATAATTGTTAAAAAGCAGATTGATAACACACATTTTATTATTAGATATTATTTTATATTAACCTTTGCAATGATTAAAAAAGAATATATGAAATATTTATTGAATTTATAGCGATATATTAATGATATCTCGAGACTTTGTGTTACAGCCTGAATATATTCGAAATATACAGGGTGGGGAAAAAGTATGGAAGCAAACAATTATTTCCGAAACTATTCATTTTTCGACAAAATGTCTTAGACATAATTTTTATGGTATGAAAAAAAAATATGAGCCCCATTCCCTTAAAAACACTCCCAGTTAAGAAACAATTGTTATTTGTATGTAAGAAACAATTACGTTATTTGTATGCAGCTCGTAAGGGTCATTTCAAGGTCATGCCGTCTATGCCACATAATACATCTTTTCATACCATAAAAATTATGTCTAAGACATTTTGTCGAAAAATGAATAGTTTCGGAAATAATTGTTTGCTTCCATACTTTTTCCCCACCCTGTATAACTGTTGTAAAGCCAAATTAATTTTCTTTGTTTCTAGCGGCACGCGTCATTCAGCACGGCACTCGTACGGTACCACGGTCGATTGATTCATAAACGCTCTACTTTAGAACTATTATTACGCGGCAAACTTGCCGGCGGAAACACTACCGGAAACGAAGGCTCTGTGTATGCACATCCACACAGGTATCGTTAATGTCGATTTGCACAATTTGCTCAAATTGGTTAAACACATCGTTAATGCAAACGTTTGCCAAAGGTTCGAACGATTAGATTCCGCTACACCGACTCATTGCGATGCGTGTTCCGGCGTGTTATGGGGTCCTGTGAAGGCTGGATTAAGATGCATCGATTGCGGTCATGTGTGTCACGACAAATGCGCGGATGCTGTGCCAAAGAATTGCACAAAATATAAGGCTGTGACGGATAATCTCCAAACTCACACACTTACGAGAAGCGGTGGCGATAACGGAAGCGTAAACTCTAGTATGCGCTGATTTCATTAATCTGAACGGATATTAATTAAGCGTTTCTCACATATAATCTTCATAGCAGCAACTTTATAATTTTCAAACTTTCGCTATTATATAATATAATTTTATATAATATAAGCTTTTTCTTGCAGGTGTAACAACTATACAAACTTCTTCCCAGCAATATTATGAACAATTCTCGAGTAATGTGGCGGAAAATAGAACGCACGAGGGCTATCTTTATAAGCGGGGAGCTCTATTAAAGGGCTGGAAACAAAGATGGTTCGTACTAGATTCTATAAAGCATCAACTGAGATATTACGACGCAGTGGAAGACTCGCATTGTAAAGGATATATAGGTATATAATTAAACTAAAAAAAAAATTAAGTATTACAAGAGAAAAGTTTGAAAGTAGGCAAGGTATGTGTTACAAAATCACATATTTTCTGTATATAGATTTGGCTGAGGTGGTGTCTGTCACTCCAGCTGCGCCAATGCCAGGACCACCAAAGAAAACTGATGATAAATCCTTCTTTGATGTGAGCATATATTTTACTTTAATAGAAAAACATATACACGATTTAAATACAATGTTTTATAAAAAATGTATTAATTTTTCAACATTAATAATTTTAAGTAAATTAAGTTTAATTAAGACACAAATTTCCATGATCTTTAACTTTTTTCAATTTTATGAATTAATTCATTTTTGTATGATACTGTTGAAATATAATTTTTGCCATATATTACAAACATGAAAGAATCATTTTCTTTACAGCTTCGTACAAACAGACGAACATACAACTTCTGCGCTGCTGATGCAACGACGGCGCAGGAATGGATCGAAAAAGTTCAAGCGTGTTTACAATAATGTGACACAACGCTTGATTATAGTACTAATTTCAAATTCTGGATGTGACTGACATAGACAAGAAAACAGATTTTAATTTTGTTACATAATCTTGTATAGTCTAATTGTATGCGTCATAGACTGCAGTAATCTTGCTTTAAGTATTTTAAAATGCAAACTCGTTGGACTGAAAAATAGTATCATAAATTAAATGTGATACATCCATATCCTCAATATAGGATTAGTATGTGAATATACTGTACATTTTTATGATTATGTCGTTATATTAAACTTGTTTATTCATTCAGCTGGAAGATGAAAGATCGTTATATTATATGTCGCGCCTAAATTTTTTTTTATTTTGTTTTATATTTTCTAATATTAAATTGTAATGGATTATACAAAAACGAATATATCTCATATATAATAAATTGTGTATGTCCATTGAAATATATACAGCTTGTCTCAAGATAGTTTCTGTAAGTTCTTTAAACAAATTGAGATCAATTCTTCCTTAATAACACGCTCATTATAAATTACTAAAAATAAACGATTACTAACCGCAAACCATATGTTTATTTTTGGCACAAATAAACATACATTAATCTTTAAATAAATCTTTTCACAACAGAATTTAATTTTTGTTGCATTATCAAGATTACTAATATTTAAAGTGCAAGAGCAGAAAAATAATACACAGTTTAATTTTTACTAAGCCAATATTTTTTTAATTAAAAGATTTTGTTCTCCTTTTTACAAAATAGATGAAAATTTGATAACTTGGGACATTCTGTATGTGTATGTATACATACATACACACATATATATATATATATGTGTGTGTGTGTGTAAAATTGTATCAAATGCTATTGTAATTAATATTATTACTTGATAGGTTGCGATCTTGTTTGTTAAAAGTGTTAAGTTCAAAGCTTATATGAGAAAAACAAAATTTCTCTCTAAATATGTTAAAAATATTTGATTAATATTCCTACCATGCTAACAGTAAAATTAAATTAAGAATACATTTGGAGTACTTTTTATTATAGCTTGAAAGTACTTTATACTTGGCAAACAAAAGCGATACTATTTATATTTATATACATTTATCAATATATAATACCTTCGAGATTTAATATTATTTCATATCATATACGTATTATTCGCTAAAATCCTCTTCGTCACTGAAATAATTATTCTTTTTATAGCGTTTCTTTGATACAGTCTCTTTCCTATCGTATCCATCTGTTTTTCTACGTTCCATTTCTGTCCGTCTTTGCTGAAATATAAAATAACTCTTGAGTAAAAATTATAATTTTTAATCTACAAAAATTTAACTTGTTCATTCTCTCTTCAAATTTTAATTAAAAATTTAATTAAAAAATCGTGATTATACCTCAAGTGCAATAACGGCACTTAGCGTTTCTGGTTCTTCTTCTATAATATCATTAACATCGTCGAGATGACGTCTTTTTGTTGCTTCATCACTAGCACTGTCACTATCAAAATAACTTGTATTACAAGTACTTTGATATCCTAATTTTCTCTTTCGCATCCTAATTTTCTTTCTTGGTTCTACCCTAGGACCAAGTGCATTGTTGTTGCAGCGATATGACAAATGTCCTTCCTGTCCACATTCATAGCACCGCGATTTGTCGGGATAATCCCTACGACGTAGGAATTCAGTGCTGCGACCATTGTCAATTGCTATTGAACTTTTTACACTGCGACCATATACCTAACGATCAAGAAAAAAAGGAAGAGGATGTTAATAATACATAAAAAATATGTATTAATTTTATTAAAAATTGTGGTCTCATCATGTCTTCTCTTTCTGAAATTAAGAAAAGGCACAAATTATGAATTAACTTCAATTCCTCACTAGAACAGTTCTATGTAAATTAAACGTTTTACGTTTGAATTTTTTAACTTTCTATTTTAGGTTTATTTAAATAGAAAATAGAAAAATTATTTAATTTATTATAAAGCTGATTATACATTCCTTTACAATGAGTTATGAAAGTATACTGTCACAGAAAAAAAATGCACAAGCAATCGAATTATTGACCATGCAAAGTGATATGATGGTTTAAACAAGTATGAAGTCAAACGATCGGAAAAATAAAGAAATTAAAATTTACCTACCTTTGTGTTATTGAGACGTTTCGCACAAGATACAGCTTCGTCTATCCTAAGAAATTGGACGAAGGCAACGCCGCGACTACGACGCGTTACTTTATCTTTCATTATCGTTACTCTGTGAATAAACGACGTAATATTAATATGGTATATGTGTGTGTGTGTAGACTTGACGTAAATAAATTTAAATAAAAATAATTATAACTCACTTAACAATTTTGCCGTAACTTTCCAGCAGCTGATGTATGTCATTGTTGGTGAATGAATACGGCAAATTTGACACATAAACTGTCGATTTGCTCGGGGCGATACGACCATTCATATTTTCGCAAATTTATTTTACTTTATAAAGATTACGACAAAGCCACCACATTTGATTACGAACTTGTTGACTCTTTTACGAATATTAAACTTTCAAATATCTCTTCGAGAAGCATTCCACGGATGACCATATTAGAAAATAACTAGAAGCTTCGAATTCAGGTTAGGATGAGATAAAAGGTCTGCTTTTACAGCCTGAATTAGCGTTCCGACGACTGCGTTGCAAATCTTGCAATCGAACGCAGCCGCAGCCCCTAGTATACACCGTATACACTCTTTGTACTTAAAGTGAAATAAGTATACTTGAAATTTTACAAAAATAAAAAATTTTAGTTCAGCGATAAAAAATAAACATTTTAGGGTGCATTTCGTTTCACGTATGATACGCATTATGTATCTTTTAGGTGCGTTCCGTATCGCGCATGATGCGCATGATGCATCCATTATCCTTGTTTAACATTTGGTGAGCAACAAGGATAAACGATGCATCATGCGTATAATGCATGAAACAAAATGCACTAAGGTCCGTTTCCACCAACGCAGATCAACTTTAATCTCGGTTCAACTTAATCTTTGTCTTTTTCTAGTTCTAAAGATTAGAAAAAGACGAAGAGTAAGTTGAACCGAGATTAAAATTAATCTATATTGGTAGAAATGGGCATAAAAAATGTTGCGAACACGGACAAAATGTCGATTTCGTACTTGCGATATGAGTATTTAAGTATAATACATATTGCATTTATTTATTTATACTTTTCCATATAATTGTGCACAACCCAAAACATAAAACATTATGCGTTTATAATCTAAAAATTTTATTTTCATTATAGCTTTCGCCTCTTAATTGTAAAAATCATTATTTATTATCGATTGCGGTATAAAAGATTACAGGCGGTATTTGGAAGGAACATTCGTTCTCAAGATTTCTTTTAAACGTGTTATATTTTCATTCTGTAGAATAGCATTTAAAAAAACTACGTGATTGGTCACCAATATACTTTTAACATATCTAATGCGTATTCTCACGAAATAAATTTATAAATTAAGGCCATTTCGACTAACTCCGATTAACTTAATTAACTATTTTATTAATAAAATTATATCAAATTATTTAATTATATTTTTTTAATTTAAAAAATTATCAAATTAATTAATAAAACTATACTTTTAATACATCGAAAAAATATTAAGAATAATGAACTGTGTATATTAGAGATGATTTTGCCGAGCGAGTCAAATGTCGATTAAAGTTAATCGTGGAGTTGGTCGAAATGGCTCCTAATTTAGATTATATTAATAAGCTACATATGCATATATAAACATAATTGTATTTGAAAAAAAAATCGCAAGTTTAAAGATTACAGATTCTTATCTCAGGCTCTTAGAAGTGCTACCGCTGTATAATAATCTCAATTCATAATCGAGATCTTACACTTTTTTGAGTTGTAAAATATATATATTTCAGTATATATTAAAACAAAATAATCTGTGTCGGTGCAACGATAGAATTCACGTATTACAAAGCTCATACAATAATCTTCAATAATACCACTCCTGCCTGTCGCTAAAATGTAATTTGATTAATTTTGTGGGCTTACTGCTAAATATATATATATGTGTGGTAAAATCGGTATGGCTGTATTGCGCCCGTTGCATAACTGTTCATTATCAACAAACATTACATAGATAAATAATGCTTTTCAGCAAGAGACATTCTGTAAGCATTTCATCTTTATTTAACGTTCACAAACGACAAGGATATAATCATTCACTGTCATCCGTGTCTCTGTTGAAAAGCATCTAAAGTAAAATATAAAATCGAAATCTCCATTAAAGCGTCGCTTTAAAATTAAACTATGGTTAAAGTTATATAATAACATATTACACAAGCAAATAAAAAAATCCAATATTACAGTATTCATGATTCTGTTAACCCCGCGCTATCTTCATCCCACTCGGTAGTAAAACTTTGTATTTTCTTATGTTGTTTATCAGTAGTCTCTTCCATGTCTTCCTCCCCCTCGACATGCTCCTCCTCGATGATCATGACAGATTCTTGTTGATCATCCATACTGTTGCTCTGTTCGCTACATTGTTCTTCGTCGTACTCTACTATCTCTGTCTGCTCTTCAACATATTGTATCACTTCTTCCACTTGATTATCAGCACAATCCTCCAACATGTGTTGAGACATCTCCTCTTCCTCCTGTACCTCCTCTTCCTCCATAACTACCTCTTCGACTTCCTCGACAACCTCCTCTACTATTTCTTCTGTCTCCTGTGTAACTTCGGCGGCCTGATAACTCTCGTAGGATCGAGAATCGGCCTCATCAGCACCATGAATGTACACAATCATACCGTCATCTGTGCCTTGCATTACTATCTGCTCATTATCGGCAATATCTAACTGTTGCGGTTGTTGATGATGATTGTTCTCATCATGCTGATAGTTTTCGTCATTATTAACTAACATAATCATGTGCTGGCCATCTATTTCATGCGTACTGTAACTGATGTTATGTTCCATATCATCCAACACATCTGGTACAATGTACTGATTACCATTAGTTTTTACAATCTCTATGGTTTCTTCTTCTTCCTGCGTTTCCGCAGCAGTCTCCGTCTCCGTATCTCCGACACCGAGGGAAGCGGCTATACCACTGGCGACGTGGCTGAGAGCTTCCGCTTCAGATGATGGTTCTAATGGAGGTGCGGACGGAGGAGACTCGGTGGTGTCTCTCTGTAATTGTTTATGCGCGCAATCCAGATGTACTTGCAAGTTTGTCAAACGCACAAACACTTTGACACAGTATGGACAACGATGACCCTTCTCTTTACCATCTGTTATACCTCCGTGTCCGCTGTTCAATTCGTGAGTAGTAAGTTCAGTGATACTCTTGAATGACTGATTACATTGATTGCATTGAATATCCTCCGAAGGTAAAGCATGATGTCGGGTCGCAGCAGGCCGATGATTATGGTTTATCTGATGACGCACCAGCAGAGTTTCTGACAAGGCAATGTATGAACAGGCATGACATTTTGGGAAGCTCATGCTCTTCGGTGGTGGCACGTTGTGCTTGGTATAAAGATGATACATCAGAATGTTGCGCTTGGTTGCCTTATAACCGCAATGCTCGCAAACCCTCGGATCAAATTTCTCGTCGTGCACATCCTGCATGTGTCTTCTGTACATATAATAATTTGTATATTCCTCATCCAAATCGCATTTGTTACATTTCCAGGGACCTGTCTCGGCATCGATACTGCCATTACACTTGGAATCATTATTTTCATCATTATTGGTGGCCAATAGATGATCGGATTTTAAAACCACGTAAGATATTTTTGTTTTGCACGCAGTATTACTTTCGGAGGATTTTGTTTCTTTCTGCATGATTTTCAAGCGAATATTTTTATTGTTCTTCACTAAATGGGGATATTTTTTTAATACTTCTCTGATAATCTTTGCGTGATTATTGATAGAATCATCGGTATTCGGATGATTCGACTTAGGCTTTTCTACATTTTCCTTCTCCTCCAAATCAAAACGTACTCGTTTAGATGGGCCTTCTTCAGATCTCTCATAATTTTTTGATATATTCCAATCATCATCTGAATTTGTGTCTCTCAAGTTCTTTTCGCTTCCTAGATTATCCTCGTCCTCATCTTCAGTTGAATCGTTTTTACTATCTCTGTCAGGCGAACCTTTAAGAGAGGAGTTGTCTTTTTTATATGCATCGCACGCTTGAACAATAGGTTTTGTATTATACGTAATATCATCGAATGAAGAAAATACTCCCAAAGCAATATCATCTGCTTCTGGAAGATCAAATCTGGATGGGCCAGGAGTCGCCTCTTTATGTGTTGAAGATGTACTGTGGAATGTTCGTACTTCATAATTCGCTGGTGCAGGTGGAGATTCATCCAGTTTTCTCTTCCATATGGGAAGCCTTTAAAAATAAAGATTATTGACATTTTATTATCACAAAATTAAGTATGTTTGTAATATTACTTATGGAATACATACTTTCTACCTGGCAATGTTTGCCCAGATACGTTTGATGCCGAACTGGTGGAGCTGGTAATTGTTTTTGCAATTGGAGTTGAAGGTTTTGTGACGGCTATAACTGGACGTGAAGGTGTTTTTGCCACATCATCTTGCATTTTACTTGTGTTAAATTGAGCATCGAGCAACTTTGTTAGGACTGTCATATTCATCTTTTGCGCTGTACGATACAAAGCATGTTGTTCTGATGTCCAATATTCCAATTGTCCAGTATACATAAAACTGTATACGAATATATAATTAATTAATTAAATAAACGACAAAAATGTTGTAGTGAATATTAAAAATACCTTATAATAGATTTAACACACTCATAAGGCATATCTGAAGGCATAATAATTACACCATTAAAATTTTCATTTTTTTCTTTCTGCTGTTCTTCAAGTTGCATAAAATAGTCTGTACATGTTGTTACTACAAGTCGATGGGCCTGAAGAAATTTGTATTAATAATATTATTGTTAATATTTAAAAAAATATATGTCCCAAATTATTTTTTTATATTATTATTTTATACTAATAATATAAACGTTAGATCATTTATACCTGTACAGTAATATTACTTGTAGGAAATTTAATTTTAAGATCAAGAAATTGTTCCTCCAAGTAAAGAGTCTGAAGTCGTTGAAGAAAAAATGATCCCCAATTATCCACTTTTACTTGTTTTAAGCCTCGTGCAGGCAGTGGCTTCTCTTGAATTATTCCTGGCTCCATTTTTTAAAGTATATTTGATAAAAGTATAAATACCTAATTGAAAATATAATATATATAAATTATATTACAAACAAGAAGTTAAATGTATTCAAAATGTTCAATGAACCATTCTACTTTCTGGTCTTTTCCAGAAGATAAAACACCACATGAACTCTAAATTAGAAAATAGATTTTAATAAAAAATATTTAATTTTAAAGATTAATCAAAATTATTCTATCTTTAAAATCGATTCTACATTAGTTGCAAACCGAT
>NW_017296956.1:3765614-3767705 GCF_001594075.2 Trachymyrmex cornetzi
TGGCTTGCAACTAATGTAGAACCGGCTTAATGTACCCTCCTCTCATATATATATATATATATATATATATATAAATAAAAATATAAATATAAATACAATCTCTAAAATAAAGTTTTGTTTATTACTCTTTCTATTTTACAGTTTTTCTTTTATATATATTTTATATAATTTTATATTAAATACACAATGTATCGCTTATTTATCATATAACACAACTTAAAAAAACAGAGTTTCAGAAAATAAGTTTAAATATTTCAAATCATAAAAATTTTATAATTTTAATTTTGAAATTTTTGTTACAATTAATTGTAGAGAAATAAAAGCATGTACTTATAAAATGTTTTTCTATTTTTTAAATATTCTTGTTCCTTTTTTTGCAAGCAACTAAAATAATGATAATCTTGAATTTTGTTGTACCAAATAAATGATATGTATTTCCTATAAAACACATTAAAAATAACACTATTCAGTTAAGATACCAAGATAAAACAAAGTTACATTATACATGTATCTATGGAACTGTAATTATATAACTAAAATAATCATAATCTACTATTGTGCAAACAATATTACATAGCAGTAAAAAAAGATAAAATGATCTTGGCTAATTTTATAAATAAGAACTGTTACTACAATTTTCATAAAACGTTTTCTATCTGCTATTAATTTCTCCAATTTCCGGAATATGTCAATTTTTTTACTCAAATATAACATTTTAATCTATCAATCTCATGTAAATCACGAAAAAGTTTTAAAAATTTCATTAGCGCAATGTGTCCGGCGAGATCAATCCTTTCCCCGAAAGTAGCAAGAGCCACATACATACGACTGGCAATGTATTTTGCACTTCAAACAGTGCTTCGCACATCGCGGTTCTTATCAAAGGAATTATAGAAAGCAAGCTGTGTGTATCTTGAGCGTGTCTTTTACCTTCGAAAAATGCAAACTCGGGTCACTTCTCATGAGCAGGAAGATGAGAGCAGGCGGACAAGTTAACGAGTGTGCTAGAAACGGAAGAAATGATAAATTTCGGGGACAACGGCGATGACGTTATACGCGAGCCACATCTTCTAGTGGGCCGGAGCGACCAGGAGCGACCAGGAGCGACAGACGCTGGCTGCGTACGCGTCGTCGTTCGTGAGTCCGTCCGCGACGAGGATCCCGTGGCCGGGCCGATCCGGTCCGGTCCGGGTATCCGTGCGCGTGTATCGAAAACGCTATTGCACTTATAATTCACATACCCTATTCAGCAGGATCTCAATATTTTCCGTTCAGCACCATCTCTTACGAATCGTCTCAGTATACAATCAACCGCAAGCATCTCACTATGTATCGTGACACACAGATGGAGCTATTCGCGTTCGATCGGGTAAAGTCACTAGATTTCGAAAGTATCGTATGGTACCGCTAATTCATTTCAGTCATGTCTCGCGTTAAAATGATCGAAGTGCACGTAGCGCACGATTTCAAGCATTGTGATTGGTGGTTCGTCTTTCAAACTGTACTTACTTGTCCCTTCGTGCATTTTCATGCATTAAACTTCTAACAACAATTAAACCTGTATCAAACTAAATAATACATAAATTCAGCATTTATACATATATTTTTTTGATCATAAATAAATTAATTACAATTAAAGAACATTTATTTACATAGTACATGACAGCTTTTATCTATTTTCGAAAATAAAATACGTATATACAAATGCATAAATTTGAAATAGCCGCGTTTCGCGTCAAAATGGATGCTGCGAGTTTGCGGTACTTAAAAAATTTAGTGACTTTATCGATCGGGGGATAGCTCAGCGATGGAAAGATCGCTTCGAGACGACGGATGCGCGACTTTTCGATTCATGCACACAACGCTTCAAAATCATTTCATCCTTGTTGTTTGTTGAATTTTAAACGAAGACACACGATGCTCATGAGCATTTATTGCTGGATTCACCCTGATCCAACGTGCATCATACGACATGTTCCTGGATTCACTCTGCATCCGATTTTCGTCGTACGACGCTCTGCAACCAATCAGAAAACAGGATTCGGATGGATTTTGCTTCATATCATCGGAATCCTGTTTTCTGATTGGTTG
>NW_017296956.1:3767820-3771183 GCF_001594075.2 Trachymyrmex cornetzi
CTCTTACTTTTTACTCCGTGTATTGTAGACGGGCCTTCAGAGAGGCGCAACCGGTGTTATGCATTCTGATTTGCTGTTGCAATCTAACCAATTGTGTGACTTGGCAGCCATTTATAGTACTAGTGACATATTTCTATTTCATTTTATCTTATACATTCTATCTCACATTATCCTATACGTCTTAGGGCCTACGCACAATAGAAGAATTAGATATTAAGATTTCAACCTATGAAGGCCCGTCTACAATACACGGAGTAAGAAGTAAGAGTAAGAAATTGACCAATCACAGTCGAATGTGAGAAGAATAAATGACTGTGATTGGTCAATTTCTTACTCTTACTTCTTACTCCGTGTATTGTAGACGGACCTTTACATTTGTAGAGTATTAAGCGGGGAGCACAGATTCTTGCATAACGCATAAAACATGAGGCATAAAAAAATCACTAATCAGTGTCCTTTATTTCATGGAAAAGAAGGAAATAAAAGACTTTGATTGGTTCATTTTCTTATGCATTATGTGTTATGCGTTATGCATAGTGCATAAGGGAATCAACCAATCAAAATTCTTCTTTTCCATGGAATGGGAGGAAAGGAAAGATTCTGATTTGTTGATTCGCATATGCACTATGCGTTATGCGCTATGCAAGAGTCTGTGCTGCGGCCTTTATGTTATGCTTATGCTCTATTATGCATTTTATGTGTGAAGCCCTTGGGGTCGATTCTGTATCTTCAATCAAGGTGAAAATTACAAAAGTGAGCAAATTTACTAGGTATTGACCAATTAAATTATCAGTATTCTAATAAATTCACTCACTTTTCAAGATACAGAATCGATCCCCTTATTTCTTTTATAAAGAAGCACGTAAAATTTGATTGGATAATTTTTGTTACGCATATATTTATGCGGCTATACAAGTTGGCCCGTATTCAGAACGCGCTTACAACAATGTTAGCACGCTACATACTATACTTTACGTCACGTATATTATAGAATTTTAGAGATAAAAGTGCGCTTTTATCGATAAAAGCGCGTTCTGAATACGGGCCGTTGTATGAATATACCCTTACAGGACTGCTATTCGATAATCGGTACTCGGACTACTTGGTAATTTGCGATAGTCAATTAGTCAGTAGTGTCGATTGTCGATCTGCTCGGTATTGGCAGGTGTTGGTAGATAATCTGCTGTAATCAGCATAATAAGGCAGATTACGGACGAACAAATGTTTTCGAAGCCCTTGGCACACGTTGAGTGATGTTCTAGTTCAAACATCGTCGCTGAGAAGAAAACGAACAAGATGAATGCAACAGTAGACGGTAAAAGAGCACAGGATCTTCCACCAAAAGGAGGCTATGCTCCCATACAAACGGAAAGGATAAAATTACGCAGCATTCTCGGCGGTAAAGATATTTCTGTAACCAACTTTATTAGCTGATTAACAATTTTATTGGCTGATTAATGCAAAGATTGCCTTATTGGCAGGTTATGTAATAATGTTGTAATAAAATTTTATAGCTAGAAGCACAATTGCGCTTTTCCTAGCCAGCACGTTCGGCGGAATATATGGCTACTATCTAAGTTTCAAACAAGTTAGACGTCAACAGATTGAGATGAGAAGTGCACGCTGGGCTATATTTCCAGCATTGATAGCGGAACGAGATAGAGCGTAAGGATGTATATTTTTCATTTAAAATATAGTATTTATAAGCTAGTACAATTGGAGGCTTAATTAATAGCGAATTTGGTCATTTGCACTCTATGTCAAATTAGTGCATATTAAAAGCTGCTGAAATTAGCAACATGAAATGTAAAGATATGTCAATCTATTAAACAATTAATTACTTAATAATTATATTGTCACGTTATTTAATTGAATATATATGTATTATTTTATCGTCAAAGTTAAGTAAATGTTACTACATTTAGATATTTTATATAAGGCAACCATTAATGTGTACTAATCCAATACACTTGAATGTCCATTCACCACAATTATGAATTTGATCACTTGTATTGGAATTGTATGTATGTATTAAAAAAGCTACTTTATTTAAAATATTTAAATGTATAGCATAATGTAATGGAGTCAGTTTAATCATTTTCCTTTTTTTTTTCTAGTGTCTTGAAACAAATGAGACGTAATCGCGACATCGAGGCAGAATTGATGAAAAATGTCGAAGGATGGGAAGTGGGAACATATTATGGGGAGCCGATATTCTTTTTGGACGATCCAAACCAGTATAGAGATCCAATTTTCTTTGAACATTTTGCACATTCTGATCCAGAAACATATTGCGAACGAGTTGAGCGTCATATCTGGACGTAAAATATTAGTTTGGCATTCAGATTCTGATCAGTTGTGGATCTGGTAATGCGACAAAATCGGAAAGTAGTGTTAATAATGAGTATAATTATTGCAAGTCATAATTATGAATAATATTTTGAAATTATAGGTTACAATAAAGTCGTAATATTTCTGTTCACCAGTATTCTTTCATTTCCCTCATTTTCACATTTCGTTATGACAGACTTCACTTATTAAGAACAAATTAATATGTTTAATAATCTGGTATTTAAATCTCTTTTTTTAAAATGTATAATAAACACCAAATAGAACATTTTACTATATAAAATAACAAACGTCTCTAATTCACATATTTTTATTTTTAAAAGCAAGTTTTTTATTTATAAGAATATGTTTGTCTTTATCAAAGAAGTGTAAAGTTCAAGTTTCTGTTGAGCTTTCTGCAAATTGATTAAATCGTTTGTTATTATATTTATTATTTGATGAAGTTTATACTTCATTGACTTTATAGTATAGAATATATTTTTTATTCTTGTCAAGACTATTTTACTATTAATAAATACATTTTATTATATAGGTAAATTTATATATTCTAATTATTTTTATGACACTAAATTATTTTATAATGTGTTTCATTTTAATTACTTTATTTTATGTTTAGAATTTTTTTCTATATATATAAAGTAATATATAATTAATTTCAATTAAAATAACTCTTATTCAAATAATTTCTAACATAAATTTACCATTTTATTACTTTATATTTATATTATGTTAATTTAATATCGAATAATTGATTATATTTTCTTAACTTTCATCGTTAATTAAATCCCTCTTACATAATCACTTAATATACAGACATAAAAGACGTAAAACAGTCTTCCCCAATTTATGACTCGATAGAAACGCAACCTAACAAACGACGCGGCGCGGCGCGGCGCGGTGAGGCGCGATGATAAAACAAACACCCCAATTCACGCTAAATCGATCGAGGGTCATTCAAATTCCTCTCTCGCGAGCGAGGGTCTCTCCGGCCAATAAGCTAGTGGCGATCGGCTC
>NW_017296956.1:3771973-3788264 GCF_001594075.2 Trachymyrmex cornetzi
CGCCGAGGAATCGACTACGGTCAGTTTCGTCCCAGGCAGCGTCACGACTCACCACCGTACGGAGCTACGTCCTCTACGTCGTTTATCGTCGTTCCATTCCCGTACCGCGTACGTTGTACGTCGTACGTCGTACGTCCGGCTGGGAGATTGCGAAGTGCAAAGCGACTACGTTGTCTGGTCTGTGCGTCGCTCCCTGTAGTCTCGCCATTGACGCCGACGGCGACGCTGTTACGGAGCAAGCGAGAGAGATAGAGTGAGAGAGAGACAGAGAGAGATAGAGAAAGAGTGCGAGAGTGAGAAAGAGGCGAGCGAGGGACGCGGAGCTTTCTCGAGACACTTGGCGACATAACGATGGCGACGATATCGACGATCACGACGACAACGTCGATGTCGACGTCAACGACGAGGATCGAGACAGCGATGGCGACGGAGCCGAGAAGGAACTATAACGAACTGTGTCGCTTATGCGCTTCCTACGACGCCGTTAGGATGCACATATTTGGCCAGGAAGGCAAGAATCGTCAACTCGTCGACAAGATTGAAACGTGCTTGCCGTTCAAGGTAAGTCGTCCTTCTCTTTGTTCGCATTCTTCGCGACATGCTGAGATATTATCCTGTTCCTTGTGGGACTCGCAACAATTCATCTATTTCCTTCTCTCTCTCTCTCTCTCTCTCTCTGTTTCTCTTTCCTCCGTCTTATTTTGTCTTCCGCAGCGTCCCTTATTTTCTCTCTCTTTCTCCCTCCCTCGCTCCCTCTCTCACTCAATTTCGTTTACTTTTCTGAGTGACCTCCCTTGGTACTTTGTGGCCCTGCACGATTCGTCCTCGATCTCATTCTCCCGATAAGAGACGGAGAGGCAGAAGGAGTGCGAGAGCGATAGAGAGAGAGGGAGAGAGAGAGGAGATTCACGGACGACTCGTTCGGTGTCGACGGGGCGTTACTGGGTGAAGGTTTTCTTCCCGCCGCCGCGTCGTCACCGTCGGCCATCTCGCTCGCTCATCCGCTTGTTCGCCGAGAGCGTCCTCGGTGACGAATTCCACCCGGTTGGCCATCGCTTATCGAGGACGTCGCGACGGCGAGGTCGGCCTGACGCAAGGAGGCACGCTTCGTCGCGCGACGCACTGGCGACATTTTGTTTGCCGCTACGGCACGCATTACGTGCTCCTCCACGGGATCCAACCGCCGCCGCGCCGTTATCGTCGTCGTCGAGTCGCCTCGTCGCCTCGTCTAACTGCGGACCGCGTTCCGGTTTATTTTCAATTTCCTGCTACAATTGGATATTCCATTGTCACGTGTGTCATCCCCTCGCAGCACCGGTTTATCGTTCAGGCTCGTTGTTAATCTCGTCCTCGTGTACAACGGGATTTACCGGATCCCACGCGTCGTAGTTTCGTTGATTCTCTACACGAGCACGCGGCGTTCGAGCTGGAAGATGGAAAAATTGCATCGCAAGATACGCGTGATCTTTCCTAAGGTGCATCTCTATTATAGATTGTCTTTAGCAGAAAAAGTAACTTTACAAATCTTGTACAATTCTTCAATATGATTGGTTTATACACTTAAAATACTTGGATGCGGGAATTTAAGGGAAAGAAGATCAATCATGTCGAAAGATATTACAACTGTTGCAAAGCTACTCTTTCCGCTAAAAGCGTCTATTCTTTGACAAAATGAGAGAATATGATGTAAAAACATCAACTTGGATCTTGTGAAACTTGTAGCGAATTCAGTTATTTCCATTACATATTAATCCTCTATAGCCCGGTGTGACTTCGAAGTAACATACCAATATATATCTTGTTGATTATTTAATTTTTAAAAACAAAAATTTTTACATAAATTATATAATTTTTTTATAGCCACGAAAAAATTCGGGCTATAGAGGGTTCGAAGCTGCTGTACATGAAATTAGCAGAGTTAAATTAAAAGCACATTTTAAACGATTAAATCCCCAATAATGACATCGTCACATTATTTAATAGAGTATTAGTTACGTATCAAAGTTGATTATATTATGCCACTGTATTCAGGTACTTTATGTTAAAGCAACTTGTAACGTGCATTGATTCAGTGTAATGACCGAATTTACCATTAAAAAACATACCTTGAGAATTGCCTCGTCTCGACAAGTAATCGCGTTCCAATTTATTTCGAATTTCCTCCTATACTTGGACTGTCATTTGCATCACTCTCTTGCATTCATTTATCGATGTTATTTGTTGTTATATATTTCGTCTTCGTACATGATGAAATTTTTATCGGATCGTGTGTACAATCGAAATCCACGTGTTACGAATTTTGGTTATACACACGAGCACGTGGTATTTAAACCGAAAGATGGAAGTAATACTGTACGAAACACGCGATCTTTTTCTAAGTTGTATCTTATCTAGTCTTTGTAGAAAAAAAGAGATATGATGTAAAAGCATCAATTTATGTGTCTCGCGAAACTTAAATATACCTGAAATATATATGTTCAAGAGTTTATGTAACATAAAAAATAATATAAAAGCGTTTTATGATAATGATGTACAAAGTATAATAAAATTTTATATTCATGAAGCTAATTAGAAGATTAAAGCGCGCTGTTTTTTATTGAAAAATTTCTGAGTTAGATGTTTACTGTAATGGATACAATCAGGATATTGTAAAAAATTAGCAATACGTGTGAATAATAATTAACAATAAAATGTTCAAAATGTTAATAAAACTTCTTTCGTATTCGTTTCTTGTTTTATCATTCGCATTGTTATTTATCTTCTATTACAGTTTTCAATGTAATATGTCTGAAGAAAAAAAGTTTTTAATGTTTTTAAGAATAAATTTATTCAATGAATATTCCTGGAATCATATTATGAAACTGTTTGGGTTCTGGTTGTTTTTTCTTAGAAAACACAACAGAAATCTAGGGAATAATTGAGTAATTCGATCGGAATCCATACCGAATAATTTCATAATATGTACCGTAGAGAGATATTTCGAGAGACGCGAAATATACCGGCTATTAATTATAGTCATATTTCTGAGATAAATTTATTTTTTTAAATACATATATATGCATTAACATCTAACCATTAACATTTGACCGAAAGTGGCGCTTTTCGTATTTAGTAGGTGATGTACTCACATAAACAATGTTGTTCCTAATCGTATTGTTTATGTTTTATATATTTATTATTATTTTACATAAAATCATTGCCAAAATCTTTGTTCAATAACTAATTTAATCGTCTCTTTAATATTATTATTATTATCATAAGTCATAATGTTGATTTCTAATGGGGTATTTGCTCAATGGGATATCTGTTAACAAAAGACAAATTAAGAATTAGATTTATATCAAGACATTAAATCACTACACTAATGTAAAATTTAAACGCATTCTTGACGAAAATGTCGAAATTGCTGTTTCAGATAATGGAAGATGATTATTTGCCAAAAGTCCTGTGTTATCGATGTATGTACAACTTGGAGAATTTCTATGACTTTAGGACTGCGTGTGTTAACGCAGCTGTTTTGTTGGAAAGAAATAGGCCGAAGGAAGGCGTAAGTATCCGAATCTGCAAATGTTAGAACATTTGTTCCTTGAAAATTTAAACTTTATTATAAAAATAGGATAAATAAATTAAAACGTACTTAAATGATATATTACTAATGATTCTTGAAATTAATTGGATTTGTATTCTAAAATTTTCTCTAGTTTGAAAATTACATCAAACATATGACATTTTATAAAAAAAGAAATCATTTCATAGTATATTGCATAATCTAACAGTTATATTTCTTGTATATCTTAATACACAGAAAAGAATCTTAATTATTACAAAAATATAATATTATAGTTTGCAGATTTGTAATTTTATAAAAAAATGTTTACATGTTATATCATAGGTGAGCGATGAAGATGCAAATGATACTGCGCAATCCTGCGAGATGCGCGCGGCGTTTCTTAAGAAAGAAAATATGCCAGTACTTATCCCGGAAGCACCCGTAGTCAATCCCAATGCAGCATTGGGTACGCCACCGAGATTAAATTCGGATGGTGAAGCAGATCCCGAGATCGAAGAGATTCTTGACACAAGTGAAGGTACGGACGAAGGTATGCTCGCACTTTTGAATTTGATTCTTATTTTACTCGATAAAGAAACAATTTATCGCTAACACGTGTTATTTTAATATGAAGCCACAGTGATCGACGATTCGGAAGATCGGCGATCGGAATATGAGATGGCATACGAAATGGATATGGAGACGAATCCTAGCGACTTCTTGGAAATGACCCCGATGGTAACCGAAGAAAATGAAGAGGAATGTAGTACAAACAACACGAATGCCACGACTGCTCAAGATACCACGGTCTTTCCACATACGTCACAACAACATGAGGTCTACGTCTGTTCTCTATGCAACAAAGCGTTCAGTTCCAAGGGTCACTTGTCTCTGCACGCGAGGATTCACGTGGGTGAGGGTGATGTGATTGGCGAAAGAGTAATTACCGACGACCATACTTCGTACCAACGACCGTATCAATGTGATCTTTGTCATAAATCGTATTCTACTGCGAAGCATCGCTGGGGGCACGTTTCTACAACGCATCGGTAAGTGAGCTTCAATAATACATTACTATTTTTCATATAAATTGTCTACTGTGTACGATGTATAATGATGTCATTGTTACAGTTTTTTTAGTCAAAACTTCCAATTAAGACAAGTCGGATGAATAAAAATTTATCTATAGTAGTTGAAATAATATATCGTCAAAATTGATTCAAAAATTTAATTACATTATTTTATTAAAAACGATTCCCTAAGAGAGAGACTCAAATCATTTTAAAAATTATGTAGTTCTAATAATTCGATTCATAATTATTGTAGCTCATTATCTTGTCAACATTTGAGAAGACATTAAAGATATCTTTAATTAATATTAAATATTTGTCTTCTTACCTCAGGGGACATCCTGCAGTAACGTGTGCGTACTGTTCTCGTATATACTCGACGCGATATAATCTCGATGAACATATAAAATCACGACATGCTGGGCTACCACCACCCCCAGAATTATCGGTTCCCCTAACGCGTACGGAAACACGTTACCAGTGCCAAACATGTCCGATGGCGTTTACGGATCTAGCAGATTTCAATGCGCATCGTCAGATATGCATCCAGGAACAACGTACAGATTTATTAGGTCAAACCGAAGCGCAGAATAATAAAATTTTCGCCGATACATCCGACGTCTCGAGTATAGATTTGGATGACGAGAATAAAGACTTTAAGAATGCCGAGGCTAAATTGGCGAAAAATCCACAGTTAACCATATTGAAACAGGCGCTGACTAAAGGAGACAATTTAAAACGGAATTTCGATGATGATGGTTCGACGTCTAGCGGCAAGCCGAAAAAAATAGTTAAGTCAGGTAAAATTTGATTATTAATTATTTAATTTAATGATTATCAAAGCAAGAATAAAATTGAAAGAATATCACATAGAACTAATAAAAATCGCCTAATTTTGAATGTGTTATTATTTAGAAGAAGGCGAGGCAAATCCTCAGAAGAGATGGTATTGTGAAGCTTGTCCACAAAGTTTTACATCAGTGGAGAGTTTAAAAGAACACGAGATTAGACATGATGCCGAAAAGCCATATATTTGCATACTATGCAACAAAGATTTTGTTTTGAAATCTTCATTAATTAGGCATATTACAGTGTTACATGGTGTTGATCCTACTCCTATCATCGACAGTGATAAGTGTCTAAAGGCAACAGTAATGTCTCAGAATTGGAACGATCGAGTGGACGTCAGCGTTTATGAGCAAAGTGAAATAAAAGACCCACTAGAGCTCTCGTCGTCACCTGAGGTAAAGATAAATTTTTTATTTCGTACTTTTTATTATGTCATAAAGACATTGTTACAATATATTATGTTATTACGTTAAATAGATAAATTTAGAGAATGATGACAAGGATTATAAAAACAACCATGAAAATGTAGAAATTGAAACGGTATTTGTGTGTGAGACATGTAAGCGAGATTTTAACGATCGAGCATCATTATGGCTGCATATACGAGCAATGCACAAGGAATATGCAGCATTTACCTGTGGAGTGTGTTTAAAGATGTGCTTTAATAATACACAACTTCAAAATCATGTCTTCATGTATCACGGAAAGTCTAAGCTTTTAATCTCGGAACAAAGAAGGTATAATTATATTCTATCTCGTTTATTTTCTTTTTACATTAGTTCATGTGATGAAATGTACGCTAGTATGCATTATATAAAATGTAATAAATCAGTGCTTATAAATATGCGATTATGGATGCAGGTATAGTTGCACGATATGCGGTAGACAGCATGACTCGAGAAAAAAGCTAATCACTCATGTCTCTATACATAATGTCGATCCTGCCTATGATCCTGGAAGTTTTGTACAGTTGAACAGTAATTATTATAATGAAAACTTGAATGGTAACGAAGGCAATGAACAAGTATTAGATTTTGACGGAGAAGATGGCGAGAAGGTTGATTGTTACATTTGTTATAAATCTTTTCCGACTGAGGATCATCTTATACGACATCAGAGAAATGCTCACAAGGTAATATTTTAAAACGCATGTTAGTTTTTTAATAAAAGTTGCAGCTATTTTTCGTAAACACAATAATATAAATAATATAAATTTTTTAAATGGTATACATTTTATTTTCTTTTGTTACAGTCTGACCAGATTTCGTTAGGAGATGCTGCGGGTGGTGGAAATACTCTAAGTGTCAATGGCAATGGTAATAGAGCGCAGTATCATTTGTTTTTTGTTTGCGAGGTATGTGGTAGTTCACATTCGAGCAAATGGGAACGTTGGTTGCATATCAACAACACACATAACAATGAATCTTCTATTAAAGTAAGTTTAAAAAACGAAAGAAAACTTATTCTTATCGCGTTGTTTTATACATTATTCTAATTTTATCCGTATCATTGTTCTAGTGTGAATTGGAAAATTGCGGAAAGATATTTGCGACGAAATCGTTACGTAATGAACATCTTCAGCATCATGCGATACAAGGACCTTCGCCAAACACCTGCGAAATATGTGGAAAATTGTGGCCTACTCGCGTTGATTATTGGAAACACGTGATGGGCGTACATGCGGACACAGTGCCTCTA
Source organism: Trachymyrmex cornetzi (assembly GCF_001594075.2). Taxonomy (NCBI): domain Eukaryota; kingdom Metazoa; phylum Arthropoda; class Insecta; order Hymenoptera; family Formicidae; genus Trachymyrmex; species Trachymyrmex cornetzi. Next base: position 3,779,141 of record NW_017296956.1, read on the forward strand.
ATTTGTGGCGTTTGTTTGAAAGTATTCTCCGACGTTATGCAATTGAGCGCACACGTTAAGGCGAAACATTGGCCACTAACCAGTGGTGATTTCTGTTGTGATATTTGCGGTAGACCATATTCCAATAAATCGAAAATGTCTCGGCATAGAAAGATTCATGGCTTGGAGGCGGCTATGGACGCTGCATGCGATAATAGCAGTTTTAATGAAACTACCAATGAATCGGTGAAACCTGATCACAGTAATGGCGCTTCAGAAATAGAATTAAATTGCGAGCAGTGTCCTGAACTTAGTTTCACGACATTGGACAGTTTGTGTAATCATCGACGGATAACGCACAATCTTTTCCCGTGCGATTTGTGTAACAAATGTTATGGCAGAACGTCACATTTATGGAAACATGTAAATAGGGTGCACAAAGGACACACAGACGTGACCTGTCCTTACTGCGCAAAGACAAGCGCGTCAAGGGATCATCTGGCAGCACATATTGCAAAGATTCATAGGTTCATGCCCACAGTGGGTAAGGACAATCAAAATTGCGTTACTTCCAAGTCCTTGAGTGCAGACGACGGTGTCTTGCATTATTGCGAAAAATGTAACAAGGGATTCCATAAACGCTACTTGCTCCGTCGTCATATGAAAGGCTGTCAAAACTATCGTAAAGATCCTGGGGCATTGTTAACCCGTTGCCGGGCCTGCGAGAGGATATTTAAAGATCGTGCGAGTCTGCAGAAACATATTGAGAATCATCATACTACATATACTTGCCATTTGTGTAATGAGACGATCACTTCCAAGCTAGGTATCATGACACACAATCGTATCAATCATATGGATCATCCGGATCTGACGTGCGACCACCCGAGCTGTAAAAAACTTTTCCGCACCAAAGAAGATTTGGAATCTCATCGAAAAGATCACAAATATCATAGCAACCTGGACGTTTGTGATTTTTGCGGTGACACCGTGGAAAATAAACTGAAACTGAAGATGCATGTATTATCGTTGCATCGAAACGAAATCGGCGTATCCTGTGGGGTCTGTCTCATTCCAATGAAGGATCCTAAAGATTTGAAGAAACACGTCGAAGCGGTGCATAGCAGCGTTCTCTCTAAACCAAACACGTGTCAGGTATGTGGCAAGCAATATGCATCCAAATGGAAGGCTTTTGACCACACGAAGAAGTGTCATGGCAAAGTTTTTCTCACATGCAAACAGTGTTTAGCCGTTTTTACAGACGAGAATGATATACGCGATCACTATGAACATGTGCATAACGTTTCAAAGGACCAATTAGCTATTTTCGAATATAGAATGGATATTGGTGCAAAGAGGGAGGGTTACGAGACTCCTGATATCATTGTGAAGGAGGAACCAGATGATTTAGAGTTTGACGAAGAAATGTGTGACGAAAGTTCGAATGATTCTCGCAAACGTAGAAGATCGCCAAACGATACGTATGATTGCGAGATGTGTCCCGAGATCTTCCTCAATTCAGACACTCTCGCCAAGCATTATCAGAACGTCCATAATACAGACCCCGTCCGTATGTTCAAGAAATTCAGAAAGGATAATAGCGATGGCAAGCGCAAGATGAGAAATAGAAACAACTTTGAATGCAAGAATTGCAAAAAGCAATTCTCTACTAAGACTCTGTTTTGGAATCACATCAATGTATGTACACGACGAAACTCGGTAGGTAGATTTGACGTGCCGAATAATGTGCCGACATCAATTCTGGAGTCTCATCTGAAAAACAATAATCAGATTCAACGAGAAGAACCGGTACCGCTTACGAACGAGTCCAACTTGAACATTCCCGACTTCAATCTATTCGAAGACATCAATTTGCAATTGTCAGCTCAGAAACCTGTGCCGAATCTTATGCCATTGTCGCAGATGAAAGCGACGGGTAACGGCAAATGCTCGAGAAAAGACTCACGCAAGGTATATGATGAATCGACTAATACAGAGTGTACGTGCGAAGTTTGTGGTAAACAATGGCCCGCCAAGAAACATTTGTGGCAACATCTAATTCGTTTTCATCGCGCCGAAGCTGCTGTTACGTGTGGCGTATGTTTGAAGCTGTGTAAATCTTACCAAGACTTAGCCGACCACCTGAAGGCTGAACATGCCCCCGTTTTGTCGCCGGAGGGCAATAATTTCACATGTAAGACGTGCGGTAGATATCATAACGCTAGAAGCAAATTGCTGCTGCACATGAGCATCCATATCGGAAACTTCCGGTGTCAAAAGTGCCAGCAAGGTTTTGCAAGTGACGAGAAACTCACCGAGCATGCAACGAGCTGCAATGGAAAATTGGAGTTTGAGGATAATACAGTGGCAGATGAAGATAATGCAAAGAATGACAATGACGAGAAGGGCAGTTTAATCGCCGACGAGACATCAGTCATTGAGGAAGCAGAGGAAGCGGAGGAAGCAGATTTTGAATCAGAAGGTGAAGGAAGTAGGGATATTCACGATGAAGATAATTCGGAAAATAGCGAAGAAGACAATTCGGAAAATAGTGATGATTCAGACAGCGATAGTAATAGTAGTTCGAGCGAAGACGAAAACGAAAATGAAGGAGAGGAAGAGGAGGAGGAAGAGGAAGAGAATGAAAACGAAAATGAATCTGATACGAGAACTACTAGTAGAGCGAGCGGTGATAGTGTATCATGTAATTCCGATAGCGACGATGAATCAGATATGGATGAAACGGAAGTGGACGCAACGGAAAAGAAAGCTGTACAATTGAACGATATTAATAGATTCAGGATATGTGGTGACGGTATTCAAGAGAATATGCCATTGGAGACAAATATCGAGGATCAGAAAACCGATCTTACATCCATAGCAACGATTGCAGAACAGACTCCATCAAATAATTTAAGTGATCTTTTGATTTCTAATGTATCTGGAAACATGAGCACCGACAAATTTGAGGCATTTCATATCGAAAAACTACAACAAATTAAAGCTACAACGAGTGATGTAGACTCTGATAACGAAGACGATGATGATAACGAGGAAGATGATGAGGAAAATAATGAAAATGAAGAAGAGGAAGAAGATGGTGAAGAAGGTGATCAGGATGAAGGTGAAGATGAGGATGAAGGTGAGGCTGAGAGTGAGGCTGAAAGTGAGAATGAGAATGAGGGTGAGGGTGAGGGTGAGGGTGAAGGTGAAGCTGAAGCTGCAGCCGAGGAAGAGGAGGAAGAAGAGGAAGAAGAAGAGGATGAAGACGATGATGGACCGCCCGTGTTAAGTCCAATAATGCCTTTGTTACCAGAAAACGAATCTGAGGAGTACAGCGGTACGACAGATCGCACGAGGCACAAGCTTAGTCCAATGGTTTCGCTGAGTATAGCTAAAGATCTAGAGGAGTGCGAAATAACCGAAATACCAAATGATACTGACAATGTGTCAAACACAGTCAACTTCTTCGCGGCTAATAATAATGATTTACCCGTAACATGGGACGAGAATTTGGATGGTAATGTAATCAACAATGGCGATTGCAACTCCGACGCTGGAAACAGGGAGAAAAATGAGGAATTTGATACGGAGTACGTAAAAATAGAAGTAAACGAAGGCGACTTCGAGGAAGATTCCGTGGATGAGAACGTAATGGATAACAGAGAAGATGATGGAGACAATCAAGTGCATGAGGTGCATAATCTGGACGGAACTGTGTTAATGGTGACTAATGATGCGGAAGGTAATCAAATTTTGATAGAACAAAACGTGTTAGATATCGATAACGAGGACTGTAATGTCGAAGAGGCGCAGTATATTTATCCAGAGAACACTTACGAGATCGAGGAAGAGGATTATGCAACGCGAAACGAAACCGACGTCATGCAGACGGACGAGATGCAAGGTAATATGTCCTACGTTCAAGATACATCGGAAAACGAAGATAGTGTGCAGGATGATATCGAGGAGAACAGTGATGTGCAAAAACAGTAGGACATGAGTGCCAAAACGGAGGAAGATTTAGGATAATAAATCTGTAATAAAGTGTAAGATAATTAATATGAAATTAAGATTCTTATAAAAAGAAATTACATACATATGTACCTTGAAAAACGAATATTGTATAGTAGAATAAGCTTATAGCTTATAGCTTTGGAGGATTTTTAATAGACTGCGTAAGAAAGGGGGGAAAGAGGGAGGAAGAGGGAGAGAGAAAGAGTAAATTACGACAATTTCCAATGGAAAACGTTTTGTTTTCATTGATCTGCCAGGGGCTTTGCATTCATTCACTTGCGCGATGTTGCAAGCTTCCGATTAATCGTTTCGAAGAATAATACGATTTTGAATTATTAAGCATTGTACTATATATATATACATACATATATATATAAGACGTTATTTAGATTATTATAAAAGCTATAATTTACAGTATCTTTTTTTAGTTTCCGATATTTAATAGATATCAATAGTTCGTTACAAAGTACCATTTATTTATATCGGTATAACACTTTTTTGACAATAATATGCTCCGACTATTCACGTAAAATGCCATCCACTAGACAATAGGTCACGAATTTATGAACTTAATGATCATGAAAGTCCTGTCACTGATGTTAGGAGGATCAAAATCTACAAACTCCACATTACAATCATTTCTTTTCTCCAACTGTACAATATATATTTTTTTTAAGTTAACGATTTTAATCATTTAAAAGTGTATACAGAAAGTAAGGGACTTTGTTAATTAAAAAAAAAGTCTAAAGTGAACATTAAAAGATGTTGAAGAAAATGCGTTATTTCTAAAATTGACATTTGTACGCTATTACGCAAATATCTCATTTCTTTAATTAAAATTTTTTAAATCAACTTCTTGTGTTTTTCTGTGGAAATTGATTCTATTAGCAAATAATGACAGAACTATACTAAAATCGAATTAGATGCATAAAAAAAAGTCGGATATATTATAACAAAGAAATACTATATACGTTTTATGTCAAGATTTAGCATCCTATCTTTCAGGATTCTTTTTCTTAGTGTAATGGAGAAGAAGTATAATGCACACTCGCTATATTTTTTATGGAAGTGAAGAAAGAAATAAAGGAATTAATGTGAATAATAGCTTTAAATGATCAATCTGTACAGTTACGTAATGCGAGCGTGTTTGTACATGAACGAGTGCATGAGTGTATGTCAAACGATACAGATGTGACTGAAGACTTATATATTAAAGAAAAAAAGCGTACCTCGTACAAATATTTACAATTAGTTGAGATTAATGCGATGATATAATTGCTTTGTATTATATTATAATTTAACCGTCTTGCAGATTTTCTCAATTATTCAGTTGAATGTTTTTATTTAGGAATCGAACATCAATGGAAGAGAGAATCGTTTAGATTGAGATTTTTTTTAATCTCGCAATTTTTATAGGCGCGTACTGACAAAAAATTAGACAAAAAAAGTTGAATTTTTAGAGATAGCGTTATCAATTTCTAACATGTCAGCGATCTCTGTTTTTCCTTATTATTTATTATATTCATTCCAAAGTAATTTCTAAGATACATTAGGCTCCATGATGGAAATATATAAGGTGAAACAATACGCATAATGGCGGTAGCAATATTGGAAATAGCCAATCAAATATGTCCGAATATGCATTTTCCTATCTATGATAGCGCAGGTTATACTGGAATAGCCAATCAAATATGTCTGAATATGCACTTTCCTACTGCGCATCCATCAGATTGCTTTACCTTATATATTTCCACTATGTTAGGCTCTTTACGAAGGAAAACCACTGATTTGCCATCCGTATTATGCGATTGTATGTGAACGATCTACTTGATATTGCAGAGGAGGAGAAGAAGAGAAAAATTGGAGTGTTGACGCTCATTTAGAAAAATATTTAAATATCGTAAATATGAAAATTCACACTATCTTTAAATATTATGATTTTAAAGAAGTGTGTATATTGTACATACATATGTTCATTCAAAATTCATAATATTTAGAGATATACGTATATCGTTCCAGTATTTCCTCATCGTTTAAAATCCCTTTTTTTATATAACAGTTGCTAATGTTTACGGGTTAGTGCCACTAAATGCGACTATTATTGCTGCATTTTAAGTTTATAGAATGATTATAAGAATAAAATACACTCATAATTTATGTGCTATGAATGTGTGTTATTTACATATTCAGCTGGACTGTACAATGAGTTTGCCTTACACAAGCGTGCATGAAAATTGTTTTCTCTGGAAGAACTTCTAATCATGACGAAAAAAATTAACGAGATGGTGGAAATGGAGTCAACATCAATGTGAATATCATGTCCGAAGCTTTTCTTTGCTCTGCACGAATGGAGCGTGAATCATATGTATTGTGTAATACAGACATGCGAAGGGGATATTACATGTATAATTTATCACAAATTATCATTCTCTATATTTGTTCACAATTCACAGATTACAATAATTATTCTCCATGTGTTTTTGCAAAATGAATTTCTTATTTTATCCTTTCCAAACATATTTCCTTTCCCGTAAAAGTATACGCAATTAGTAACTATGTACATAGAAAATTACATATATACATCGCATATGATTTCTAATGCTGTTTTGCCTATGAATGATAGAATTTAGTATCGACTTTTTTAAAGCGAAAGTTACAAAAACGATGGATACAAATTACATAAATATATGTAACATACAAACTTAAAAATTATTAAAGCAAGTCAAATTTCTAAAATGTAAATAAACGATGAAATATCGTTGTATCAGTTAACAATAAATAAGTTAAGATTGCCCATTTTCCCCGGAAAAATATTTCATTTATTTTGATGTACGTTGTAAGAAGAAATTACATCTGATTTCTTGCTTCTGATGTTATAATTCAATAGAGCTGCAAACTAGTCCAAGAGCCTTAAGGCCAGAAACGTGTGCCTAACTCGGTCATCTTAAATGCAATATCAAAAGCGAGGAAATTGCGAGGAAATATACGCCTTAGAGCTTATGTCTACATAAAAGACAATAAAACTACTCTAATTTGACAAAGCAAGTCTATTGCCGAAGGACGTTGTCCTTAATAATAATTTTCTCATTCGTGTGACATCAAATACTCAATAAAATAGATTTCTATCTACAAAGCACTTAATTATATTTATTATTTGATATTCTAATCTTATCTTTACTATTATATTTTAATCCTCACGAAGAATGGTGATGTTCGAGAAAGTAATCACACATCAGGCTAGTTAGTTTATTTATTTATATCTTTCCGCGCAAAATATATTAAATTTTTTAAATAATTTTCTTGAGATTCGTTCCACTGCGAAGATGTGAATTTTTTGCAAGCATTAAGATATACACGCTATATATATAATAATCACATTTTACTTTTTATAAGATTGTTTACAATCGACACATTACATAGAATTTTATGTATATATACATATATATGTATAGTATATACACAATACACACGTAAAAACGATTGTATGATATTATGATCAAATATGAAAAAAATTAATATTTTGGCCATTGTTACTTCTATTAAAAGGAAAATTCCAAAAATGAAACGTTAAACGTACTCCTGAATTTTGTTTAATACATTATTTAAATTTGGAGATTTTTAGGATTCGCTGATTCTTGAAAACAATCGAAATTCTTGAAATTCTTCCGCAATTGCTTTGGTGAAATTCTTTTTCAAACTTTATGTGAAACATTTTTTTAAATTATAAACTCATTCTCAAAAATTTAATTCGCTTTACTTGTGATTTTTTACAGTTTCTCTCCACATAATACAGATCTACTCTACATAATACAGTTAAGACTAGTCTGTATAATACCGTATCGACATTTTATTTTAGTTACAGAATTTCCTGTTTTTACGGTTGCGTCGTGAACAATGTGGATATCAACATACAATCGCTCGATACCTTTATATAACGTCACGTAGATATTAAATTACGTACAAACAGATTGCGTTACTCACATTTAATATTTAACGATTGGCAAGAAACACTAACGCTAATAAATCATCTTTAAATAACGCACGAACAAATAACAAATTCCTCGCTAGTATAAAAACGACAATCGTGTAATCATTGATATGACTTTTCCTCCTCAAATGAATATTGTAAACATAGACATTTGTATCTATTTTCGAGAGACGAGATTCTCGTTACGTAATTAGCCTGTTCTTTTTAGTTGAACTTCTTGCACGGTTCATCTTTTCTCTTTTTCTCTCCAACGTGGAGAGAAAAGGAAGAAAAATTAACCGTGCAAGAACTTTAGAACAGATCTAATAGAACAGATCTAATAAAAACTATATCTGTTAAAATCGTTCCATTCGTACCTATCTTCGCGATAAGCATATAAATTTGTCCTTTTAAGAAAATACATCTTCAAGCTTTTAGAGCTTTTCGATCCTTAGCAAATTTCTTGGAACTTATAGACCTCTATATCCCAGGAGTATTATAAAATATCTTCCATCTTTTCCAAGCTCCGTTTAATATTGAGCAGTGGAGCGGAGTAGCGATACGGTCGTGTCTTTTTCGTTTAAAAAAATTAAAAAATTCATGCGAATATTCTATGCGAATTTAAATTTCTCTGTTACATTTTTTTTGTAATGTTAAATAGAATCGTACGTATAATTACAGAGAAATTTTTCCAAATGGTTATATTACACGTAGAAAATAAAATCTTTACGACTAAGGTAAATATACTAATTCGTGGACAGTTAGTGAACATGGCCAAATTATTGGAGAGAGGAAACAAATTTTAAATATTAAAAATATAATATGTATAATATAATATTATATAATATTATATTATATTTAATGATATGTACAACTCTAAATAAATTCGTTGTTTATAAAAATTTTAATAGAATCAATTTATTTAGTGTCGTATATATTATCAAAAGAGTAATATATAAAATTTTTGTTTTTTCGTCCAATAATTACGTGATGTCCATTAAGACTAAGTGATATATTTACCTTGTATAAATTTTCTGATTTCGTTACACTGTTTATTATTATCTCTCTGTATGGTTTATCGTTTTCAACAAATGACATATTTGTGAATCGCGAATCGATAAGTTTCGCCGACTATCTCGCGAAGAGGCCGGTTTTGGGATG
>NW_017296956.1:3788468-3811911 GCF_001594075.2 Trachymyrmex cornetzi
CCTGCACGGTCTGCTGCTGCAGTTGTTGGTCTTCGCTCGCCAATCGCTTATTGCAGTCGTCGTCCCTCGGCACCGCTGCTGCCGGCTGATAGTCACACCTTCTCCTCTCCCGCCATCGGACCTGCGGTCGAGCGGATAAACTGAAACAGTCAACGTTCCATAATGGACTCAACTCGGGCACGCTGCTGTCACTGGCACGATACGGACGGATTATATATATATATATTATTATACATATATATGTATGCTTCTTTTTTCCCTTTTTTTCCCTTCCCATTTCATTCTCTCTCTCTCTTTCTTCCCCTCTCGTCGATGGCATATGATTAGTGGCCCGTTGCGGCGTCACCTCATTAAAACGGCACTCCACATCACGTGAGTTAGTATGCGTGTGGGTTAGTACGCGGGTGGATTAGTGGCAGGAGAGGGACCGATCGTGTGTGTTAGTCCGCATCGCACCATTGACGAGTCGTGCATACGGGAATTTCCAATCGGGGGGAATGATTCTCTCTCTCGAGCGTCAAGCGCAGATTAAAATTGCATTAAAATAGCATTAAAATTGCAAGAGCGTTCTCCATTACTCTCCCCCCCATTTATATTAGGTAACGTCGAATAGTTACGTTCTAGGAATTTTTGCATTACTATCATGGCGTCTCCAAATAGTCTACGAAGTTTACTCGCGACTGAAGAATCGGTGGATTGAGAGAAATTGATAGAAATTCGTTCTCCTTATATTTGCTTGTAAATTCCAAAATCCGTCTACGGATACTTTGAAACGACTTAACTTTTTTCTGGTTAAAATTCAGTTATTTAAATTTTTCATAAGAAAATTTTGTAAAATATATTATATAATAATGAATTGTTTTCTTTCATTCCATATTGGAGTAATGTGATAATTCTGTCACTTTAGAATCCTCTTAAACATCAAAAAAAATTATGACTGAATAGCTATATTTTATTGCCAATGAATTGAAGAGATTAATATAATCACTTGCGCAAAAGTACCTAATAGAAAGTATACTGATAATAATAGGAAGGAACAAAAAGATTCCAAAGGCTCTGGAATTAATCCACAATTTGGTAAGATAAGAAATTCAATTCCACGAAACGAGTTTTCTGTCACACTCTCTCTCTTAATCCACCTGGTTATTCCCTCGAGTCTTATTTCTCAAAGGGTCGCGTCGTGGCAAAGGAGGCGGGAAGCTTAGGCGTTATTTAAATCGATTCACTCGCAAAAACTCCATACTCTCTGTTCGTCAATACTGCATACCGAGACTGTTGTGGCCGTGCAGGAATTGGCTCGTTTTCGTAAAAGGACGCTGCCATCCCACTTTCTCTTGAATTGCGCTATTACCTGCACCGCACATAATGAAAATATCATTACATAGCACAAAAGTTACTTCGAGGGTTGAAACAACCGTTTCCGTAGTCATAGAAACTTACCTCGCCGTTGCAAAAGCAAAAAAGCACAGCGACACAGAGACCCTGGAAGAGAGAAATTGCATTTTACCTCGGTACATCGAGCTCGAAACGTTTCCGAAGAAAATTCCTATCAACTTTATTACGATTTCTTTCGCATGAGATACGAGGTAGGATTCCGATTAACTTGCAAAAATCGTGTCATCAATGAGCTATAAAATTTTATTACTTTCCTTCATTACTATCTTATTATTATTATACGAAAGGTTGTAATGTTTACATAGTTAGCAAATTTATGTTAAATTTGACATATATCCTAAAAGTTATGTATTATTTAAAAATCCATTACAATTTATATATTAATTCAACCCGAGATGAATATGTCAAAAAGTTGTATAAACACAAATATTATACTATAAAAAATTAAAACGCTGCAAATGTAACATTTTGACACAATTTGGGAAAAAATTGTGGAGGCACGTTTCTTTAATAAAATTAATATTCATAATATATATAAATATTAAATTAACAAGTATATTTTATTCATTTATTAATTAAAATTTTACGTTTAAAAAATTATTTTTATATTATTTTTATGTTATGTAACATATTCAAGAAACTAAAAATAACAATAATACTAAGAAATGTTGAATATTAAAAAAATGTTGAATTTAATATAAAATTTCTTGTGTTGTAACACAAAAATTATATTAAATTAACTCTCAAGTATGTGGAAAATTTAAAACAAAAATTTTAACAAGGATCAGTTTTAATTCAAGTATAAAATATTTTTTACTACGCACACAGATAAGGTTAATTCCATCTTTCTTCTCAACGGCAAGGAATTTTTTCATAATTTAATAAATAAACATTAAATTGGGGATGCTGTATTTAAACTAAATGTTTGTAAAACACATAAATGTATGTATTACAAAAACTTATATTTGCATCGATACTTGTATTTACGTTTGAAAATTTTTTTATATTTTATTTTTCAAATCGTTCCTACATATAAATAACGAATAAATGTAATAAAAGAATTGTGAAGTTAATCGATAAACCACTTTTTGTAATGTTTCTCGTTACACGCGACGTTGTTAAGATGCGCATATATGTTCTAACAATCGTATTTTTCAGATATAAAATGGTTACACCCGAAGGCTTTCAAATATCAAGATAACTGGTTCACTCGAATCGTTCAATTAAATAGCAATTCCATCGATTTTATACGATATAAAGCGATTATATAACAATGTAGCCATGTTGACAGTGTCGTGTGTGAAAGCGCAATTTCGCACAAAATTTGATTGCTCGATATTCATACTGCTTCGGATGAGAATCTAGAAGGATGTCTCTTTATATCTCTATTTGTATCAGATCGAGGAAAAAAATACAAATATTGATTTAGAAAATCGAAGTATTGGTTAAAAGTACTCGGTAATTGAATTTAAATTGCGATAGTATTTAAATATTTTCCGTATACATCAGCGTCTACCTGTATTTTTTTCGTCGTAGAAAAGTCGTATTTTTGACTGAATAAAACCTGAAAAAATTGACTGCGTCATGTTTCACAAATATGTATACACGTTTATCTCTAACTATAACTTGCTATTTGATTTTAAAACTGGAAATTTTCAAGAAAGATTAAAACCCTTTTTTATCGTGGAAAACACTGTATTCATCAGATTTTATTATATTTGTAATCCTATACGTATTTCGATATTCTAAATTAACGAGAGACAAAATTTGCTTTGTTAATTTATTTATATGCGAGATAAAAAAATTTTATATGTTATGTGAAGAATTTCAATAATAAAATAAAAATTAATTTGACATTGACGAATGCGTTGAAACGTAGGAAAGAGTAGGCTGTGATAAAGTGCATATTAAATTCATGAAGCTTTCCGATGCACGATAAGCTTTACAATCTGATTCGATGTCTGTTCGAAACATGTGTCACAATGCGCAATACAATTTCCAGATCTATTCATTATATTATACAATGTATATATAATTTACTTGTTCATTTCGTTCTTAATTTTGAAGCAATATGCAAAAATACAAAAATACCAACCTGGAAAGAAGCGGTGATTGATGAAAGGACCTCGTAAAAATTCTCCCAAGGATGATTTTTTGGCGGCCGAAATGGAATTACTAAATAGTGAAGGCCCAGGAGGGGCACTAAAAGTAACGTGGCCCTGGCAACAAGATATCACACACACAGATAAATTGGATCATACAACATATTACGAATATTATGAATAATTATCGTCATTAGTTTGTATTCGAAAGAATAATTATTGTCATTTTAATCTCATTGTTAGTTATTAGTATTTTACTTAACTTACTGAATTATATTACTTTTGTTAATGAAAAAAAAAACTGTAATATTGTTAATAGTATTGGATGGTATCGTTAAGCGAAAGTTGACAAGTTTATAAAAAGTAATGCAAATAATTGATCGTGATTAAAAAATTGCACCGTACATGCTCGTAAATTTCTGTAGAAAGGAATACGTTCGTTACGCTCTTTGTTTCGTTCTTTTTTTGCGCCGTCATGTCAATGTACAATTTGACATGAAAGGTAGCATACAGAAAGTGAAAAATTCAACTACCTGAAAGCTTGCTGCATAGATCGTGAAGGGCGCGTTCCAATGGCAGGACCGCCACGTAACTTCATGAGAAGAACTCGTACGATATTAAACAGGAAAAGTAGATTCAACAAAGTGGAAACGCATACGGGATAAACCAGTACGTTTATATAATTGCCCTCATTGATCCAGCACCTAATCGTAACAATAATTTAATTCGTTACAATTTGTTATTTATTTGTCATTTATAATTAATCCAATTAATCATATTATTAATCTTTAACTTATTTACCAGCTGATACGGCTTTTGTTCGCTGATTTGTCTGCTTCTTTTAATTACAAAGTTGTATATAAAAAGTTGTATATAAAAAACATGAGAAAATGACTCTGAATTTTAATGAAGTATATTGTAATAAATTGTGTACACATCCAGTTCTTTCTAAAACTCGAACGTGCGTTCTACCATCAAGAGGATTATGAAATACTTATTAGCTTATTACACAATACATTCAACGTATGTATAATTTTTGCTTTTACTAAGGCTTTGTGCGGTCACGTCGTATTCTGAAAGTTGCCTTCGACAGAATTTGAAATATGATGCATATCATTCGTCAGATACAAATGTATATTTGATACTTTTATTAATTATAAGGAAACAGAAAGTAAGAAAGAGAGCGTTTGTGTATATTGAAGATCGATCGTACTTCAGTTTTTGTGTACCTAAGTATATCCACATTCGTGTGTAGAAGACGCTTAATATAAATCCTTATCCTAACAAACCTTATAGAGGAAGATGATGAAAAATGTGTCAAGGGGATAACTTCGTGACAAGCTTTCTTTAATAAATACAGAAGGTTGAGAGGAAGGTACATATAACAGATTGGAGGATCTCTGCTAGATATTGCCTTAACGCCGGCCGGTTATAAAACATTTACCCTACAAGATAGGGAGAATATACTGCAGAAATATATCGACGAAAATAGATGGATAAGTCAAAGAGTAGCGGATGCTGACGCGAATCTTGTGTAAAACAATCACGAGAAGATTTTAAAACTGAAATTTAAGAATAAAATCTTACATTAGCAACAACAATATGTCACTTATATACATGGAACGACAAATATATAAGAAGTTAATAACAAATGGCTTTATTTTTATCAAAATTTGAATTATTTATCTGGATAAGGAACTTCTCAAATAGTTAATTACAATCGATCTCAACAATTGCCGATTATTATTCAATGCCAATTATGCAAATTATTTCTTACTTAACATAATATAGGTTCAAAGAAAATATGATTATCGTGACATGCGAACGTTCCATAAAATTTTCATAATAATGATCGATTCGACAACGTTTGCTTTCAATATGAAACTTGTTTTTATCAATTTGATACTTTATAACGTGGCGTGGATATGGCTCGTTATCGAGCCGTTTATTTCATCAATGTTCCGATATGTTTCAATCTGCGTCGCTCGTAAAGCTATTTGTATACATACTATACACGGAGAATGTTTCCGGCATCTGGTGCAAAGATTGAGTATCCTCATGTTACTTCGTTATTAAGGCGTATGCTACATATAATAGTCTTCGAATGAAGTAATTTTAGTATTTCTACGTAATAATAATTTACATAATAATTTTAATTAATTGGTAACAGCTATCATATCGACAATGAGCATTATGAAAAGTCATTTAATATGCAGAAATGTAGAATCAAAAAACATAAAATCGAGATTGACACAATGTTACTCAAATGTAGAAATTAATCGGATACTTCAATTTCTGAGCTCTAAGTAAAAAATAAAATTATAATACAAAAAGTGCATTTAAAACGAAAATGTACATCTAAGATTTATATACGTAAGACCATTAATTTTAGTAAATAATTATGATTGAGAAATAATGTTTACGTTACATCAATTATTTAACATAGTTATGTACTTAGAATTTTAGGGTAGCGTGTCGTATTGAATCTTCGAACTCTGTAAAAGCTCTAAAGTCGAACACATATATAGCGTAATAGATACCTTATATTAAGCTATAACGCAGTAAACTATGGCACTTGATGGTCGAAATTGCAATATATGGCATGTTTATTAAATTTTGCACCTTCATTAGTTTCAAAATGTTTTCAGACCTTTGTATTTCAGATTTTCGTGTAAAACTCGTGTTGCGAAACCCCGCGGCAAAGTAAAGTATCTAGTTTAAAGTATCTAGTGCGTTAGGAAGTTGTGCTATGAACCAAATAAAAAAAAAATCGACGTAAAACGCGTGCTATGTGTAACACGATGAATTGTTCTCCAAAAAAAGGTAAACCAACAATGGTTTTTTTTTGTGACCGAGACCTCGCTTTTAGTAAAGTAACAATGGTGCTCAAAAGCGCCGATTCATTCTCAGAGATTTTCTCGGGTATATATATATGTATATAGTGTAAAAAACTTAACGCTATGTTTTATTAGCCTTTCAATTTCTGATCGCATCAAACTTTGAAAACTCAAGAAGTTACAGAAGTAATATTAGATTAATTAAAAAATTATTTAATCGCGTATTAAAAAAACTTCTAGACTTTTGATCAGTACCTCATAAAGTATACTTTCGCACATGTTATTTCAATTTTAACGGTGGCCACATTTCCATATATATATGATTAGTGCGTAGTCCTTTATATTTTAGAGGATCAAAATATTTATACATAAGGGATATTACATCACTATATGAAAGTCCTTTTTTTTTCGAGGAAAAAAAATTTCTGTAGTAAATTATGTAAGGTGATTCTCTCTTCACGGCTATAAAATGGTTTCGCATAAAAAGATTAAATATGAAATTTAGAAGGGTGATTTTCGAGGGAAAAAAGGATGTGTTTTACATATACTGTTTTCTTATGTGATTTAGTTACGGTCTAACGAAATACGAATTTGCCTAATACACTTGTATAAATTATTTTTTTTGAAATTTTCTTTTCAGGATTTTCCTGTTTAATAAAAAACTCTTGTTAAAATAAAATATAATAATTTATCACTATATTATTGTAACATATTTGTTTGTTAAACCGCTAAAACATTTTGCCAATTATACCCAATATTGTTTCGGATGCAGGAGAAAATGATTACTTTGTTTATATAAACACATTTATTTCTCAGCAAGTTATATCGACAGTTTTCGTTCAGCTGTCGTATATAATAGAACGGTAATGTGATTGTCGTACCGTGGTTTCGATCTTCTACCATGGCACATTTAGCTACCGCGGCTTCATGGTGATGGACATACCTAATTTTACCATCACGTACGCAGCTGACCGCATGCTGTTCTTGCTGAGAAATTAGTGTAGACCCTAGTACCCTTTCCGTGGTCGATAGGTACCACAGGTCAATAGTCTCCTTCAACGAATATCAAACACTTCAATTAGTAGACACATTCATTCCCCGTAGTTTATCGGAAACGCAGAAAGCGAAATTGTGCTAAATTGAGGAAATTAGCATTTTCTCAATTTAGCACAATTGTATTTTTACACGCGCTACGTGCTTAATTATCAATTGAAAAAACGTTCGGAGTACGGATGACACATAAAACAAAGCTCGCGGCCTAAATATGTAAAAAAAAAACCAGATTAGTTTTACTTGCGGGGAAGCAAAATTCAGGAGAGCAGAGCTGTATTCATATTTTAAATATAAGAACAAAACTAAAAGCAAATATATCAAAAGTAATATACATATATTTTCTATATGTATGTATTTTATTTCTTCAAATGTTTTCTATGTTATACGACACGCGAAATTATGAATAGAATTCTGTTCCGAATTTGGTCGCGAATTATAAAACGTCTAAAATGGGTTTAATATATGGAATTTAAAATGAAACTGTGATAAAATTATGGTTTAGCAAAGAGAATTATAAGTTTCGAAATTCATCGTAACATATTTAACATTTCTTTCTTCATGTACTATATCTAATATACTATATACATTTAATATTTGTTATGTATGAAATATTCTTTTACAAATTGAACACCTAATATGGGGTAACATTTTTAATTTACTACAACATTTTTAATTTACTACAACATTTTTAATTTACTACAACATTTTTTTACGCATTTTCTAATATAAAATAAGCCAACACGTATTTTGGCAATATTTTTTTTACCAATATTTTCGAAAAAAATACTGAAGATTAAAATTAAGAAAACTCGCCGTTATGCGCTTCTTAAAATCGCGATAACTCCACTTCTATTCATCCTACAGAGTTCAAATTGGGCTCATTTTAAAGATAAAAAAATTATCTATATTTACGTGTTCATTATTACTATAATTGTTGTTAAATTATAATTATTATAAACAATTAAAATATATTTAAATGTTTACTGCTCAAGACCACCAAAATAAAAATTTAAAAAAATATATTAGTGGAGTTATCGCGATTTTAAGAAGTAATCGGCGAATTTTTAAAACTTTAACCTTCCGTATTTTCGAAAATATTTTCGAAAATATTGACCAAAAAATATTGCCAAAATATGTGTCGGCTTATTTTATATATAGGAATATTAAAAATAGTTTGAAATAAATAAAAATATGTGATGTAATGTCGTAAAATATAGGAAAAAGTAAATGCGATAATACTTTATTTTTTCTGTCTATTATATACGATAAAAGTTTTTTTAACCTACTTTGAGATCGAATCTTTTATTCGATTTTAATTTCTCTTTATCCATTTTATGAACAAAAGTTTCTCTTAATGCTACTAGCAAAGTAATTTGTTTTACAAGTGCAATTGATCATTGACAAATTGTTACTTACTGCTCAGTGTCTGCAGGATCGTCACTGGATGCACGTAAAGCTGTATATAAGATGACGATTACAGCTGGCATTGGCCATCCGAGTCCCATCAGCCAATTCACTAATTTGTGCTCGCTAGTGAATGCACTCACTAGTAACGTATGCAGATAGAAGCCTTCGCAGAGCATCCAAGCGTAGTTTGTTAATAGAAAGTAATGAAGGACTACGTGCAAAATGCGACAAAATATCTGTAAAGCACACGACAGTTCATGAACGCCTCTTCAAAGTCAGTCAAGTCGTATTCGCTTGATAACAGTCAGAGTAATTGTACCATTTAAGGTTTAAATATAATCCGACAATATTTTCTGATGATGCTAATAATCTTTATTTTTTAATAAATCTATGTAATCAAATAAATTGTTATCATTTTTAATCATTTTTTAATCACACCAACATATTTACCATCAAAAAATATTTTCCGCATTTAACTTCGTATCACAATTAATAAATTCTATTTTGTATGTTCAACTAATTTTTTAAAACAGTTTTAACATATTTATTTTTCATTAACATAAACAATTAAAAAAATTTTTATAAATATGACGGTTTCATTTGTCTAAATTATAAACATATTTCTTTTTCTTTTTGATAAGAAGCTAAATCACTTGAAAAAGAAAAATACTGTATTAAGTTTTAAAGTTTTAATGATGGCACAAATACCATTTCCGCTGTTTTAATAAGCATCTTGAATTACAAATAAAACATAGATCCTTATTTTCATATATCTTTTTATATCTTTTTTTTCATGGACTTTTATTAAATTTTTATTCTTAGTACATACGCCATTATTAAGTAGTAGATCCGTATTTGCTACTATGAACCTGTACCAGATCAGCCACAAAGCATTGTTGAACGCGAACGACGTGAATAGATTCATGTGCAGTGTAATCCGTGCGCATCTGAGAGATCTGTGTGTAAAGAAAGTTCTCTTCTCAATTGCATATATATTTCCCTGAAGTCTTTCCAATAAATCCTAATTTTATGTTAAAAGACAATAAAGAAAGATCTAGAAGTTCACTGAACAATTGTACGTGAATGACATTTGTCTAGATTGGACCGCTATTTAAGCTAGTTTGATATTTTGAATAAAGTGAATAGTCTGCCGGTACCTTCAATAATAAGATTTACATGTAAGATATGAAACGTCTTTTATTCAAATTCAATAATTCTATAATATATATAATAAATGTATAAAATAACATTATCTTTATAAAAAAATCTAAATTAAAGCTTTTAATATTATCAAATAATACGTACTTCTTTTTTACTTTTATCTTTTTTGAGATTCTTAAAAAGTCTTTTTCGGGGAAAAACCCGCGACTTTTATTGTTAAATTAAAAAGTTATACCTTTTCTCACAACCGATCTAATTTAGACGCATTTCAAACGCGAGATACCTGTAGAAGTAATTCTAAAAGTTTTTGAATTAACGTACTCTGGAACGTATACAAATTTTAATATCCTGTTGAGGTAGCACAGATAATAACAACGTCAATAAATTTATAACTTACCGAAAGTACGTGAGAATTCCTAAGGAAAGCAAGAGAGCTACCAAGGATATCGCGTATCCCACCTCGTAGATTCCATTTATACTTTGCTGCCACTGTAATCAAATTATCAAAAATTTAAACTTTGTCTTGCATTTCTAGACTGTTCCTGATAATTTTTAAAGTGGTGCCTTAATTTTTATTAATTCGTATTAGCGGGCGACACAAGTTACAATTCTATTACATCGTAGAAAATTTCACAATTTTAGGTTAAGGGTCGACTACGGTGTAGTCGAGAACAAGTAACGCGAATCTGACCCCAATCGTTTCTTTGATTAATTATCATGTCGTCGTTGCAATCTCCGTTGCTTGTGTACCATAGAAGAGACTAACTACCATCTAGATTTGTTGTATAACATTAATTCTTTTTTAGAAAGTATTTTTTCTAAAATATGTTATAAGTTTGGTAGATAATATATCTTACAATTCATGTAAAATTTGATTAAAATCGTAAAAATGTATATTTTTAGATTAATACACTGAAAAAAGTTACTAAATTTTAATAAATGCTTGCTTAAATAGTACTAATTAAATATTTATCAAATGTAAACGTATATTTATTGGTACAAGTATATTAATTTTATTTAAATATCATTTCTTTTTAATAAGTATTTACATTTACTACAAGTAAACGTTTAGTTAGTACTATTCAAACAAATATTTATGAAAATTTAATAAATTTTTTTCAGTGTGTCTAAGCTTTTTACTAAGTACTATGTAAGGTCAATTATTTTTCAACACGTATCAAACGAAAGAAGATTAAATAAATAAGTTTTTTTGAAAGTAACGATTACGGAATAGAGAGATAGTGTGCAACTACATAAAACTTGACGTGAGAAAAATATTTAAAAAATTAATGATTCATTCTTTGTATTCTTTCTTTCTTTTTAACATATTTCAGAGCGAAAATTTTTGGAATCTAAGGGTGCAAAAATCTGCATTTGTTATCCAGGCCTGTCATAACGACTTTTCATTGTCGTAAGTGCATTCTCGTAACAATATTCATACTTGAAACTAGCTTTCAGAATCCTACGGATTTCGTGTATGCCAGAAAGTCGAGAAGCCTCGGAGCTTAGACCAAAATCATAAAAAAAAAAACTACAAGTCTCTCACGCAAATCCGTTTGGCCATTTTTTCGTTCGAAATATGCGACGAGCAGCGCAGCTGCCTAGCATAGTCGTTTTAAAATTCATCCGCTTACGAGATCCTCCGTGTCCCTCGAGCCCCCTTTGCAACCAACATACTTCCTTTACACCGTCGCATGCAAATCTTGCCACATCTGCAAAGCAAAGTCCGCTAGTAATAGAGCTTCGTAACGTTGTCCTATGTATGACAAATGTCTGCCTAGCACGAAGTGTTTATGAGGCTCGCTGTCCGAAAACCTGCCTCATGACCTGCATCAAGGACGACGAAGGCTTGGAAAATTAATCGAGCTTGTCTCGACTACGGAAGGAAAATTCAGACTTTGACCGAGCACCTGAATATGTAATCCCGCTTGTTATAAATATATAAAGTAACCAGAGAACCTCCGTGGTTCGTGATCAAAAGGATCTATTCTTGTATCTATTAGAAATGAATGATGATAGAGAGAGTCAGGGAAGACATTAACCCGTTGTTCCCAATGGGCTTGGAAGAGCAGCGTTATTCTTAACCGCCACCGTACGAACGTCACATTACGTATTAACGCTACGGTTGCACGAAAGCCTACAAGTCTGCGCTTTCACAGCCCAGCGCTACTCATGGATAAGGTGCTGCAGCTTAAATTGCATGCAAATGTACATTAATATTTAACTCTGACTGCATAAATCTCTTTGCAGTGTACCGGCGATTATGCGAATGCTCTCAAAACAATTAGAAAGAAATTGACAAAATCATAAAAATTATATATAGATATATGTAGCAAATAAATACTTTATAAAACACTGTAATAATTTTTTTTAACAAATTGCACATATAAGTTTTTATGAAATATTAATTTGCTTCGGCAAAACTGTTCGAGAAAGTAATCTAATTTTTCGCAAATACAGTTTATTACCATATATTATCGAAATAAGGTTACATACGAAACAGCGAGAATATTTTGATTTTAGATGAGATGAAAGTAACATTTTAATTTTAAGTTTCTTATTTGAGAAGTCAAGTAATCCACAAAGAGAGCTAAAGTATATCAAAAAGGAATTGCAACGCAGTTGAAAGCAAAATACAGCGAGTTCGCATCTTTAATTAATCCATATCTTTAATCGAATAGATGAATATAATTATGAAAATGAGTCCAAACCTTTAAACGGATTTTACGCCGTGCCACGGTAGTCACCGCTAAATAATTCATGAAGTTAGAGTATGCAGTCTGGATACTCTAGGCTCTATCTTGAGATTACACGGCACTTGATACGATAATAGTAGGTGGATACGAGTCTGGGTCTCTCTTCTTCGGGCCGGTCCAATCGGATTAACACGGGTTCCGGAAATTATGCCACTGTTGCATGCGGGGACACGATAAATTTTATCAACGCGAACAAAACGATAATTGTATCCCGCCGCTTCGCTTGGTTTATTATGTATCGATAACGGGGATTACACTATCTCCCGCACTACATTGCAGCTTATTGTCATTTGCATCCGCGATCCCGTTAATATTAGGAGATAGATGAATCCTCGATTTCGTACGTGTCGTATTGTCGAATTGAAATGGAGCTAACACTGTTTACCGATCGTATTGGATTTGGTTCGAAGTTCGCGATGCAAACGCAATGAATTCTCTCAAAATGTAACAATATTATACAATATCATCGATTCGACAACGAGAGCTGCAAATCTATAAAATAATAAATCGAAATGATATAAATGTATTTACATTTCATATTGCGTATTGTCAATTATTATAATGTATTATAATTACAGATGTTTTTTACCTGCGTTTTGATATTATAAAGTATTTCTGATATTGTATATACATATATTTCTTGCTCATATATAAATGACACCGAAATTTTATACATAACTATAATTGAAATCTACCAAAATTGCCAGTTTATATTTTATTGTTGCGAGCACGATATATATTTATATGTTTAATAAAGTAGAACAATAAAACTAGTTATATTATTGGCGTAAGCATGGAGGGGAGGTTTCAAACAAAACTCTCTGAAAATTTTCATATTTAATTATAAAAAACATAACTTTATTTCTGACTGAATAAATTTTTTGTTGTCACATAAAGTATTTCTTTCTCCCCTTTCTTTACGACTACGTAAGTAATTTCTGGCGTTTCCGTTGGTTAGAGTTTTGACAGAGTGTATAAAGAAAATTTTTGCACGGTTTTTCCGCGCAAAAAAACTGATATATATGCGCTAAGATATTAATGAGAGAATCTCATATTTTGCCTATACTTTTTTCAGGTAAAATATCATGATTTAAAAAATCTAATATTCTTATGCAAAATCAAGAATGAGAAGGAGACATTTCAAGCTCAGAAATATTCAGAAAAATAATTTATTAACGCGCTATTTATATAATAACAGAACTGATAATAACCCTTTCAGAAAAGATCCTAAATATACAACTATAAATTATGTATAAGTATTATGTCAATTTCATGTATGCAAAATGGAATATATTTGATATATTTTCTCTAGACGCAAATGTATCAGTTGCGTGAATGATGTCTATACAACATGAATAATAATGCATTGATCGTTATTCGTCCATTGAAAGATTTCTCTACTTTAACCCAAAAGATTGATGATTTTCAGGAATTTTTTTTTTAGGAATAATAAATAATGATCCACAGAGATTTATGTTTCATGTTTTAACTGTATGTTATCAGAAACTGACCATTTTTAAGGTCATACGTCACTATTCAATAACTTAAAACTTCATCAATTTTTCAATGAAATTTAAAATATTTTCTAAATATACTTTCTGAAAATATAAAAAAAAAAAAGAAAATCAATATCTTCTAAAATATATAGAGAGACTCTTTAATTGTTATTTAGTTCAAATCTCTCTAAACAAATAATGGTTCTACAATGTGCTGTACGAAGAGTCAAAGGAGTTCTCTGAACTAAATGTAATGAAAATACTTTTAATTTTCTCTTGTGCTTGCCTGTCATTAGTTAATTTCTGTAATTATCTCTGTAATAATTTAGAACTGAAAGTTTAAGAGAAAGTTTCGGACTATTTGTTTTCCATGCGCAGAATATAAAAGAAAGTTCAGAATTTTCAAGAATTAAATTTCAGAGCTACGAATAGATAGCGAAATCTTGTTTTGTCATTTAAACACAAGTTATTGCAAACGGCGTTTACTTAACAAGGCAACTAATTCTAGTACGACTGACACAGTGCAAAGTCATGCAATACATAACAGTTTCTTGCAAATTTTATATAACCAAATTGTACATCTCTTTCGTTCTCAGTTCTCTCTTGTCCTTACTAGAAGTGCGACAAACATCTGTCACATAAATATTAACTACTATGTAAATTGCAAACTACAAAATTTCTATGTGTATTCGAGAAATAATCAATGTCATGCAAACATCACGTGACATTTTATAGCAAACTGTACCTATATAATTCAGTTGGGCAGTAACTGCTATTCGTTTTCAGTTTCTTCTTGATAAAAGTACGTGTAATAAACGTCTGTCGCATAAATTATTCTGGAACTTTATGTGAATTCTTTCGCAGAACTTATTTTTTCTTTTGGAACGTAAAAGTCGCATATTGCTAAACGGTATAAAATACGTAAGTAAATCAATTCTTTGTTACACTATATTTTCAATTACAGCGTATTCTATGCAATTTCATAAACAGTGCTTCTAATAAAAGCGCTGCAAATAATTTCCTTTTAAAATGATTGCCAAACAAAAGCGAACGAATTGATACAATACTAACGATGAGAATTTCAATCAATTTACATGCTTTCGGAGAACGAGACTACGAGTATACAATTACGTCCAATGCATTTTAAGTGTATTTATTTGCATAAGCCGTTTCCCTTGCATAAGCAGTTTTACGACAATATTTATCTTAGAGTCCAGATGTTGCAGATGTTAGAAACGCGAATCAATGATGATGCGTAAACGTTCATCGTGTATAGGAATGAATACAAAGGCTTTTGTCGCACCGTCGCAGCACTACGAGCGCAAAGAATCGGTTTCATTTAAACATGCAACGCCACATACGCGAGGAGAATTCAGTTCACGTCAGACACGTGTGAATTAAAAACTCTGGAACAGACCGCCATTTCTGCGAGAGGCAAATATATCACTATGTAATTTGCAAAACAAAAAAAAAAGGGAAAAAGGGAGAGAAAAGAGAGAGAGAAAGGGCGCGCACAAAGAGTAACTCGGTTACGACGGTGTATCATTAGCAGAGTCTAATGAATCCGTTTGCAATTTTGTGTGTTTCACAGAATAGCTTTCGAGACTAGAAGGATTAAGTAAACAAGAAGATTACTCAAATAGAAATTATTCAGGCAGATTACATAGCTGGACAAGAATGAGGTAGCTATGGTACATGCAAAAATATATCCTCCTGAGCTTTCCGCTAAGCCATCTGGCCTCATTCTCTGAATCCGAAAGATAAGTGCGCGTCTTATCATTGTTCATGAAATACCGCAGAGTATCTTTCACTATTGTTGTTTCCTACAACAAATCCCTTGCATTGTACGAATGAGTATAACCGTGCGAATTGGTGTAATGAATAATCGCGCCTCTAAATTATAATTATACAAAGGAGTACTCGGAGATACAAGTGTTCAATTAATTTTCATTTGACCATACGCACTAGAATAGAAAATTAGAGAATGAAAATCATTAAACCGTTTTTCACTTTTTTCAAGCTTTCCACATCCATCGTTTCACAAAAATTATTATTCGATGTGCCTCGAATTTGTTTTCGTTTCATCTTACGATAGCAAAAGGATTGCTGTAAGAACTCGATTTCGAAAATGAGTTTCGTGGGATTATGTTTGCAATTTTAGCAGCGTCGCGTCGCGGCAAAAAAGACGTGGGTATCGACACGTCAATGCGTGTTAGAAGTGTGAAATACCTTCACGATGGATATTCGTGATGGATATACCGAGAGAGAAAGCAGCTTCGACGCTTCAAGCGCGGTTATGACGGGCCACATTCTAAAGGATGATTACGTTACGTGTATCGGTACCAAAATGAAGCTGGTCCTAATGAATAGAGCGCGGCTCGTCAAATACGTGAGAAGGGTTGACACGGATGGTGTTACGTAAAAGCGACTTCTCGCAAGCGGGAAACGGGAAACGCTTCATATTATCGTACTGTCTCGTATCCGTCAAAGGCATACGTTGCCTTCCAACATTAATCTAGTAAAAAAAGCGGTGTCAAAAAAATCTCTCTAAAGAGCGTAACCAGTGACACAGGTCGCGATTACAAAATCTATCTGTCTCGACGGATAAATCGCTTTGCCGCGTTTAAAAAGGTTTCAGTACATCCGCGGAAATACTTCGGTAGATAATGGACGTTAAAAGGATAACGTTTAAAAGGATTTGCGTATTGATAGAAGTTGGGAAATTCAGAACAATTTCATTGCTTGTTTCATTTCTATGCTTCGCGTTCTCTTTTTACTGAAATTTCCGGTGCGCGCATCATAAATCTCGTTTCACCGAGTCGTGACAGTTGCAGAGACGAGAAATCAATTCTTCAAAAATAAATCGCGAGAAACTTTTTTTTTACCTCTCTCTCTCTCTCTCTCGCTCGCTCTCTCGCTCTCGCCGTAATGTCATTATTCGAAATGACCAAAATATCGGTTGATACTCAAACGAATAATGTAACAGGCGCCATATCGCCCGTTGCAAGGTATATTGCGAGGTCGCGTGATCGCTGAAATTGTTCCTCTGTGCAACGTTGCGATGCAAAATAAGTAATACCCTCTCTGTCGGATGCAGCGTGCGTGTCTTTCAAATATTTCAACAAACGCGTCCTGTTCGTTCAAACGATATTAGCTCTTGGAGAATACACCGGCTGATCGTGAACCTTCAGGCAGAATAACGCGAAATCAAATCCGTGTCAGAACGGCGATGTCTCGCAACGAGACTGAGAGAATGTAACTGGGACTCGCGTGTGAGAACTTGTATGTTATTTCCCAAAGGGATAAAGCCCCTCCTTCTCCCGTCAAATGGTTTTAACCATCAAATTTTTCAAATATCTTCAAAGGTCGCGATTTACGATTCCTTTTACGCGATTGCTACAATGTTCTCAAATGTTACGTCTCTTTGATGAGGCAAGAGAGAACTTTAATAACTAGTTTAATTTATATATGAACGGAGGTAAATACATTAAGAAATAACTCACGCTCAGATCCTGTAGATTCACACAAGTCGTGTAGTTGCTCCATATTTGATTTGATTCGGGATGACGGAACCACGTGCCATTTAGCTCGCAGTATTTATGCGCCCTCACTGGAACAGAAATTGTTGAAAGATTAAATAAGATGTATAACGTTGCGATATTGAGAAATGAACATCGGAATTTATCGATTTTTTAATTACCGAACTTTAACGGCATGTCGGCTAATAGGATTAATGGAATTTTATTGCACGGTTAGTCATTTTACTACGTTCATTTTTCATATTAAGATTAATTAAAATTCCATAAATTTCTTTTTAAACAGAGGATATTATAATTAACAGTACATTCTATAGTATTATAATAAAGTATATGTTGCGACCTTATTGCTCCATACTCTACGGACAGATAAAAAGATAAATTCAAAACACGCATTGAGAAAAAAAAATTGTTAAAATTACCGTAATTTAATTATGACTTATAATCATTTTTTGAGACAATTATATATTTACAATTTTTTTAACAGCGCAAATATAGTCAATTGTGCTATTAATAATAGTCACACACACTGCTTGAAAATCTTTAGGTTTTCCTTAACATATGTTTTAGTTGTTATTATTACATAAATAATAAGTGAAAATAGATATATTCGCTATAATTACGATTTTATTTACTGAATAAAAATATTTATTTTATTCATCATTCTCTTGATGTTTTACTATATTAGTATTTAAAATTATCTATATATTATATATATATATATATATTTGATATGCTAAAATGTTTTTCATGTCAAAAAAGGATTATACATATAATATTATTATTATTAACATTTTAGCAGTAATAATAATAAAAATAGAGCTCCTAACCACAATTATTTTATCGTACAATTATAGTGCACAAATACCAAACACTTCTTTATCAGTGCTTTAATAAAGAGAGAATTCATATGAGTAGTTATATTATATACTGACGTAGCGCATTGTTGTTTAAAAGAAAGGTGAAGAGAGACGAAAGAAGAAATACTACACATATATATATATATATATATATATCTCCTGACGCTAACTGTGTAATCATCCACAAAGTTACGTCCGCTTCTTGTCGAAGCTCGTTCAAACTTCCCGGCGAAACAACAAGCTAATTTAAAATTTCTCGATGCAGAGTAGTTTGTAAAAACTGCGCCAGCGGCGTCGCATCAAGAATCAAAAGTCGACAGTCCACCCATTAAGCGGATAGAGAGACGGGATTATTCCCCTCTGCGAATCCGCAGTTTAATAGTTGACAAATAAAACAAAATGCAAATTGAACTTCAGTTCACTTCTACGAAACGCCGCCTGGTTAAACTTATCTTTGGAAAAAATGTACTTTAATTCGCGTAAAGCCGCCTTCTAGCATTTTAATGCTCTCTTCGCGCTTTTTTCCGGACTTAATTAGCTAATAAGGTGCGAGTAAATATCCGGAGTGTATGCAAGAAACGAGCTAATTTGTGTAATTACATTTCCGCTTGCCCGAAGCACGCGATCTCTGATCTTTAGTTTCCACAAATAGAATGACGCGATACTCGATTCTCAAATGGGCATATGTAATACAATTTGTAAAAGTATCCATAAAGATAGAAAAAATAGATAGTAGAGATATCGAAGTCATAAATATTTTTTTGAATATTTAAACAGAAATACATTATTATATTTTCCGACACGTTATTTGATCAATTATTTGGTTGTTTTAATTTTTGTTATTATTGTTGCAATTATTGTACGCAATTTAACAAGCATTATTTTAAATTTATGCGTCCACACATCCTTTTTGTACGCTTTAATTGTAAATATTAGAATTAGAAATGTATTCTCCTCAGTATATATACAAGCAAATAAGAGGACTTGAAGTGTTTTCCAAGAAGAGGCACAGATAACAATGTAACAGTAAATCATTACATCCTTGTTGTTTGTCCGTCAAACAAAGATAAAATAATAACTGTGTCACATTGTGTGTCTCTTGCTGGAAAGCACTACTAGTTTCTATAATATGATCTATCTATAATATGATCTTACCATTCATACTTTTATCGCAAAACTCTATTTAAATACTTAATTAAATTAAAACACTATATCCTATCTTTCTGTCTATCTTCGTGAATATTACAACACATTTTAGATTACGAGGAATAATATATTTAAAGGGAACGATGCTTATCAATGAGTTACTTTGGAAATACTACGTATACGTACGTAAAAGAGAAATTACACCAACAAATGATGTCGGTAAGCGTAGAGCAGCGATTAAACTCCGGTCGTTGTAAAGAGAGTTGCGGGGAAAAGTACATTAGGAAGACGCGACCGCGAGAAATGGCATGGTCGCACGCAAGAGAGTCTGAGCGATGCAAGTCTTTTCTCGAGTATTACACCGTAATTCGTTGCAAATGGCGTAAAAGCGGAATAGCGTTTCTCGTACATACAAATGCATCGCGATGCAACGTGGGTGAATAATGCGGTGAGCAACTTGCTTGCGACAACAACGGAATATTAGAATACACGAATCGACGCAATTCCACCGGGTATGTCCAAACTCCAAAGCTGTGTTCTATAGTAACAGCGCACGGTATATCGTCTTCGAGGGAAATCAATTTGCCCTCGAACATATCCAAATTACGTGACCACGTATAGTGGAAGCAATTTGAACTAGTAAAGCCATTCTGGTTGTTGCAATTATTTTCATTCCGCAGCGCAGCTTCGTTTAAGCTTGCGATAGCGTTGCGACTCTTTCTACTTTTTCTTCCTCTGCTCCGACATTTCGAATACTATCAAAAATATCGCCATAGTGTTTCAACAAATCCAATTTGCAGAAAACAATCGGCGCAATCCGGTTTTATTTTCAAAAATTTAGATAATTATAGCTGGTAAAACGTAATTAAACGGCAACTATAATACCTTCTAGATGTTTTTTGAAATAGTAGTAATATTTATAATTGTTCGAGTAATTAAACACGATATTTCCTGGAAACAATTTACGTTCTATTTCTCAGTAATTGATCATTAGCAATGAAATTCACGTACGTTAAATAATTCATTTATCCCATTTCATTTGTTCCCTTGTTGGATTACAGTATTAGAAACACGATCTCATTTTGATTAGATTGTTTACCATTTTCACAATAGAAGTTACTGATAACGCCAATGCAATTCTACAACAATTGTTTTTTATTACTTCGTTAAATTGCAGACTGATATTTCAAAATTGACCCAAACCAATAATCGAGTGGTGTGATAAAAAATAGATAGGTAGAATATTTTGAAATTGTGATGATAAAACCGATATTATTATTTATCAACAATATATACATATAATAATTTGAATTCAATTAAGTAAAAAAAAACCTCTATTATATGCAATACGTTTATTCGAAGAGAGAGAGAGAGAGAGAGAGAGAGAGAGAGAGAGAGAGAAGGAAAGGGAGAGGTCAAAAGAAGAAATTACGCGACAACGATTATTTGCCGGCTCATGTGGCCGCTCATTATTTCGTGATGAGGGTCGATCGATCGACGGAAGACTCGCCTACAAACACGCCGGATGTTCGCAGAGTGAAAGGTATCGATGTCTGCCCTTAATTCGCGTCCATCACCTTTTTCTTGCATCTTCCTTTCCGACAGGCGCCGTCATTACATCACATTTATCTTCCCCCAAGTTCCCCAAGCTTTAAAAAGGTATATATATGTGTGTGTGTGTATATATATATATATATGTGTGTGTGTGTGTGTGTGTGTGTATATATATATATACACACATATATATACGTAAAGGATATATATACCTTAGATGTGTAGGTACATACAGACACCCACATATACACGGAAGCCTTTTAACACAGAGCTCTCTGTGGCGCAACGAGATTTATACGTGAAATTAGAATAGCAAAGCGCTCGTTAAAAAAGGAATATCCGACGTTTAATTCCCGAATAAAAGCGGAATGCGAGGCTTGTCCAACGCACCGCACCTGCGACCTGCGATCGCACAAACAAAAAAGGGGAGAGAAAAAAATTTTTTTAAAAGAAATGAAAATTCAATGCAATTCTATATGAATGCAATGCCACCGACGATCCAAGAGCACATTTAACGATAATAAGAAGATAACGAAACGCCATTAGCAGCTGTTGTTTTCTGAAATGCGATCTCGTTGGGAGATAACATTTTCGCTAGGGATTGCTCTTGCCTACGCACGGGTATATGCTATTTTGCGCCTCGAAATCAGCATACCTAGTTCTACCTTTGACCCATTAATCATTCCGGACGGTGCGGTCATTTTAATTAACAAGATTAACAATTAACGGAAGGGAGTATGTACATTAACGACAAATATGAGGATATGACTCTCGTTTCGGGAAAATATGAATTCATTTCGTAGGACTAATAAATGAAACGACATACGTTACAAATTCAATTTTACAATATTTCATTCAGTGTATCATAGATATTTCAAGAGAGAGAGAGAGAGAGATTCTCAAAAATTTCTAAAATATACTCTCTAAAAAGATATCCTTCAATCTCGGGTTTTCACTATAAAAATATCCTTCAAAATGATTATATAATTTATAAAACAAGTCCATGTTTGGCATAAAATATTATTTCTAGATTTTTTCTTCAGTATCTATAATTGTTGCCTGACATTATTTTTAAAAGATCACTGCCATCTATAAGTAAAATTAATAAAATTTCTGTTTACATAACATAAAAAAGGAGAAGAAAATAAAGAGATAATACAGAAAATATACATATATCACAATTAATCAAATATTATTAATCAATATAAAAAACATAAAACCAAGTGAATTTCAGGTGTGAAATTGTATACGATATCGTGTGAAAATATAAAAAATGTAAATTACTTTAAATTTTGCTATAAATTGCTTTGTATATTTGTTATGAAGCATCAGTATTATTGATAATATGTGCAAATATTTGATTTATTTATTATAATGTGCATACTATAAAATTAATTATATTTAAATATGTAATGTAAATTGCATACATAAATAAATAATATAAATGCTTTGTAGTTTCAATGTACATACCGAGAAAATGTAATAATAATAAGATCAAGATAATTGCAAATCCTTTGCGATACAATTCGTCATGTTAATACATAATACGTAATATAAAAAAAAACTTGCACGTGTTAAATATATACGCAAACCGATATATGATATATCTTCTCAATATATTTTTATTTTTCTCTTGAGAAATTAGTTGTAAGCGCATTTATGACTTTCTGCTTTCCTCAGTGACAAGTTATCAGAGGCTGAAGGTGATAAATGTTAGATTCCCTACAGCTCCAAACTAATATTACGAGCTCACAGGATACGAAGATGACAAACCAAACGCAATTAAGTGCGTGTCCATCGTAAAATCCTTCCTGTTCATCAATCCCGTTATAACATAATCTGTTATAAAGCGTCTATTATTAAATCACTAAAGATTTTGATTTCTCTTGTATATCTTATATGACATTAAACTATATTAATTTTTTAATTTCATGCTAGAAATATTTTAAGATTTCAAGTAGGTAGTTTTGTTTTTTATTTATTTATGAAGTATTTTATTTCGTTCATAGATTATATAGAGAAGAATTAATAATATAAATATTCATTATACTGTGTGTGTGTGTGTGTGTGTGAGTATTTTAGAGTATTAGAGAATATTATTTATATTATTGTATATCTTCATTACAGTATATATATATAT
>NW_017296956.1:3814034-3858579 GCF_001594075.2 Trachymyrmex cornetzi
TCTCTCTCTCTCTCTTATTTTGATAACTTATTGAATTATATCTCTCCCAATATTCTTGTTTCATTTATGTTCTATCTTATATTTTTCCTTCAAATTTTTCGTTTTCTTCTTCTTCCCTACCTTGTTCAATAAATCTCTCTTCATGGATTCAGTTAAGTTAACGTAACTAAACTCCTCTCTAGTTTCGTTGCAGCAGCTGGTGATGCACTTCGCAAGTTTTGACGGAAACAAGTTTCTACGAAACGCCGAAGGGAAAAGTTTGGTATCGAAATATTTTTCCTCCGAAAAGAAACGATCCCGGTTCGCGTCATGCAATCAGGCAACCGTTTGTGCACAGTCGAGAAAGAATAATTGTACATATTGTGCACGAAATGATTGATCCGGAGAAAGATAAAAAGGATTTGTCTAGGGGTAGCCAATTCGCTCGTTTGCGAGATTTGCGCTATGCAATCGTATAGGTATATTCAACAATCCGAGAGATAATGCAAGCCGCGGATCGACTTCAAATATCTTGGATACCAAATACTTGGAGCTGAATCGAACAACTTCGCGAAACTTTGTTAATATCTTTATAGTGCTCGCGTAAAAGTTCCGGTACCTGTTTCACCGATACTGATATATCGCGCTACGTTGACGGTACTGGCTATAAAGGATCGATACTTAACGCTTTCGAATAATCTTACGCGCGAGCGTATTTCTATTCGCCGTTCAAGGACAGCGAGTGTTAGCTTAGCTGCAGATTCAACGCTAACAGATCAGGAATCAAGAAAGGAGTTAATGTTTGCGTTATAGTTCTCAATGTTTGAAAAAGACGACACGGTGTACCCATTAGGCGCTGTTAAACATATTTGCCAAGAGTTTTATCTTATTTCACAAAAACACATAATTTTGTAAGACACTTTTAAAATATCTAAAAAAAGAATGGATATTAGCTAAATACTGTCCGACCTATTGTTATGTGCGTAGCATTCAGACCAAATGAGCCGTTTATTTTGAAAGTGGCCTAAGTCCATTTTTCAGTGTTTTGTTGTTGACCTTCGTAGTAGCGTGTATAACTTGAAGTTAGCAGTCATAGACAACATTTTTTTTTTAATGGACTTAGGTCACTTTCAAAATAAACGGCTCAAATTTACATTTGCTCTTGAGTGGTTATCGAATTTTCGCTTTTTATTGAGAATTAAGTTGGATTTAGAACCGCGTCCGTTTTGACGAATAACGTTGAGAGTACATTTTAACGCAGAGCTGATCGATATTCGCTTCGATGTTGTCAGATTTTCACAACGTTTACCTACCCATAAAAACGGTCGCAAAGTTTATATGGTTGCACTCGACATTATCCATTGCAAAAATTCCGAAATAAAATATCCGTGCATGGTTTGTGCATTGCGCCTTAATTAAATCCTGACATAAATATCTCAATACAACGGTCAATCAGATATATCATGTGTCTTCCTCAATATGTTCACAAAAATAATAACAAAATGTTACAATATTAAAACGGAGAGATTATCTAGTATGGTCGTGCGTTTGTCAAACACATTAACCCCTTGAGTGTCAGTGACGCACATATGCGCAGAAAAAAGTCGTGCCATTTACGTCTCATGACTCATATGTGCGCATTTGAAAAAAAACATGTTTATACTTCATCGATTCGACTGTAATTTGTTAAATCATGGTTTTTGAGGTCGCTGAATCCAAATTTGAAATCGGATTTTCAAAATTCAAAATGACAGATCCAATATGGCGGACTCAAATTCGAAAAATGGTTTGATTTCTACAAAAATTTGTATCTCCAATTTGTAAACCATGAATGGTTTGCTGAATTTTTATTCGTCATAATGTATCCGAATTTCAGATACCTAGAGTCAGGACTCAAATTCTAAATTCGCGATCACGAACATCTAGAGACAAATTTTTATAGAAATCAAACCATTTTTCGAATTTGAGTCCGCCATATTGGATCTGTCATTTTGAATTTTGAAAATCCGATTTCAGATTCGGATTCAGCGACCTCCAAAACCATAACACTAAAATTATAGGATAAATCAATGAAAATTTTTTTCCAAGACAAAAATGGCACGAAAAGCTGATTTTCGCCTGACAGCTAAGGAGTTAATATGCACTTTTCAACGGTCACGTTGCACATTGTTCGTTTTTATTTCTTTTTTTTAACGCGCGGAAAGTTTTAACGGAGAGATACATATATTATTCGTAGTTGATTTATTTATATTTCGTTTACTTTTATTTAGTAAAATTTTCCGCAAAATACTATAAAGATTCCTTTCGCAAACACCACATAGAATGACCTATTTTCTCGTCAATATTAGCCTTTTCACGACGATGAGACCAAACCCGTACATGGCACGGCGAAATGTCACTCTAAAAGCACTATCCTTCTCCATGTGTACAGCTGAAATGCAATTCCACAAAGTATTGTAAATCGTCTAAGAAACTGCGATATATTTGTAATGTGACGATATGTTCTTGTCAATTGATTCATATTCAACAAATTTACGACAAATTTTCAACAAGCGATCATGACGATTTTTGTATACAACGGATGTTTTTGACAAGCTACTTGTATTGATCTTTCGTAATAAAAGTTAAATATTGCGACAATGAAAACATGCTTATAATGTTTGAATACAAAAACACAGAGTTCATACAAAGATTTGAGCTTTTTATGCAATCAGATTTTTCGTCTTTGATAGCCTAAAAACTTTTTGGCTCAACGTATATAACGCGATCCATTAAGTATCAAAGTAGAGAGAAGCGGGCTATATCTAAGATGTTCCATTTTACCAGACAATTTCTTCTTTCCTAGCACGTAAAGAGAAGAAAGAGATTGAATGAAAGATTACGAGTTCGTACCTATATCAATTTTACTCTTTTGCTTTAAAAATATCAAATTTTAAAGATTTATACACACACACAACTAAAAAAAGATATAATATACAAAAGCTTATGCTTTATTAATATATTCGATTTTTTTGAAATAGCAAAAAACTGTTTATATAATATTGTATATACCGATGTAATTTACATCGAATTATTTAAGCATTAAAGATCCAGCTTCGACCGTTTTAGACCTTTATTTTCAATTGGTTGTGTATAAAAATTTTTCTAATTCTTTATATCCATCCTGTAACTTTTTTATAACTTTTGAAATTAGAAAAGATATATATATATATATATACACAAGAGGCAAAAAAATTAAAACAAAATATAAAAATGAGTCATAATATGAGTATATTTTTAAATTTCATGCGCGTTTCTGAATAAAAAAGAACAATTGTTCCCCTATAAACTAGTTAGAATAAGTTGCAAATAATAAATGCAGAAAAGTTTGTTCATAAATCATTTTATCAATATGTTTCTTGAAATTTATTTCATTATAATCATAGTATAATTTTTTTTGTATTTCTGCTTGATTGACCTTAGCACAAATATTTTTGAAATAATGCGCTAATATGTTATGCTCACATATTTGTAAAAATGATAAACGTTTTGAACATATCTTGCAAATAAAGAAAAAATATCCACTTAAAACTTTTTTTATAATTAATGATATTATGACAATTGATTTACATCATTAATAAATCAATAATATCAATCATTTTTTAATAATCTTCAAGAAAATTTTTAATAATCTTCAAGACAAATAGATCCTTTTTGAAATATTAGCGCATGGTTTATAGTGCCTATCCCCTCTTGCCCGGAATAGGAAATTACTCTTATAGTACTTCTTTGGTATAGCGAAATTTGTAAGCATAATAACATGTTGTTACACAATCATCATAATATTATTATATTAATTTTGTTTGTATATCAAAATCAATTGCTTTTATCAGTAAGCTAATTTAATAAGTAATTATGAAACAAGAAAGCAATGATATGAATTTCAAGATGAAATAAGTGTTACCCGAGCAGAATAACAAGTTATGATAACGTCAAAATGACATTAAAATGAGTCGAAAATAATTGAAAAATGAAATTTAGTGACGATTTTGGAGTCACTTTGACATCATTTTGATATCATAATGACTTGTTGTTCTGCTTGAGTAAAGTGGGGAGAGAAAAGAGTGGGAAAAAATTCTCTTCAATAAGGTGTACTTAAAGTTTTACATTTTTAAAGAGCAGTAATAAAGAGACAGCAAAGCATTCTACATCTCTTGATTCAGTTATAATGCCTTAAGAAGTTAGGAAATGACTGTTTTGAATGCTTTCGTAAAATCAAAAGTTACACGCAGTAAGAATTCAGAATCTTCATTGTACAAAATCAGACTCGTATTTTTTCTTAGTGAGTATTAAAATTGACATTGATATTCGAGAATAGAAATGTGCGAATCAAGATTTTTTACTCCAAATTGAATCAAATCGTTGAATCATAATTTTAAATTAACCACAATTTTTGTCAGTTGAATTTTAATCTATAGATAGTAAAAACATTTTTATACGAGAAAAATCATATTAATTTTCTCTGCTAAACGCAGCCATTATTTAGCTATAAAAACAGGCTTAACATGGCTGCATTGTATTTATTAATGGGAAATTTGGTTATATATATATATATATATATATATATATGTACACGTATATATTAAGGTGGTTATATTAATAATTTCTGAAATTTAATCGGGATAGTCCCTAAAGTGACTTAATATCTAAAAAAAGTAACACTAGATTTTTCAAATTTTTTAAACAATTTTAACTCATGCCATTAGGGCATGGATAGGCAGAAAAATACCTTTGTGGATAAAATTCGGACGACGCTCTAATTCTTAATCAATTTTAAAGATTTTTTTTTAATTTGCTCGAAATCGAATGAGCTATAAGCTCATTTTGTGCAAATTTTGATTACAATCCAAATTAAAAATTGCCAATCCAATATTCGTTATCATATAATTTTGATTTTTTCTACTCACTTTATTGGATCAGCAATTTTTACTTTGGATCATAATCAAAATTTATGCAAAATGGGCTTTAGCTCATTCAATTTCGAGCAAATTAAAAAAAAACTTTAAAATTGATTAAGAATTAGGGTGTCGAATTTTGTCCACAAGGGTGTTTTTCCGCCTATCCGATGACACGGGTTAAAATTATTTAAAAAATTTGAAAAAATTTAGTGTTATTTTTTTGAGATATTGAGCCACTTGAGGGTCCCAATTAAATTTCAAAAATTATTAAATTAACAACTTAATATACATATATATATATAT
Source organism: Trachymyrmex cornetzi (assembly GCF_001594075.2). Taxonomy (NCBI): domain Eukaryota; kingdom Metazoa; phylum Arthropoda; class Insecta; order Hymenoptera; family Formicidae; genus Trachymyrmex; species Trachymyrmex cornetzi. Next base: position 3,819,254 of record NW_017296956.1, read on the forward strand.
ATATATATATATATATACACACACACACACACACACACACATATACATATGCATAGGGGTGGGCAGTATTTGAAAGACATGTATTTAAAATACGTATGTAAATACATTTTGTATTTCGTATTTGAATACTTTTTTTGAGAGTATTTTGCATTTAAATACTTTTCTTTAGTATTTTGTATTTTAAATTTGTAAATACTAAATACATTTGAATTATGTAAAAATTTTTTTGATTAAAGTTAATATCGCACCATTGTTAATAATCTAAAGTGCGTTCCATTTCACGCATGATGTGTGTAATGCATCATTTATCCTTGTTTGGTGAACAACAATCTCTAACGTTATGTCTCAGCCAGGAGTGGGCAGTATTTGAAATACAATATATATTTGAAATACGTATTTAAATATATTTTTATTTCATTAAGAGTATTTTGTATTTGAATACTTCTTTGAGAGTATTTTGTATTTAAATACAATTTTTTTTTATATTTTGTCCACCCCTGCATATGCAGGACTGAGCATGTATTTGAAATATTTTTATTTAAAATACAGTTTTTGCAATATAAGTATATTTTATATTTTGTATTCCAGTGGAGTACATGAAAGTATTACGTACTTTGTATTTGAGATCGAAAAATTGCAAGTTTTTTGTATTTTGTAATTCAAATAATAACATTAATTGTCAAACTTAGTATTTGATAGATTTGTATATAAAATACAAAATATTTTTATATACATGAAACACAAAATATAAAATATTTGCATGTGCTCCGTTGAAGTGCATAATATAATTGTGTTACAAATACTGTTTTTCAAATAAAAGTATTTCAAATACATGCTTTGTATATATGTATACATCATAGGGTAAACTCGGATATAATGTCCATAGTTTTTTAAAATGCAAAAAACATACATTTATTCTTGTTACTTTTTAACAATATTTGGGATATTACTTTCACAGAAGCTTAAAGTAACAAATACTATCGAAATTAAAGAGAAAATACTTAACAGAATTTTAATTTTATCAAAATATTACAAAGTATGCATTGGCCATCTTATCTGATTTTTAGGGAAAAGATGGCCATGATATTAAGAAAGATAGCCATAGTATTTATAAATAAATAGTGAAAATTAAAGTATTAATATATATAGGTCACATTGTAATTTACGTACCTTTATTGTGTATGTAATGTTGATTATGGCAGCTTAATTATTAATTTATTCGACATTGAAATAGTTTTTAGCAGACACGTGCAAAACTTTGTAGATAGTCGAAAGAAAAAATATTGGATAATATTTATAATATTGTTATTTTGAACAGTGTACTCATATAAACTACTGTAAATGTTGATTATCCTTAAGAATGACTATAAAAATGCACTATTTATCAGTTGTTGGAGACATTATGGCCTATGGCTATCTTTTCCGTATGGCCATATAATATATATAATACCCTAGTATACCATATATATACCTAATTCTTATTAAAATCTCCTAGATTCCAAATTTTCGAATAGTTTGTATTCGAATCATATAGCGATTCAAATTCGAATAGTTCGTTCATCTCTATTTGGGAATAAAATTAATATTATTTACTAATCTCAAATACATTCGGGGAGGAACAGATTTGTCCTCTCCACTTCAATAAATCATCAGACTACAATAGTTAACTGCGAACGAGGCTGTCTTTTTCTGCTATATTATCATATATACTATCGATCACATGATGCATTGTAGTTAGAAAAAGAAAAGCTTATCTGCAAGCAACTATTATACTCATATAACTAAGGCACTATAAACGTGAATATTCGCATATCCGCCATTTTTACTCCTTTCCCTGTTCCGCCGCTGAGCTGAGAAGGTTATCGTCATTACGGTTGTTATAGATTATAGCTTTTAAGCTGTAGGAATGAAAAGGGCTACAAAATTTCAAAAAGCAGCAAATACAAATTATAACCTGTAATGACCATAACCCGTCACAGTCACTGATTCACAGTCAGTGATGGAATGGGGATAGAGCAATGAGTGGGAAAAGGAATAAAAATAGTGAACGCGAATACCTACGTTTCTAGTGCTCTAATATAACTAGCACCGAGCAGCCAGTAGCATTCACTTTTCAGTACGTATTTGAATTCACTAACGTTATTGAAGAAAGCGTTAAATTGTCTGAAATATATTATATATTCAAGAAGTCTGGAAAAAAAATACGTGAAAAGAAAGAAATAAAGAGAAATAAAAAAAAGGATCTTAAAAATTAGAAGAACAATGATCTTTCCAATGAAAGCGTATCTTCTGTTGCAACTAGCATCTCAGTAAGTATTAACCCAATATATCTTTTTCATTCAGCATTCCGATGCTTCGATTTCTATAAAAAAATATAAGATTGTATACATTTAAAAAAATCATGGTAACTTTCAATATCCAATAATAATTTCTATAAAATAGATTTTTTTATTCGGACCGACAAGAATTAAACACTAAGTATAAGCGTATTCAGGCCTATGACAGTCAAAGCTGGATCTTTTTTGCCTAAATAATTCCCATGTACATGCATATAGATCATATTTTTGTAGTTATTCAAACTACGCGCCGAAATTTTTCCGGACATCTAAATAATTCCCAGTGAATTATCTATATCCCATATATGTACATGCATATAGATCATATTTTTGTAGTTATTCAAACTACGCGCCGAAATTTTTCCGGACTTTATCTAACGCAATTAAACTACTGCAACGATATCACAAGTTAATTTAAATTGACAATGTGCTGAAAACCTTAAATAAATTTATTGCGAAAAATATTACCTCGGCCGGAACCCGTATCTCTTGTATTCCGTACGAGAATCCTAAGCCATTAGACCACCGAGGCCTTACTTACTTAAGCACACTGTATTAAAATATATTAATGGAACTTTGCACACTGTATTAAAATGTATTAATCTTTCGAGAAAATATAGCAATTCGCGTGAAATGTATTTTGTGTATATGATTTCGCCATTTGATTATCTTGATACAAAAAAATGAATTAGTTTCATAAATTATAATATACCAAAAGTTGTAGGGTATTGCGCTTCGTGTTTCGCGCCCTGCGTCCACGCGGATAATACGCGGTGAATATTCTTCGCGCTCGGCGTGGTCAGGAATAAAGATTCTGTATTCCTTTAGTTTGTTTTAAGGATTTATTGTCGATTCATTGATGCGAGTACACAAAATCAAACCTTTTTCCGAATTTTTTAAAAATTGATGTAAATATGTTTGAATTTTTGCCACATTTTTTGGCACTATAAATGTTATTATATATTAGAAACTACAAATTTTACTAACAAAATCATGAATCCATCGAAAACTACTGTTTTTCTAAATGTATGTTTCAAATCGCAAGTCAATTTGTTAATTGTAGCCTGAAAAATCTTGTACATCGTCTCTGAAAATATGGTTTCAATAAATATGCACGAAGTTATCAAACTGTAAACATATTTATAGTTTGGTTACTGCATATCATGCAGTTTTTTACATATTATCGTTAATTATTCTGTCTAATATGCTTACGTCAAACTAGTATGCTTATGTTGTAAAGAACAGCTTCCTTTTTTTATATGTAATTCTCAAGGTAAAAACTTGGAATAAAGCAAAAAAATGTTTCAAATATCCACTTTCAGAATCTTTTGCACATTAATTATAAAACTTCATTTTTTTAAGCAAAAGAAGTTTTTGAAAATTGTAAAGTAGGATAATCCCTTAACGCGCATAACAATACATGACTACATATTACACATTATAGTATAACGGATTATATAATACTATATAAAAAAAATGATGTTCTATTAACAGCATTAGTCAACATCAATCTAATTGAAAATAACGTTCTCAATTCAATAACAAAGTTAATTAAATAAAAAACATTATCAAAACAAGAGCATAGCGTATTTGTTTAATTAATACTATCATTAAATCAACAAGATTATTTTATCAGATAGCTATCGATTAATGTTGTTTATAAAATCATTTTTTCCGTGTTTATTGAATGCTATAAGGTAGAAATGAAAGCAGTTATTAATGACAATATCAGCACAAATCCATGTCGTCCTGATATGTATTTGTGTTAATATTATCATTGATAACTCAAATACTATTGACTTTACAGAAAAAATAACAAAAAACAAAAATTGTTTAAAAAACAATCAAATAAATAAAACGGTTCCAATAATTACAAATTAAAACAATTCAACCATAGGGTCAAGAACCAACTCAAGGTGACGTTAGAGTAACAGTGTAATTGTTAGCGGTAACATTTGAATTTATTTTTTAACATTGAGAAGGACCCGATAGGGGTCGAAACGTCTCGTTGTGTGGGCTGGATGAAAAAGTTTGTGTAAGTTATTGCTTACAATTACACTGTTACTCTAACGTTACCTTAAGTTGGTTCTTGACCCTATGATTGAATTGTTTTAAAAATTGTTTATGTTCTTTTCATAAAATTTTAAGAATTTTTTTAATATCGTATTTTCTCCTGTTGATAAAAATAATTGCCAATAAGAAAATGCAGTACTAAAAAGTTAATAAAAAATTTTGAAAAAATTCTAGGGTCTAGAACTCTATGAGAAAAAAATAAACAATTTTTGTCTCTTGCTGTTTTTCTGTAAACTTGATAGTATTTGAATAAAAAATTATTGGAGACCTATATTCGATAATTTTTAATAATTAATATTTCTTGTTAACTATTACAAAAATTACAAAATGGCAGAGGACTTTTCGACTCAGTTTAGTCCATTCTGCCGGGTGCGAGAATTTTATCGTTAATTATCAGACATCCTATTAAATTTTTAAAAATTGAATATTTTATACTTTATAGTAAACATCGCTATTTAAAAAATTCATTTTTTGTAAATAAGTACAGAGAAATAACTAAAATTAATAAATTTAACGCGCAAATAAATATCTACGAAGATTAAATAGTTAAATATTTTTGTTATTACTTTAAGTTTTTCTTTTTTTTGATAAATTATCTTCAAAATTTTGCAAGAACTCTTATATTTTGCTATGAAGAATAGACTCGTAGATAAAATTGTCTTTTAGTAAAATGGTATACTATTAGCTATCAAAAGATGTTTCTTCTTCTTTAAATTAATTATTTCAAATTTCCATTTTCTTAGCTTATTCGCCCGATTAAAAATATCTCTATCATCTTTTTTATCATCTTATTTATTATATTTGGTAAAACTTTTGGAAAGATTACACTTCACCGATCTTTAATTTTCACATATATAATTATAGCCTATAGAATAGTAATTCACGTATATTTTTAGTCACGTTGCAAATTCTTCTGACTTCTGAGCTGTATCATTTCAAAGTTTTTTTAGTTAAAACAAAATTTTCTGACTCAAAAATAACATGTCAAGTATAATATTGGGTTAAGGAAAAAGTCCTTTTACAAGTTGGTAAAAAGACCTTTCACCATCAATATCTTCGTTAAAAATGATCAAAATTTGAATTTATATATATAAGGAAAGATTTTAAAGTTTAAAATCTCTACTTTCAAATGGTTACTATATTTTTTAATTTATGTGAGTTTTGTAATTTTTATACATATATAGAAAACTACTAACTGAAAAAAAATGAAAAATTTTCTTTTCACTTTGTAGGTCTGTAATTTTCTTTTCACTTTGTGCCCCCAAAAAAATTGAGCAACTTTTCGACTATCTACCGTGAAAATTTGAATCAAATTTCTCTACAAAATCATTTTTTTTAAATATTCCTACGATTTTTTTATTTCTGAGTTACTCGCGAATTAAGTAAAAAGGAACATTCTGACTTTATTGCTCATAACTTTGTTAAAAATCAACGTATCGCAATTAAAATACAGATTCTTAAAGTTGAAACGTTGCTCTATCAAGCAGTATTATCAGATCTGTGCCGCGCAACGCCACGCACAAAGCCGAGCGATGTACGTGTGTGTACGTGTGCGCTCGACTTTTGTGTGCGTGGCGTTGCGCGGCTCAAATCTGGTAACACTGCTTTCAAGTGGTGTAATTGTTAATTTTTTAAAAATAGAATATATGGGTTGCTAAAAGTCTTTTTACTAATTTGTAAAGGAACATTTTCCCTAACTCAATATATGTAAATAGACTATTATGAAGGACAAGATCATTGCAAAATTATCGCACTGTAAGCAGGGGGTGATGTAAGATGAATCTCGCTTTGCATTGCAAAGTACATGCATGTGCGGGAGAGAGGTTTCATTTCCACCCCAAAAAATATAACCTAAATCAACTCTATAAATTTTAGTTTTAAAACAAAAATATGTTTGGGTTAAATCATATTTTTTGGGGATGCAGATATAGAGGCAGGAACCATGCAATACTTTGTAACGCAAAGGGAGATCCACTCCATATTATCCCCTGATTACAGTGCAAAATAAGAATAATTTTTGAAGTACATGCGCTGCATCTTCACCTCTAAAAAATATAAATAATACCAAAAATGTAATTTAATCTATAAACTTATTTCTATAACTTGAAATTAAAATTAGATTACAATCTTTTTGACGAGGATAAGTGAAAGGAAAAAGCCGATATTCTCTGACGTCCATGTATGTACGCACAAATGTCAAGGTTAAAATGATTAAAACTGATAAGCGAACTATATTTATCTACATTACATTTAAGATATGTTATTTTTTAGTTTAAAGTAGGTTAAAGTCAATAAAATATTTATTCATATTACACTTATATATATATATAAATTTTTTATAACAGAGGAGAAGGTAGTATTATGGCCAATGTATATCATTCTGCAAATCATTATGCAATGTCGCCACATTTTTTTAAATAGTACCCTAAGTAATAAATATTTCGTAACTTTAAGTCCAGAATCGATTCAACAACATTTTAACGAATGTAACTGTCAAGTTTTAAATTTAAATATTGTTAACAAAGTTTTTGTGTAAAATGTAACTGAGGTGCCATAATACCACCTTTTCCTCTAATATAAAAAAATTTTTATAATAATATAGAAAGTAGAAACTTTAAAGTAATTTCTAAAAAATCAGAAGTCTTCAACCTCATTCAAAAAGTGTGTGATTTATGATTCTGTGGACTATAATTATATGTAAAAAATTAAAGTAATCAATAAGAAATTTTTGTAATATTTTTATCGCAGTAATACTTTACAGCACTTTACAAATTTCACAAAATAAAATATCGTCTATAAATTCTAATAAAAGAATATCAATTTCAGTTATAGATTTATATTTTTGTACGAATTATTTCGAACAAGTAACGATTTATATTTCAAAATAATTAAAACAAAGAAAATCTAATTATCATATATCACATAAAAAAATTTCCATCTATATATTTATTACATAAAAAGTATAACATATTAATTTAATGATATGACGTGTGCTTGTTCCCCTCACATATTTTATAAAACTTTATAATATTCTTGAAGAAAAGCTATGTCAGATTCGATTGAAAATTCATTATTTTACAAACTTTTTTTATAAATAATTCCATTTAAATTAAGTAAATTCCATTATTAAGCCAAAAATTTATTTCATTATGTTAACAAATAGCAATAATATAATGTTGTGTGTGTGTGTGTTTTTGTGATTGTCGTTTTAATTTTGTATAATAAAAACGTTAATTCTAGGAATCGTTAATAATGTTGATATCTTCTTTTTTTCTGACTAAAGACAAAAAAATATAAGTTGTATAATAACGAATTACAAGTTGCAAGAATAGCAAAATAAGGCTATACTATTTACACTAACTTTATCGATAAATACGTGTATTTAGCATGTAGTTTATATTACACATACTACAGAAACATAGACTTAATACACGCATTTATCTATATAAAAGTGAGGTACGCAGTGTTAAAACTCAATCTGGGATATGCTGAAAATCAATATTAAAGTTAATTAACATTAATTAATATTCATATTTTGTACAAAAACATATTTTTAATATTTTTACATATTTTAGAAAGTTCATATAAGCTTTCAAGTTAAAAATAACATCATATTTTTAACAGTGCGAATATGGACTTTAATCAGATCTTATATCAATTAATCAATTCGTTTTTTTCTACACATTTATATATTCATATATGTCATTCGGAGATATATAAAGACTTTATTCTTGGAAGTTCAATTAGTTTTATTTGAAGAATCAAAACGTTGAAGTTATTTCTCAGTCTCCAGTAAGAAAAATCAATCAAATAGAAAAACAATATCACAAAACTACTCAAGGTAAATTAGAGATAAATTATGTCTTTTCAAAATTTGCTTTCATAATTTTACGGCTATAATGTACATTCATTAGTGCCATAGCCCTTCATATCAATAGTAAGACGTGCAACAAATAAAGCTGCTGTGATCGACGATCCCTTGAATACGCGCACACGCAATCCACGACAACAAAGCCGATTAATTATATTTTGCTGAATTAACATACACGGTACGAAGATTGCATCGTTACCGCATCGAGGATGAGACCCACATGTTCCGTCCAATATCTCCGTTTAATTCAGGGAACATGACTCGATTATCATCGTTTTCGTTGCAGTTTGATCACGAATTAAAAGCGAATTAATCGGGAAGCGATAAGATAATAGGAACATTCGTGATATTTCATTTTTCCAATACACGGCATTCCTAGTTGCGTTTCTTTAAAATAAAACTGCAGACATATATGATACATCAACTTGAAAAATCGAAAATCAGGGATAAAACTCGTAATGTCGCGACTATTTCAAAGACAGTAGTTGAAATAGTTATTGTAAATAATACAATGATATAAAAACAGAAATATAATGATATATAAAAATAAACAATTAAAATATCAATATTTGGACTACTCAAAAATTCAAAGCAATAAATTAGTATAAAGGCTATGTGAATCAGCGCGGTTAACAATGCGCAAATTGAATTAAAATTATTTTATTAGATAAAACCTTGATCACACATAAATCAATTTAAAAACGTACGTTTCAGTTCAACTTTAAGTCTCTCATGACAATATTAAGAAACTAAATTATTATATTTTTGTGTATCGAATCAAACCGCATTATTACATCCAATGTTTCTTTTTCTGTCACAATCGTGAGAGGAATGAGACTCATTCTTAGTACACTCACCAGCTCCTAAGCTGAATGGAAAAAATTGCATGTATCTTAACTATAATTATTATAACAGTTATGAAACTTAATAATAAGCGTAGTTAACTTTGCTATTAGTGTACCAATCACTCACTTCCAACTATTGTAACCAAATGAAAAGCAAATAATTAAAATTATGCATTATTTTCCCACAAGTCAATCATTAAAAAAATATATAAAATTGTCACAAATAGAATTAAAATTAGGATTATCGTCAAATGTTGACTAAATGACGATAGTCATTTACAAACTAAGCCCCTCTCCTCACTGATAAGTTATTTCCCACTATCATATGTTTTCCTCTCCTTTTTTTACAATAAGTATAAATAACGTCAGTACAATATGATATAACAGTAAAATGATATAAACTGATATAATACTACTATCACATTGTACAAAAACTAATTCTTATCGTCAAAAATTTTCATCAAACTTTAGATTAAAAACACCGAATACTTATTACGAGGATCGCTGTTACAAAATACGAGTAAGCTCTATCTATAATAAATCTAAACTGAACCTTATAATTACTACAATAGATCAAAAAGGAATACAAATATAAAAAAATTTTGTATTAGAATCTGAAAAATCCATATTTATATTATACACCGACTTAGAAAAAAATCCACTTAATAAGGAATTTATATCGCGCAAAAGTTCTTTTCAAAATTGAATAAGCTTAATTGTAATATTATGTCACCGTTACATCTGGAATAGTGAATTTATATAAACATTCAAACAAACATTTTTTATCATTTAATATCTTTTATAACAGACCTGTCCAATTTGAGCGCCGAAGCCAAAACGCAAAGCCATCGACACAAAAAAATTTAATACGAATAAGATTTCATGGACTGTAAAGTTTTGATAAGGATCGCTCAAACGCGTATCAACACTTTACAGTCTTCGAAATCTTACTCATATTGATTTTTTTACGTCAATGGCTTTGCTTTTTGGCTCCGGAGCTCAAATTGAACACACACAGGCCTGTTTTATAATATTCATACTGTACTGATGATGGTCAAGACTTGACCATCATCAGTACAATACGTCTATCTGTGATTGTATGCTCTTTATTATTTATATCATCAAGCCATCTCTAAAAGGTTTTTAAATATATGTAGTACCTATAGCAATAGAAACTATCAAACCGATATGGCAATACATATTTTACAAACAAATATATAGTTGTAAATATTAAAAACAAATAAGTTTTTTAAATGTTATTTTCATTCTTATTCTTTCAGCGTATACATGATGATGAATGAAACAAGAGTACAAGTGACTGAAGGAAAATTGAAGGGCGTCGTCGTAGATGGTTGTAATAATGTTAGATACCTTGCTTTTCGCGGAATACCATATGCCAAACCTCCGGTCGGCGAACTGAGATTTAAGGTAATTATAGTACTTTGTTGTTATATCAGCGCACAATATAATTAATTTTAACAACAATAAAAAGATGAACTTTAACCGATTTTCCTTAGAATAAGAATTAAAAAGAAATGAAAAAAAAAAGAATCTCAATTTTCAAATGTTCACGAATTAATTAAATATATGGTAGAATAAATTCTACAAGATTTAAAATATATATATCTTTTAAAAAACTATTTCTTTCAAAAGTAAATATCGTGTTAGATACAATTTATATATTTATGTATTTAGGATCCAGTACCAGCGGAACCATGGTATGGTGAGAGAGATGCCTCGAAATACGGAAACATAGCTGTTCAAATAAACCCTATAACACAGGAAATTATGGGCGATGAAGATTGCCTCTATTTAAATGTGTACACTACGAAAATCAAATCCTCGAAAAAACGCGCGGTAATGGTATGGATACACGGTGGTGGCTATTTTGTAGGTTCCGGTAATCCAGACTGGTATGGTCCCGACCATTTTATGTCGACAGACATAGTATTGGTTACTATGAATTTTAGATTAAGCTCTTTAGGTACGTTATTTATTATTTTGATGTATATTTTTTATATATTATTTATGTTTTTTCCACATTTCTTCAGAGGATGTAAACATACATACATTCAGATTTATATTTTTTATTTTAAATAACCCATTGATATATAATTATGTTATTAGTTTATGATCAAATACTAATATAGAAAGTAAAAATAGTTAACAAATAAATAAATTTATTTATTATCAAGAATTAAGTAAGAATAGATATTATTTTTTATTTATTACAGTATATGCATATTTCTAAAATTGAAATGCTTCTAAAAGCAAAAGATTATATTCATAGAAAATAGACAATTATTAATAATAGATGATTTGTTGTGTATTCACATTACGGTCTTAAAAAATACTGTACATAATTATTAATTATAAAATTTATTAACTCTAAAACAAATACTTTTCTTTTGTTTATTTTATAATAATTTACTTTTAGCTTGAATATATCGATCTTATAAGAAAAAGAATTAATATGCTTTTAGGATTTCTGAACCTCAACGACGAAGTGATAACAGGTAATCAAGGTGTGAAGGATGTGATCTTGGCATTAAAATGGGTTAACAAAAATATAAAAGCGTTCGGTGGAGATCCAGAAAAAATCACTATCTTTGGCGAAAGTTCTGGTGCATCCACTGTACAAGCTCTAGCTCTATCTCCGTTAGCTGAAGGTATTTTCTTTAGCCCGGATTTACAATAGATTTTTAAACCTTAAGCCATAAAGAATGGACGAATCACAATCAATTATTCTCCTCGTATTCGACTGTAGTTGGTCAATTTCTTACGGTTTAAGGTTCAAAACACCTATTGTAGATCCAGACTTAAGGAAAGCATTTAAATACTGACGCAAACAAAAACAAAACAAAGAATCAATAATTCCAAAAAATCGATAAATTCTGAGATTATGTATTATATAATAGAAAGGAAAGATTTTTTACGGTAACGAATCTATGAATTAATTCTATTACGATTATGCCCCTTGTGTAGGTTTATTCCACAAAATAATCGCACAAAGCGGTGCCATATTAAATCCTTGGGCCTTTAATGAAATGATGAACACAAGTTTTAGGCTTGCCAAAAAACTCGGAATGGAAACATCAGATCCGAAAGTCGCATACGAGTTTTTAAAAACGGTTGATGCAAAAACACTTATTAAAAATTCACTATGGGCAATTTCTACTGAATCAGTAAATATCTCTCAATATTTTATTATAATATAGATTATATATATTTCATATTCGTATTTTTTGTCAAGAAAGATGTAATATTTGATATCTTTTTATGCACTTTTGGTATACATTTTTTCTTCTTTTAAAAAGGTTTTTTTATGAATTTTAACATATGAATAACACATTTTTCATTTATAACATCATCAGGAGAAATTGAGTTTTACTATACCCTTCACGATCACTCTGGACAGCAAGTCATCGAATCCAGTTTTTCCTGAACATCCAAAGAAATATATAAGCCGCGGGATTCAAATGCCCTTTCTTTTAGGATTTAATCGTAATGAAGGAATATTTCTTATACGTAGCAACTTTTTCGGAGGTAATAAAGAAGTATTACATTTTATCGCGCACCCGCATGCTATCACTAAATGTATTCTTAATTATTTCGCTTTTATCTCTTTTACACGACTCTTTTCTACAATGTAGCTTGTTAAAAATAATATAATTTTGACATTTAACAAATACGTTGTCAACATTTATAAAAAGATTTCCATAATACTTTTGACGTTTTTATAATATTAAAAATAAATTTGTTTACTGCAACTTTTAAGTACACGCCTAAGAATTTTATAATTATTAAATATAATTCAGTAAATCTCTAAACAAATATATTGTTTCAACATATTAAATAATTACATTGTTCTAAAATAGCTTTATCATAGGTTGTGTACGTTCACCAACATTTAAATTTATTAAATATATTAACAAATATGCATATTATTTATTTTCATTTAATAGTAACATATATATTTTGTACATATCTTAATTGGCATATTTTATATTAAAATAAAAATTTTATATTAATATAAAAATATGTTATTTTTGAGATAGATATTTTTCATGAACTTATGAAGTCAATTATTTCTTATCAAAAATACTCATGAAATATTATTCGTTCGATATACAATATCCCAAAAAGTGATCAATATAATCATGTTTTTAAAATTGTTTCAGATATGAGCAACGAAGATATACAGAAAGTAAATGATGATTTTAAAAAGGGAATATTATCAAATGTATTATCCAAGTTACCTGAAATAGGAATTACTGTTGAGGAATTACGACACCACTATTTTAAAGATAAAGAAATAGCAGAAAAAACTTTGATGAATTATTCAAATTTCTTAGGAGATGAATTTTTCGTACGCGGCATAAGAGATGTAGTTAAATCGCAAAAGTCTTCTGGTCATTTCAAATCGACGTATTTATATCATTTCGATTATGAGAGCGAAACTTCCTCTTTTAGAAAACTATTAGACATCGGACTTCCAGGTATATTGTCGTTAGTACTATTACAACCACATAATATTTCTTACGTCAAAAAGCACAAATACATTTTACCAACTAACGATGCTATTACTTCTGAAATTGTGTGGGCTCAATCATTACATATTCAACTATATTATTACAATAATTATGCATAAAAGTAATGATAGAAATATCTTATGTAATAAAAAAATTAATATTAAAAAAATTTTTTTTTTTAATATTTAGAAAACTAAAGAATTTAGAGAAAATGTAAATTTGAAAATGATGAATCTGCATTTTTAAGAATAATTTACAAATATAATAATATTTTGCAGGAGTGAGCCATACAGAGGAGTTAGGTTACCTATTTTTCCCAGAAGCTGTAAAATCACAATTTAACTTTACGTGTCCCAAACCTGGTTCAAATGATTACAAAATAGTAAATAACCTTGTGCAAATGTGGACGAATTTTGCTAAAACAGGGTACAAGAATTTTTTTCCTTATTTTATACAAATTCTACAAACGTATATTAATTCTAACTGCAAACATATATTAATTCCTACAAACGTATATTAATTCAAACTGATTTTTAGAAATCCAACGCCTACTACAAATTTATGGTTACCACTAACTGGTCCGAAAAACAAAGACTACAATTATTTAAATATTGATTCAAATCCACGAATGAAAACCTTCCATTACGGAAAGGAACGCTGGGATTGGGAAAGTGTTAAAAAAATATTCTAACGTGTGTTATCTGATGTAATCTTATCAGTTAAAACTGAGTTTTCTTTTAGCATTTCTTGTTCTTTCTTGAAAAATATGCATTTACAATAAATTTCTTATATATATATATAACAGACTCTCAAAGATATTTTTTTCATTCCAAAACTACTTTTCCGTAGAGATGGTACGTAATAAAATTACGAAAAAAATTATTATATTCATGTTTTAATATTTATCTCAGCATTATAAAGTGCATATACTAAATTTATTTCTTTCATAAATATATTTGTTTAAATATATTATATATAAAAATAATATGATTAATAATAGAAACGTCACAATTAATCAAGCATCAATGCATACTTAAAAATATATTTGTAGGTAAATCATTAGAAATTAATTAAAAATTTATTAGTACGCGAGTTTTTTATCATACTTATTACGTAAATTATTATATACAGAGTGTGTGTATGTGTGTCTTATTCTTTAATGGGAACAGCAGTATATCTTATAAATTTAACATCATATAAAAATGTTTTAGATAAATTTGTATTATTTGAAGAGAGACAAATAATGGCAAAATTAATTTTCAAAAACATTGATTTTTCAAGATTATATGTCATCATTTTTTTTTTAGAATTATATGATTTTTTACATAATATGATTCTTTTAGTAATTCTATATATAAAAATATTAAAGTAAAATTATCAAAAAATCAATAATTTACAAGATATTTTATTCTTTATTCTCTATTCTGGTATATTTTGACATGAAATATAAAATATCTCATAAATTATACATTTTTTTATGTACCTTAATAATTTTAGGCACAGAATAATAAGATAAATTAATTATTGATATAAAGAAAATGTATAATTGTTTTGAAAAAAGGCATATATATATATATACATGAAGAAAATTTTATATTAAGTTTTAATACAATTTTAAATTACACTTTATGTCTTGTATTTTCGATGGACATGATTTCGACATAACTTTTACTATGGTAATACTAATTTTTATCACATAAATAAAGTAATTTTTGTTAAAAGCCAGTGCTTAAGCCATATTCTAACATGAAAACAGTTAATTTTTACTATAAGTACGCAAACAAAATTTGCTAGGTATATATTTTTTACTTATCTTTACAATACTAATTTTATTCAACAAGTTCTGATCTTGTAATAAAAAATTTTTACTATGAAAAAGTGTAAAAATTACGTTGTATTATTGTTTTTAAAAAAATAGCTATAGCATTTAAATTTCTAATTATCATGATAATCCGCAGCTTCTACAACATTATAGTAATTTTAAATATAAAATTTTCTCCGTGTAACAGTTGCATATTGCATAACTTTTTTGAACTATGTACATGTTTTCTTTACATCAATTGATTTATCTCATTATAGTTTATACGTAAAAGTACATAAAAGATTAACCATCCGTCGGTAACGTGGAATTTTAACTCTAATTTCATCAACTATAAGGATTTCCAAGCAACAAAGCAAAAAAATGTTGTTAATTACATGAATGTATAGGGAGCGAGCTTATTATTAAAATGCAAATGTTTTAATTATAGAGAATATGATATTGACAATTTCAAATAGATAACGATTTGATGTAAATTAGATTAGACAGAAATACTGATATGACCGGATAAAAATAATAGGATCGAAATGTCTAGTTTTAATTTTAATTGTTTTTATTTCGCAGATGCGTTTAGCGCAAATAAGGCTGATACGCTCATTATCATTATTACTATTTATATTAAAGCCTAGCGTTTATTTCACGGTAACGGAATAAATTCTTTTAGTGTTTCTGAATATATACATATAAAAATTTGAAAAAATTGATATTGTTGTAAAAGCTTTAACAACAAATTTGTATCATAGATATCGGATTATATTTTAATTATTTTACAGTTTAAAATCCATCTACCAGAATTAACAATCAAAATATCGATGATATGCCTTTAAAAATCTCATGATTGGAGAATTAAGGTATAGTTGCCAAAAAATAAATATTTTATGACATATTTTGTACATCATGCTAAAATATGCCAGAATAAAGTATAAAATTCTTCGTAAAAGTTATTAATTTTTCGATAACTCTGCTTTAATACTTTTATATATAGAATAACTAGAAATATATTTATATAAAAGTATCATATAATTACGTTTTTTATAAATGGTTATAATCTTTGTAGCAATAACCTTTGTGATCTTAAAAAATCAATTTTTTCTAAAATTAAAATTTTATCCTTTTTCAGACCACATAATTTTTATTTAAAAATTATTTTTGTTTTTTTATACGACGACGTCAAATTTAAGAGATATAGTGTTTCCGTTAAAATGGAACATCCTGTATATATAATTGTCATTTTATTATTAATTATTTGTAATTTTTTAACATGAAAAATACCATTTGTCATGCAACTTTTTGCTACATTAGGGGAGAGTTATCCGGCGATAACCGTATCATAAAAACAACGAATCAGCAACTCTTCTTCATTTAATCCCCACTCTAAGATAAGAACTGGTGTCATTATACAATACTCCGACGTTCAGTTCCACGAGTATATATATAGTTGCATAATCTCGACATACGTAGTCATACAACATCGACCAGCAGGTTCGTTACCGTTACTCTGTTGCTATTCTTCCACCGTATCATGGATAATAATCGAGTAAACGTACATGTGCATGAAGGAAGATTAATCGGCATCGTTGAGGAAGCTGTCCATGATGGTCATTACGTCGCGTTCCGAGGAATACCGTACGCGAAACCGCCGGTTGGCGAACTAAGATTCAAGGTGAATAACATTCCGTTACTATAGCCGTATTCAACATAACCGTTCAATTTTAATCTTGAGTCTAACTGACAGAAAATTCATTTTTGCTTATCTGTCTTATTTTTAATTTGACCGAAAAGATACAAAGTATCGGTTAAGAAAATTATAATTGAATGTTAATGATATAAAAAAAAATGGTTATCGTTTCTTTCACTGTTGTATCTCAGATTTTTATTTGGTGTTTAATTAAATTAGCAGATTATATGAGTTTTTTCTATAAGCGCTTTGGATTTTTCGTAAATACAACATTCAGAGAGTGATTTATGGACAAATATAGATATAAAATTAAGTATAAAATTTAAGTGTACTGCAAAAAGCCAAAAATTAATATTAATATAATCAGTATTGATTTTTTCATAATTATTATTAGATAATTCACTTATGGTATCAGTAATATATGTAAATTAAAAAACATTTTAAAGAATAAAAAGAAATATACATATATCTGCTCGAAAATAAAAAAAAAACCTTCAAATTTTTCTCACGCTTTATTGTCTTTATTACTAAATGATTTCTTATGGTTGCAAACAATTTTTATTGACATATTAATAATTAGTTGCAAAAATTAAGAAAAATAAAAATTTTTATTTAAAAAAGTAACTAATGCGAATCGACTTTTCACATATTAATATTTAATTATGGCGACAAATTTTTAGTATAATTTGAATAGATACAACGATTTATTCCTGATATAAATTAATCTTTCTGTTATAACATTCATGTAATTAAATCATATAAAAACAATAGAACTGAAGCAGTAAATAAACTAATTTATTAGCCAGGATTTTGTTTAGGGAGAGGAACTAAATTAGAGTTGAGTTTCCTTTTTCCTCCAATTCTTTCTTCTTTTCTAAAATTAATTTCTTGTAAGTACTCATTAAACATAGTCCGTAAATGTTTAATTGTTTTGAATTATTTTTGTTTTCATTTGAGATTTAGGGGCGACATAGCTTCTCCCTCTTAACTACATCCATGGATCGATCAGTCACGGTTCTTTTCAGGTTGACCTATTTTTGAGAATGCTCAATTGTAACTGGTTGTCATTTACTGCATAAGTTCTACTGCTTAGGTTTTTCGACGTGCTAAGGACGCACACAATATACGAGAAAAAATTATATGTGTGTCGCTTGAAATTTTTCGAGGAAATAATTCGAATAATATACGAATTCAAGGAAACGCGAAAACTTTATTACCGATTTTATTGTATTATCGATAAATTGTTATTGGCAAATGAAAAATTACATAATTTACATAATTCAAGGACTTTAGTTACGCGTTTATGAGCTTTGCACTTTTTCCATTAATCATCAACTTCTTGAATTTACAACGTAGTATACACTACAAAATAGTATAAATAAAAAGAGTAATATTCGTAATAAAAAACTTCCCAAAAAATTTGAAGAATCGATACGCGTGTCAATCATTTATATCAAAAATTTGTTAATTCTCTCGATTCAAACATTTGCGCGCAGATCAGCTATAAGGCAAATTAACAAGAACGCACATGTAATGTAGGACAGGTTGTTCTACATTACATGTGCGTTCTTGTTACAAAAAAGATATATCATGATATTAGATTGATTCTTATAAATAAAAGCTATACATTTATCTATACAGGATCCGCTACCACCAGAAAGATGGTTCGGCGACAGAGATGCCTCAAAATATGGAAATATCGCTGTTCAAGTTGATTTACTAACACGTGAAATAGTGGGTGATGAAGATTGTCTCTACCTAAATGTATATACTATAGATATCGTGAAAAAACGTCCAATTATGGTGTGGATACATGGTGGCGGTTTTGCTTGGGGTTCTGGTAATGCAGCCTGGTATGGTCCCGATTATATTGTTCGGAAGGACGTGGTACTCGTTACGCTAAATTACAGACTAGGAGCTCTTGGTACGTTGCATACTAACTAGATACGAAATTGTGCAAGACGCATCTCTCAGTATATGCTGTTTTTTTAAAATAATATTTTATGTATGTATAATACGTATGTATTATTGTAATATTATATATATGTATGATACTGTACGTATAAATGCTACTTTGTATTGTGTCGAAATTATCTTTACATTATTTAAAGCAAAAAATGTCAAAGAAAATATTACCATTAATGAATTTTACTTATATGAGATATAATATATAGACCATCTACTTCTGATCTTAGTCATTCGAGTTTGCAAATGAAAGAAGCATCAATGACTTCAGGTTTTCTAAATCTCTATGACAAAGTGGTAACGGGTAATCAAGGTCTGAAAGATGTGGTTAAGGCATTAAAATGGATCCAAAAAAATATATCACAATTTGGTGGAGATCCGAATAACGTCACTATCTTTGGCGAAAGTGCTGGTGGAGCTATCGTGCATTATCTAAACCTATCTCCGTTAGGCAAAGGTAATAACCTACAGATCTATTAATATGTAATGATAACATCCTCAAATTTTATCTAATATTTATTATTAAATTTCCTATTAAATATTCAAAAAGTCGTTGATTATTTTGAACTAGATTTTTCTTCGACAAAAATTCGAGTTATATGTTCTAATAATTATAAGATTAAAGATGAACGCTGTTTGTTCAAATCTCTTTCTCTCTCTCCCTTCTTTGTCCCCTTCAATCAAGTAGATAATAAATTTATCGTTAAAAAATCCATCTTCAGCAATTTCTGTGTGAAACATTTAAAATTTTAATTTAAATATTAATGATAAAAACTTATGCATGATGTTAAAATTTGAAAAAGTTGTAGGGGAAACAATAATAATTTCTTCCGAAACATTTTCTCGAAAATAAAATCGACTCCACAAAGTGACTAAAAAAACAATAATTAAAAGAATGCTTAGATCAGTTCTATAGAATAACCTATATATTATTAAACTGAAGAAACAACAAGAAAAATATAATGATAATTAATTAATATAACTAAATTCAATTGCTATTTCCAGGTTTATTTCACAAAGCGATTTCGCAAAGCGGCGTCGCCTCGAATCCTTGGAGCTTGACTGAATGGACAAACAAAGCGATGAGCAGAGGTTTTCAACTTGCGGAGAAACTTGGAAAGGTTACATCAGATCCAAAAGTCGCTTATGAGTTTCTTAAGACAATCGATGCAAAAAAACTCACAAAAGTTGGACAGAAGTTTCTTGCCACCCCAGTAGTAAGTATCTCAATATTTGTGTTGTGTGTGTGTGTGTGTTAATAATTTTATTATTATAATATAAGATTGACTGTACAACAAATTGCAAATTATGAAATATTTTCATTGGTTTTTGCAGGAACGTCTACAACATGTTTTACTGTTTACACCTACTTTAGATTATGAATCAACGAATCCATTCTTTCCGGAACATCCAAACAAGTTAATACAACGCGGAGTTAAAGTGCCATGGCTTTTAGGAAATAACAGTTGCGAAGGGTCTTTTCTCATATGTAGTACACTTTTCGGACGTAAGTTCATATGCTTGTGCGTTCATTCATTAAATATCTGTAAACCACTGTAGTGCATGAATTCTTATACGATGTGACCTATAAAGAACAACACAAACTTAATGTTGTGTGTGTGCGTGTGCACGTGCGCACGGGTATACATATATGTATACACACATCAGTATAATATCTTGCGTGTATGTATATCAGTATTAAGCAAACATTTTCTGGATAAGACCATAGACATATTTATGTTTATTTCTATTATCAATGTAGATTAACTTTAATCCTGATTCTATTTGTTCTTCATCTTTTTCCAATTCTAAAAAGTAAACAAAGATAAAGGACAATAGAACCGAGAATAAAGTTATCTATATTAGTAGAAACGGGCACTAAGGTATTAAAAAATTAGGACTTGTCAAATGTAATTAAAATATTACGTTCTCTAAAACAATTATTTTGTTCTAAAATAATGTTATTTTTAACATGCATTTTGTACATTCGTTTAGTTAAATCTATATATATAATAATCCAATATGCATTAATTATTTCTTTTGATATACAGTATCATCTGATATTATACACACGCTGTGTTTTTTTAACAGGCCATTGTATGAAAAATAATACACTAAAATATTTACGTGCTAATAGATATTCTTTTTAGCAAAATAAATTATTTTTTAACAAATATGTCCCTTAAATATTATCCACATGCCATCTAGCATCTATAGTCGTTAGTAACAATAAAATTTTTTTAATTGTTTTAGAAATAAGCAAAAAAGCTCTTAAAGAAGTCGATTCTGATTTCACGAAAACCATAATGCCTAGAGCTTTATCTGCAATGTCAAAAATACCGATCACAGTTGAAGAGTTACGATTTTTATATTTTGGAAATAAAGCAGTATCAGAAGAAACTTTAATGAATTACGCTGATTTTCTTAGCGATGTCGTATTTAATCGTGGTATTATGGAAGCAGTTGATATTCAAATGAGTTCTGACAGTTACACGCCAACATATCTGTATAAACTTTCATATGAAAGTAAAACTTATCTCGGAAAGGAAATAATAAAGGTTACGCTGCCAGGTAACGTCACTATTTTACTTAAAACCATATACAAATCTTTAATCCTTCATTAAGGAATACGAGTGCACTTATATTACGTTAAACATTGTTAAAAAACAAATCTAAATTTTTATAAATCATTATAAGAGAAAGAGATCGAATATGTATCAATATGCATTTAAAAATATTTCACTTTAAAAAATTAAAGATTATACATACATATGTATGTGTATATATATATATATATATATATACGTGTGTATATATATATGTATGTATGTATACATTATTTTGTAGTACTATTTACAAACATTAAATATTATACTTCAAAATAGAAATCTAGTTGGGTTTTTAAAATTAATGTATTATATAACAATATTTTTTATAGGAGTGACTCATGCTGAAGATTTATTTTTTTTATTTTATCCTCATATGATGAAAGAATTCAATTTGTCACCACCTATATCTAATTCGGATGACTATAAAATAATAGATTGCTTAACGCAAATGTGGACAAATTTTGCTAAAACAGGGTGCGAAGAATTAAAAACATTAATTTTTTTAAATTAAAAATTAATTTTTTCGTTAAAAGTTTTGTAATTGTGTGTTAATAACTAATTTTTAATTTTCAACTAGAGATCCAACGCCTGTTATTACGAATGTGACTCCCACTAAATGGACTCCACTGAAGCGTGGAGACATGTGCGATTATTTAAATATTGATCTTGTTCCTCGCATGGAAAGCATTCGTAAAGAAGAACGGCGCTGCGATTGGAAGAATATGAAACACAAACTATGAAATTCTGTGCTTGTTAGAATATTATTTATATTAAAATTATATTTCCAAAGGAGGATACAAATTTTCGAGGGTTTCCCGACCACTCGGGGATCGTTTTATTTGTATGTTTTCTTATGTATTTTTCTTCGTAAAAACCGAAAATAATCATTATAATAACGCCAGAGTTAAGGAAAAATTGGTACATTGAAATAAAATGAATAAAATCCTTATTTGCATCGTTATGAAATTACTGTCAGGTATGCCTCAATGATTTAGAAATTAATTCCAAATTGGATCAAATGCGAGTAATATTGCACCACAAAACGTTATATAATTAAATTATATTTCTCATTATACCCTATTTGTCATCTCGATATCGTTTCTCCCACTCCAAGCGTCGCGCGTCTGCTGTAAACTGTATAGGTACATTAGGACTCGAAATGCTCGAATAGAAAGTGATCTTAGCGCGAAAAACAAGCAATATATTCATAGACTTCATACTTGAGTGTGAATAGGTTGATGTTTGTTATTACGCCACAAAGTTGTTCGTCTATCTCAGCCCATAGTCGTTTGGCAGCTTTTGAGTGTCTCGGCTATCTGTTTTTGACTGCTTTTTATCTTATTTTGCGGTAAGATTATTAATTTTTTTGTAACAAATGTCCTAATGAAAAATATAATCTAATTAACGTTTTGTGATGCAATATTACTCGCATTTGATCCAATTTGGAATTAATTTCTAAATCATTGAGGCATAACTGATAGTGATTTCATAACGATGCGAATAAGGATTTTATTCATTTTATTTCAATGCACTAATTTTTCCTTAAGTCTGGCGTTATTATAATTTATAATGATTATTTTCGGTTTCTACGAAGAAAAATACATAAGAAAACATACAAATAAAACGATCCCCGAGTGATCGAAAAACCCTCGAAAATATGTACCCTCCTTTTCACGTTTAAGATAAATGTTATTTCATCACTCATACTTTTAAAAAAATATATCCTCTAAATTGAAATCACATTCATGTAAAAATTTTTTTATTAATAAGAACAATTAGAATTAATATAATAACTCCTATTTCCCCTGACATTTTTGTCTTTAATTTATTAAATATTGAGGAGTTCTATACAATTACTTAATTATTTTTAAAATTAATATTGTTATATTTAATATTACTATACAATTTACAATGTATGTAAAAATATTATTATTCTCTTTATTATGTAAAATTTGAACTCCAACGAAAAAATCAACATAAACAAGTAAATAATGTACAAAATAAAAAGGCTCCAAAATTTAACAATAAAAACTTAAGGAAATTTGCCAATGAGAGCCTGCATCAGGTGTTCAATGTGATAATAATGATTTATGTATTCACAAAAATATAATATAATTACAGACGTTTCGACATCAATATTGTGTCCTCTTCAAAGTACAAAAAATGGATAAATTACCAGCAATGTTTCGTTTTAATGTAGTATATAAAATAAATTGTCTAAATTGTGACGTTACTTATGTGGGACAAACCAAACGATTATTAAAAACAAGAATTGACGAACATCGTAAGTACATTAATAGAAATACAGGTTAGAATTCGGTAATTACAGAATATAGATTAGAATGCAATCATGATTTCGAGTGAAATAACGTCGAAATTTTAGACGAAGAAAGGGTTCTCAATAGACGCCTTATCTCAGAAGCAATATATATTAAAAAACAGAAAAATGCTTTAAATGTACAGAGCGACATGGATCTATTGAGTCCGTTATACCATGACATTAATTGTGGATGAGTGCTGCTTCAACTTATTTATACTCGTTAATCTTATTTCTGATAAACAAATGAGTTTGCTATTGACTTCTCATAAGCAAATTAAAATTCAACGTATTCAGATTGTTCTCTTATTATATTGTACAGAGCATCGTTAATCTGTTTCTCAAGTAAGTAATAATCAATACACAATTATTAATTTGGTATTAAGTCAACATTCCTTGTTAAAATCTCGTTTTTTATTTTTATTATAGTAACTTTCTTAATAGGTTGAGTATCCGATGAGATACGACAGACGAAGATTATAGTCTTGACGAAAATTATAGCTTATTGTATTTTACATTTTTGACAACACATATCAAATAAATTCAATTTCTGGAGGATTATATATTTGTTGCACTATGAAGAGAACACAATTGACGAAACGTCTGTAATTATATTATATTTTTGTGAATACATGAATCATTATTATCACATTGAACATCTGGTGCAGGCTCTCATTGGCAAATTTCCTTAAGTTTTTATTGAGAAACAAGTAAAATTTGAGCTCTAACGAATAAATTAACATAAACAAGTAAAATGCCTTTGCGAGTCCCCGCTGATGAATGAAGAAAGAGAGAGCGTACGGAAATAATTTATATTAAACCTCTCAGATTAAATAATGATAAAACATATTCCTCGAGTATATATATTTTATCCCGGATCTGGAGCTTCTTTAAGTGTTAACAACTAGAACTAGAATTACAAAAAATCTATGATTACTTAGACATAATATTCTCATAAGAAGATAAAAGAGAGAAGAGTTGAATTTATGTTATCGGATTTAAAAAATATAAAAAATATAAACATGACCTTCGAAACAACAAATAATCATCTCTCCTCATTTTCAATGCAATTAATGTAAGTCCAAAAATAAAAGCAATTATCAATTATCTGATAAAATTGTAAATGCAAATTTGTATGGAGAGAAATAACACCTGCGATATTGATATAACACATTTGACTTTCGATAAGGTATCATAATGCAAATGTTACCTCTTCCCATGTCATATAATTCGTATTTAGAATCGAAACGTACATATTCGAAATAAATTTCATCACTATTTAATTTGAGAGGTTTAATTTAAATTATTTCTATACGCTCTTTCAAAGTGAAAGCTCGCAAAGGTATTTTACTTATTTATGTTGAAAAACTGTGACGAAAAATCTCGATATTTTGAAAAAAACGTTTAATTTTAATTCATAAAAAATAATACTGTGTATTTATTTTTCGCTCATTCTAAAATATATATTCTCAAAATATGCTATTCCTCTTTTTCAAAATCTGTCAAATTAAAAAATGATTTCAACTTTATTATATGTATACTGTTAAATGATTTTAATTATTATAAACTTTTTATTATATAATGTTATGCAGATATCAATTCTGTATCAATGAAAAGAATTCATCTTTTCCTTAATTATATTTGTATAATTTCATCGGTTGATTTACATTTATAGTGCATCGGGGAGCACTTCCTCATATTTCTTGCAAATCACGAATAAATATAACAAGACGTAATAAATTGTCCTAGTTGTTCGTTGAGAAATGTAACAAGAGAGATAATTCAAGTTCATTTACGCACGTTAAATGTATATAAGGTATGACATAATCATAAACGATAAATAAAATTTTATCGGATCAATTCGATTTTAATCTGACTTATAAAAAAATAATTTATATCTTTCTTAAAATACACATACTCGTACACATGTATGCAATATAAACTGATAAACTTATCGACACGCATTTTTCTCTCGTCATCCATAACTATCCATAGCTATTTACTGATCCGTCTGACCTAGTCCAGTTTTCCAAGACTCCTCACTAGAGTTAATTTTATCTAAGACTTCTATTCAGTTATCCTGAATACTTACTATCTAACAAAATAATAAAAAACCAGCCAATTTCTAGTGAGTGATCAATTTTTCTCAGATATTTTTCTACTTAGATAGCGTATCCATTATGGATAACAGAATCGAAATACACGTGCAGGAAGGAAAGTTAATTGGCGTCGTAGAAAAAGGTGTTTATAATGATTATTACACAGCCTTTAGAGGAATACCATATGCGAAACCGCCGATTGGAGAACTTAGATTCAAAGTAAGTAAATACAATTCACGATAATAAATACATTTTTATAAAAATTAACTCTTTGAAAAATTGTGATTAATCGATCATAAAGCTGTTTATTATTTATATTTCATAATTATTATATAATCTGCTTTTCGTTTATTAATATACATCATCAAAAAATCCAGAAACACTAAAATATCTCGAAGACGATCGACTACAGCAAAAAATATGTAAGAAGCAAAGTTGTAGGGCTAAATAAAATATCGTTAAAAGAGTTTACAATCGTATATAAAAGTCAAATTGAATTTTTTTAATGGAATCTCTCATTTTTATTGCACATTCTTGTTAGCTTATTTTAAGCTTATTTTAAGAGCTTTCTATAACACTACAATAAAGCCTATATGAAAAGGAAATAGTAAAATGAACATCTTCAAATTTATGCCGAACTCTTAGAACACTCATTCGTTAGCTTTAACTTCGTTAGTTGTTCGTTTAAGAATTACTTAAATACAATTTTGTATACAAAAAAGTTGTTTCTTAACATAGAGAATCACATCGTGCGTATATGCGATTTTTAGGATCCGGTGCCAGCAGAACCATGGTCCGGTAAAAGAGACGCTTCGAAATATGGAAACATCTCCGTTCAAATAAATCATTTTAAACATGAAATTGAGGGCAATGAAGATTGCCTTTATTTAAACGTGTACACCACGAATATCAAACCTTCGAAGAAACATGCGGTAATGGTGTGGATACATGGTGGTGGTTTTTATCAGGGTTCTGGCGACGCAGTTATGTACGGTCCCGATTATATCGTGCGGAAAGATGTAGTTTTGGTTACCTTGAATTATAGATTAGGCGTTCTAGGTGCGTCATTCGTTTCAATATGTATCATTGTACACATATCATTTGTGTTTAACATTTTGCTATAGTAATTGTTCAGATGTCTTCTGTTTGAAATAAGTCACTTAGACATAGTCCAAATAAGTTAATTAATACAAAAAGTTTAATTCACATCTAGTTATTTATAGTATGTCGTTACAAACATCTATGTGTGTGTTTGCTATTTATTTTTACATATAAGATTATTTAAATTTTACTGATTAGTATTATAGAAATAAATTTTAACACAATTATTTGCTTTAACCATAAAGTAATCATCTATTTTTAACTAAGATAAATCAACTTTGAAAAAATTCATTAA
The DNA here is from genome assembly GCF_001594075.2 of Trachymyrmex cornetzi. NCBI lineage: Eukaryota > Metazoa > Arthropoda > Insecta > Hymenoptera > Formicidae > Trachymyrmex > Trachymyrmex cornetzi. Next base: position 3,846,794 of record NW_017296956.1, read on the forward strand.
TGACTTCAGGTTACCTAAATCTCTACGATAAAGTGGCGACAGGTAATCAAGGTCTGAAGGATGTGATCATGGCGTTACGATGGGTGCAGAAAAATATATCAGAGTTCGGAGGAAATCCAGATAATGTCACTATTTTCGGCGAAAGCGCTGGTGGAGCCATCGTACATTATTTAACTCTGTCTCCGTTAGCTGAAGGTACAACGTATTTTGTCGATAAAGATTTATCGATACATTTAATAATTTAGAAACCCAAACCCCGTTCCATTTAATCATGAATTTATTCATAAGTCAACTAGGTTTTGCTTTATCTCAAAACCATTCAAGCACTAATACATTTGTAAATAAAAAATAAAAAGCTCCGCGAATATATTAAACAGATAATAAATTTATTTTTTTCTCTCTCTTTCAATTAGTTTCTAATAAAACATACTCCTCAAAATTTTTTTGTAAATTCTAAATGTTTAATTCAAATTATAAAGTCTATAAATACTAATGAAATGTAAAAATTTATAAAACAACTAACTTTCCTACAGACCACATATATATACAAAATAATGTGCTAATAATTATCATGGCCAAGGCACTTCTTTCATTGTGAAACCAAACGACGGATGGCTCTGTTTATAAAAATCTTAGGGCTAGGATTGAATCCACTCACAGTCTCCTGCTATGTTGCGTCCAACGGAAATTTCCGGCCTTTCAGATTCTTCATCAGTATCATCGATTCTGTTACTTCTGATGTCAATTCGATATCGTTATGTTGTCGTTACACACCTTTTTTATTACGTACAATATCAGTGCAACGACAATATAAGAATATCGACATTGTCGTTGCAGACTTGCTATATAGGTTTCCAAAGACGTGGAAATCGCATAGCGACACAGTTCTAATGAGAAATACTGGAGCATTCAGCCTACAACCTGGACATGTCGCCATGCGACATGTCTTTGGAGATCCGAACTAGAATCTGAAAAGCAGAAAATTTCTATTGAACGCAACAGTGTAGGAGACTGTTTGCGGGTAGGTACGATCCCAGTGCAAGGAGTTTTGTGAACAGAGCATCCGTCGTCTGGTTTTACGATGGAAAAAATGCCTCATCAATTATGGCGATTATTAATACGTTAATTGATTTCAATATCTGAATTTTTCATCCGTTACGTTTTATTTAATTGCTCTAACATGGGTGTGTGTGTGGGGGGGGGGGGGGAGATTTAATAATGTAAGATTGATCACAAAATCATTATGATATCGGTGGTTACAAGAATTCTCAAACACTAGTTTATACATTACGAAGAAAAGAAAATAAGAATGTCATGTAATAAATTGTATGAAGCTAATTTGTTATTATTGTTTATTAGGTCTATTTCATAAAGCGATATCGCAAAGTGGTGTCGCAACATGTCCTTGGAGCTTAACTGAACGACAATCTCATTCGATGAACAAAGGTTTTCGACTCGCGAAAATACTTGGAAAAACTACTGCAGATCCAAAAGTCGCTTATGAATTTCTCAAAACAATTGATGCTAAAAAGCTGATAGAAACTGAACAAGAGTCTCTCTTGACGGAAACTGTAATTATCTGAATATATGGTTGTAATTATATAAGTTCGATAAATATGCAGTATGCAGGCTACAGATTGTGTGCAAATAAAATATTATTTCAATAATATCTTCTTCGCACAGGAGAATCTACAATATAGTTTAACATGTTCACCGACTTTGGATCACAAATCATCGAATCCAGTTTTTCCGGAAGATGTAAAAACGTTTAAGCGCCGCGGTGTTAAGGTACCATTCCTTTTGGGTTTTACCAGTTGCGAAGGATCTTTTTTTCCATGCAGTAACTGGAAAGGGCGTGAGTTTTATTTTTGGCTTCATTAAGTACATTTTTAATGCTTCGAATTTTTTCATAGAATATCTATCATATGTCGCATTCTTTTTAATGGACACACCCCATTACATAAAAAGTTTAAATAATGTTTTAACAAAAGATTTTCTTTTTGTTTGGCAAATGTACAGAAAATAATTATTTTTTAATTTAAAAAGGGAAGTTGTAAAAACATCTATTATTTATCATATGATGTAGCGGGCAGAACTAAAATGTTTTTAAAATTATTTCAGGTATGAGCAAAGAAAAGTTTAGGAAAATTGATTCTGATTTCAAAAATGCTATATTGCCTGAAACTTTATCTACGTTACCAATTACAGTCGAGGAATTGCGATCTTTATATTTTGGTGACAAAGCAATTTCAGAAGAAACTCTAATAAATTACGTTGATTTTCTCGGCGATGAGTTCTTTTATCGTGATATAATGAAAACAGTGGATATTCAAACAAAACTGAATAATAATGATAAGAAAGTGACGTATCTGTATAAATTTTCATACGAGAGTGACTCTTCTTTTACAAGAAAAATATTTGATATTCAATTCCCAGGTATTATTAATTAATTTAAGACTATCTAAAAATCTATCTTTATTTATAAAGAATATCCGCTTATATTGTAATTACAATAAAAATTATTAGTTTCAAATGTTTCTAAATTTTTATGCGAGTTTAAAACAACGCGATCTGTTTTATAGGCAATAAATTTAATTTAAACAACAAATCGTCTTAAAATATTTATAAAGTTATGTAATTTAAAGATTTAATTAAAAGTGAACGAAAATAATTGACAGGTGTGTCACATGCTGAGGAACTGGCGTACTTGTTTTATTTTAATATGTTAAAAGATTTCGGCATGTCATCACCTGGAATTGATTCAGAAGACTACAAGATGATAAAATGCTTAACACAAATGTGGACGGATTTTGCTAAAACAGGGTACGAGAAATTTAATTTCTTTTAAATATATTATTCTAAACATATGATATTTTAATTTCGTTAATTTCGTATTTATAATTAATTCTTAATTAAATGATTTAGAAATCCAACGCCTGTTACAAATATGTGGTTACCCGTGAGCGATTCACAAGATGGAAAATACAATTATCTAAATATCGATACAATTTCGCAAATGAAAGTTTTCCGTAAAGGAGAAGAAAGATGGGATTGGGAAGAGAGAAAAAATAAGTTACAGCGTTAAAACTTTATTAAGTTGGGTTTCTCTGTATCTTTTGGGTTTATAATAACTATACTTGTCACTTTTTAAACATATTTTTTAATGATGGGCATACTATTGTTATTCCCTTTAAGTTCAGGGTCGATTTTGGTTAATAGGAATAGAAGATTACATAATACTATAGTCCCCAAACTATGACTTACTAGGAACATAAAGTTGTTTGCAAATTAAAATTAAGAAGTGTTAATTAAGCATTCAGTACTATTTGTCGTAATGAATTTCAAGTAATTTTAGTTAAATTCTGACTGAGAATTATTCGTGCACGCGTAAAATTAACTATGAAATTGTAATGCGGATAAAACTAAAATGAATAATAAAATATTACATTTATAATATTACTGTATTAAATTTGAATGTTTTACGCGTGTTTCATGTGGTATCACATTCAGTACATTTTCTACATCTCGTATTAAATTTTTCGTGTGTTTTCATATGCTACTAATACATTTATTTTCTACATTCTAGACGGATTCCAGGTTATCCAATTATTTTTATGTTTTATAATATATGCATATAAGCAACTTTTTTTTTAATCTAAAAACAATTTCGACTGATCGTTACGCAGAATTATCTTCCTCTCTAAATTAAACTTTAAGAAATTTATGTTATAATAACGCTTTTTATATATAAGGCTTTCACGTATCATCTTCAAAGATACCAGAAGATTTGCGGGTTATCGCCGTGTTTAATACTATTAACAATGGCATTAGCAATGTATAAAAACGCGGCGATGACCCACGAACTTTCTGGTATTCATGTTATAATTTTTCTTAGAATAACTCGTTTTTATTCACTCTTACAGTTAATATTTGCTTCAAAGAAAAATGGAACTCTTAGGTTGAGTTGTTCCATCCTTTCGGTAAACTTCGGCTCACTGTCTTACTCTCTTACTCTCTTATGCTCTTAATATTTTATACTCTTTTGTTTATCCAGCAGATAAATTATCACATATAGGCCGGTATTCGGTTCTTATATTTAAGATCGTCTTAAGTACAATCTTAAAATGTCACGAACCAATCAGAGAGCTGTATTAGCATCTTTCAAGACATTACTTAAGACGGTCTTAAAATAAGAACGGACTATGAATATCGGCCACAGTTTATTCGAAGATGGAACAACCGGTCCTAAATTTGATAAAGATATTGGTTATTTTTCATCTCATTGCCGTATGGTCAAAATCTCGCTACAAACGCTTTGAAGCGTTTGATTGACCATTTAAAACAAAGAATTTTACGAACTGATCAATTAGAAAACGCTTTAAAGCATTTGCATCATCGCGTTGACTGTACCTCATGTCATATAATAGTCATAGATAACGGACAAAAAAATAAATAAATTCTATGCATATTACAGGGCAATTAACTTCAAAAGTCCTGACAATGATACCATTTTAACACGTACGTGCAAAGCATAGAGAATGGATTGCGCGATCCGTATCTAAGTAATATATCAAATGTGGCCAACAAAATGAGAGAGAGGGACCGTGGGAGACGGCCAATCGCCCTCTCATTCTCTCTCCCATTATACCATTGAATGGAAAGAGATAGAAATGGCCGTCTGCCACGGTCCCTCTCTCTCATCCCTATCGACCATTTTGACACACGGATCGCGCAGTCCATTCTCTATGGGTGCGTTCCGTTTCTCGCATGATGCGCACAATGCGTCGTTTATCCTTGTTGCTCAACAAATGTTAAACAAGGACAATGGATGCATCATGCGCATCATGCGCGATACGGAACGCACCTTATGTCTTTGCGTACGCGTCGAACACATCGACACAAAACGCGCATGCGTCTCTTATATAAAGCTATCGCTCCTGACCTTTTCCATTATACTGTTTTTGGGAAAATTTAACACACTTCTGACCGATCTTTCGTGAGACGGATCGATCTAGACAAGTTGAAAAAATCACACAAGCCACGTACGCAGTGTAAAGTTCACAGAAGGGATCGTTAAGAAACATAGTGAAAGCGATCGGAATTCGGTAAGAATTTAATTTAAATCTCGCCGGTCGCGGACGTACGTGAAATTGAGCATGCGATAATCAATTAGTGCGTGCGGGTGATATTTGCGATTAGTTGAGTACGAACGGTATCAAATTGAATACCGCTGCCGAAGAAAAAATTGTCTTTGTAGTACTGTAACTGGCGAAAAACAGCCCGCTATTTTTTGTCATAAATTTGATCTTGTTTGTGTTTCGCGCATTGTCCATTTCAGAAAAAACGTTTTAAATTTGTAGCGATCGCCATATATTACGTCCTTCACGCGAATTAATGAAAATTGTTCGTTACCAAGACGTTCGCTGCTAGCGTCGATATTCGCCATCGATTTCACCTTGGAATAATTAAACAAACAAGATCTTTGTTTAGATTTGTTTGCGAGCAAAGGTGTAATTTCATAATTCGATAACATGCCTAAAAGGTAAAAAGAGAAAATTCGAATACGCTATTTACTGGATGTACAAAAAATATTCGTACTAGAGACATATTTCCCCCAAAAACCTTATTTTTCGAAAGTAAACATTAATTAGCAATTTATTAATAAAGAGTAAAACAGATCATATATTTCTGAAAAATTATTTTACCTAAAAAGAAATATTGTAATAATTAAAGTATATTATTTTAAAAATAAGTGATAATAAAAGATTTTATTATTCAGATGCACAAGAAGTATACTATCTATATTCGAAAAATTTAGGTTTTAACTAGGGCTCTAATTTCATTCCGTTTTTCGAAGATACGTGTAACCTTGACACGTTTATCCGTTTATATTCACTTTCAGAAAAACGTTTACTTGTAAGTAAACGTTTATTATACGTATAATTAGCATATCCGTTTACTAAAAACGTTGTTTCCAAATATACGTGTTTTAAATTATAAGACCTGGTACTATATGTTTAAACGAGAATACATTTACATGTATATTTTGCACGAGAATACATTTACATTTACATTTATATTTAGTACTTCTGTAAAAACTACCTTGAGAAATATTTAAATGTTTATTTTATAAAATTAAAAAAATCTATTTTATTTTTCTTTTTGCATTTTCTTATAGTTTAACATTTTAAAGTGCATTTTAAAGCCGACGTAAAGATTTACTCGTAGAAATAGCATATTAGTTTATTAGAAACGTTTGTCCGAATACACTGTTTTAATGTTATTTTATGTACATATTTTTACCGGTTTTACTATACTCAAACGTCTTTTTTACACTCAAAAAAAAATTTTCGATTTTTTTCAACCCGTCACACTAAGATGACTCCATAATAAAAGAAGAAACGTTTATTATAAATGGATATGCTAATTATACGTGTAAATGTGTTTTCGTTTAATATATATATTATACATATAGTAATATATGTATAATAAGAAACCCTAGTTCTAAGATCATTAGCACATTATTTTCTTGAAGCTCCATATTTATATTGGTAATTGATTGTATAAAATAGCTAATTAATATTTATTTTACACACACAAATCAGACTTTTTAAAATAAAAATCTCTCTTGTATAAATATTTTTTGTATTCACTGTACATACACAGTAAAAAAGAAAATGTTAATTTTAACATTTTTTACATGTCCACTCTACTCAGGAGATCCACTCTAAATTTTAAGTTAAAGTAACTCATTCGTCTTGTGTTATTTATTAACGAACTAGTAATGTTAAATAATTGACACAATATTTTACATTTATATTTGTTATTTTGCCATTAAGGGTGATTTAAAACTAACATATAAAATAAGTAGAGTACATAGAAGAGTAGTTGCAGTAATAATAATAATAATAATAATAGCTCGGGAGGCAGCCTCCAGTTAGGGCCCACCAACGACACGCAGACTAGGTTTTCTCCATTGTGTTTTCTCAGCCGCACTAACCTCAGGTCAGCTCAGACCAATCTTCCTCCAGAAACGAAGGAGATCTCTGACCTGAAGTTGACATACCTGCTCGGGCTCGAGAAATATCGAGCCCAATAGAAGCCACCTATGTCCAGCATACGCTCACATAGCATACATTCACATAGCACGTGGAGAGTAGTCTACTAATATCTTTAACATCTGTCGTGCAACAACTTGATTTCTACCAAAATATGTTGTCGACCGAGAATTCAAGACATTCAAGAATCGATCATTATTCAATACAACAAGTTTTGTTCAAAGCAATCCAACAATTATTCTTTTCGAATTCAAAACCCGAAACTTGGTCCCTATATTATCAAACTGTGTCGTCGGTGAATCCCACTGGCTCTATTGAAAAAAGATCCGATACATTACATGTCCTAGAAATAATGTTGGAAATGATAAAGGATGTATTTAAACATAATGTGTTACATATAGAAGAACCATCTTGTCGTTATGTAAAAAATCACTGCAAGTTTATATTAGTTAATGTATTCCCAATGAATACATTACGAAATATTTCGATCTGTGGTTGAAAACAATGGACAAGTTTCGTGAAACTTGTCCATCGATTATAGAACGAGGTAATATACAAAGTTGTATTACCTCGTTGTTGACATATCTTTCCAAAGCAATTTCGTTCAATGTTTTACCCAAAGAATTGATCAAAAATATAATTCGAAAATATTTATTTTATTGTGATTATTATTGTGATTTGCGTAAAACAGCGATGTCTTTTATAGTATCGTATCTTTTGGAGAGTAAGGATGAATACATAATATACTTTAAAATACTCACCGATGTCTTTCGTGAAGCAAACACAGCGACCACTTATTGCACTTATCGTGATAAGCCTCAATCTCTTAAAAAATATAACTATTGATTCAACAAAATTATGCATTTATTCATAAATATTTTCGTTATCCGCGTCTGTAAGTATATATATATATATATATTCATTCTAATACATCTATTAATCCACAAGTCATCGATAGTTTGCAAATTTTATTTTCATCTATCTTGTCACCTAAACAAGATGCGACGTCTTATTTGCGATTAGTATATGTGAAGAAATTTCAAGAAGTTTGCAACGAATCTTCAGGGATGAAAGCTTTTGGCTTAAAAATTGGTCAGCACTTGTCTGAATTAATCGATATTTTCTCGTCACGATCAATCTCGTTAATAGTTAAAATTCTCCAGGACTTTGTTCGCGAGATATCCGATGAATATGAAAACTGTATTATTAGCGTCATAGAAGGTCTTGTTGAAATTGGTAATACAGATTCCTACTTTATAGCTGTGAAGAGGTTACCGTCGCTGGATTCGAAGAACAAATATATGACAAGATACTGTGAACTCATTAAAAAATTCCAAGAAATGCAGGAGCCTGTTATTGAGACTGTTTTATACGAACATTTTTTTACGAATATTAATTTTTTCAACATTAATAAAACAAATTAAAGAAACTAAAGATCATAGCGAGTGAGTTTATATATGTATTTCCAGCAATATTATTAATGTTTTGTTATTATTTATTGTTTAATTGATCATTGAATTGCAAGTGTAATTTTATATATTGTACGTTAAACTGTTAATGTCCAAGTCATTTTTAATGAAATGGTCGCGAATTCTTATAAATATTTTATACCTTTTATTTAAAAGGATGCCTAAAGTTTTTTTCAATAAACATTTAAAATATTTCTCGAAAAAAAATAAATGCATATTATAATTTAAGAGTCATACGAGATAGATATTGTATAATAAAGATACCCGTGTTTATAAATTTTTTTGTAGCGATTATATATAAGTAAAAGCGCAATGTGAGTTACATATAAAGGTTTTTTTAAGCAATTTAAATACATGTGGCATTGCATAGTATGTGTCCATTTACCTCAAATCTTATTTAATAGATATGATTATATTATCTATTATCAGTACATTTTTCAAGCAAACGAACAAATAATGGATACATTCTTCGCGGCATACGATAACTTTTTTCACACAAATCCTCTAGTATCTTTCCTGAAATACCTTTTTCTACGCGATTTAAAGATTTTAAAGGAAATAGAGAAAAAGTAATAAAAGTTTTTTTACTCTCTACAGTAAATAATTTTCGAAATTTTTAAACTAATTTCTATAATAAATCAGAAGATATTTGTGTCACTTGTGACTAACATCGATAAAAATGATATACTGTTAAATCAGAAGATTAAATATATCAATTGATTCATCAATTGATTTTCCTCGATTTATATCATTTGATGTATCAACGAATATGAGAGAGGGCAGAAATTCTATTATAAATTTTTTCACAAATTATAAACTGTACAGATTTTACGAAGCGAAATGAAGAGAATTGATATTAAGTAAGTAAACCGAAATAAGTATTTTATCTTTACTAAGATCAATTACTATGAAATCATGTAAAAGTGCAAGTCATTTATTATTGTCGTTAATATAATAAAGAGGGGACGAGGAAAAAAAGTGAAATTGTAAAAATAAAATAAGAGAGATTTAAAATACTAAGGTACGTGACTTTGAATGTTTTTGGAAGAATATGAAAAATAGTTGCGGCGTGCTAGTTACATAAACAAGACTCATTTTCCTGACGCAAGTAGCGTTCCAATTGCAAAATAACACTAGTCATTATACCAGTAATAACGACTAATCATTCATCAAAAGAAAAAAAACCGATAGCTTAGATGATTAATTATCGCATTTCTACAGCTACGTACTTACGCGATGCATCAAAACCGGTGATGAAGTCGGGACATGGTATATAAGCCGTTGATCCTGCTGGAGTGTTCGGCCAGCAGGACCATCCATCGAAAGTGAGTCGACAATATGGTTCTGAAATAAAAGTTTAAACAGGAGATGAACATTCTGTTGTAACAGAATGATAGACCGATGATCTCATAAAACGCGTAATTTGCTAGTTAGTATTTAACAATATGCCGAGATTAAATCTCGATATATAAGAAATTGTGAAGCGATATAATGACATCGTAAAGAAAATATCGTAAATAGCACCGCGTAAATTGACTACGGCAAATTGGATACATTTTCTCACGCAATATATACGACGGTCGTAAAAAAGACAACTCGTAACATATTACTCATCACTAACGAACTATAAGAATATATGCCGACAAAAGGCATATTTCCTACATATATGAGATACACGACATACTCATAAAATCTTTTCATTTAGGAGGATAGAATAAAAATTCAAAGCCAATCCGCATTTTTACAAATTGTTGTAAGTGCACATAAAATTTGACAATTTATATTTTAAAAATATATATCATACATCATAAAATAAAACACATTCTATTACATAATATTATAATTGAAATAGAATATCAAAACATATGGAAACATCGTGTTTCAATACATATTCTTGTTCGTTTTCTTTATGTCATTTTCATATCCGTACGTTTATATACGTATAAACAATTCATAAATGCATAAGAAGAGTATAGAAACCTATATGTATAAAAGGGGAACTAACTTTAAACTGTATTAATGCGAAATCACGTTTAAGGGATTCCATCGTGGTTATAAGCTCGAGAAAGTTCGCATTTGCTCACAAGATCTAAGTTTCGAAGAAACATCGATAACATATATTTTATCCGAGATCTCTTTCCGTCAACTTTTATTGAAAATAAATCACTTTCTTCCTTCCCTCGTGTGACTATAGTCTAAGAAAATGGCACATCCGCGATGTTACAAAAAGAATGACTGAAAAAGCCGTATGAAATATTTTCCACAGTTCTACAAACATAGATAACCGCGCATTCTGTTTTCCGGTTATCTAGCGGAATGTTCGATAGATTTCACTATAAGTATTTAATTTGTATCTTCTGGTTGACTCTACCAAGAATTTCAATTAATATAACAAAACATTTTTTCAGCGTACGTATACATCAAATTTATAAAAATTGTCTCGATGTCTTGTAATTTGAAATACAATAAACATAAGTTTTTTAATCTGTTCTGTATAGTAAGATAAAAACATATAAAATTTATTTTTTAGTTGATTACAAGTAAATTTTATTTTAATTTTAAGATTAAATCATTTTATTAAAAAATATATTAAATAATACTAAAAGATAAGAAAAATTTATGACCAATTATTTACCTGTTATTAAATTTTTGTTGTTACACCAAAATTTATTCTAAAATTATTAAACAATTTTACTGCGCAAATGCGGTTCAACTAATTCTAAATTTATTTCGCATTATCTATGTACTATCGTTCTAAGCATGGTGTATATGTCAATGTTCATCTGTATGTGAAAACTTATGGTAAGTGGACATCATATTCTAAAATACATATATATTCAGTGTTGGAACGTATCTAGGTAAAAGAATCAAGATACGGTATCTAGATACTTTAGCTGTACCTAAATGCGTTAATAAGGATCTAGGTAACGCATTTAGGTACAGCTAAAGTATCTAGATACCGTATCTTGATACTTTTACCTAGATACGTTCCAACACTGTATATATTAGATTTTAGAATATGATGTCCATTTTGTTTCTTATGTCTTTATATACAATTTTTGTCTGTATATATTTATGCGCAGTTGCTCTGCTCTAAGTTTATTTTGCATTATATCTATACGTACATAAAAAAATTTGCATGATAAACAGTAATTGAATTTTGAGCATTTTATACAAATATGAAGATATTTGTATAAAATGCTCAAAATTCAATTACTGTTTTTCATGCAAATTTATATATATATATATATATATATAT
>NW_017296956.1:3859185-3882047 GCF_001594075.2 Trachymyrmex cornetzi
GGGATACAATGGGATCGTAAAATCTGTCATTGAACCTCAAAAATACCCACCTTAACATTCCCGGGGGGAAGAGGGAGAAGGAGGCCTAAAAATTTTAAATGGCATGTGGGGTCGAGTGAAGGCTCGTTTGAAAGGGCTTTTCGAGACGAGAACAACGCGGACTGACCGAGATCTCTACGATTTTTTTTCGCAGAGTTATGATTATTTGAAAATTGATATTTAGAAGAGTTACATCTCTTGTGTGTGTGTGTGTGTGTGTGCGCGTGCGCGCCTGCGTACGTGCGTGCGTGCGTGCTCGTCATCTTGGCTCATCTTTAATTGAATTGGTTTTTTCAAAAATAGTTGAAGCCCTTTCAAACAAGCCTTCACTCGACCCCATATGCCATTTAAGATTTTCAGGATCCCTTCTCCCCTCTCCCCACGGGAATGTTAAGTGAGTGTTTTTTTGAGGTTCAATGATAGATTTTACGATCTCATTGTATCTCTATAAATTTCAATCTTATATCTCGAACTATTCAAAAATTATTCAGGTGAACTTTTGGCGAGCATTGTACATCCAAAGTTTTCACATAGATGGACTTTGACAGATACACTACGTGGTTGTGATGGTTGAAGCGTCAATTACCACCACCACCACTCATATTCGTTATCATCTGTCTTTCCTCTAACAAGAGACCGGCTAGTATTCATAACCAACTGACTGCAACTGACTGCCAACGAACTTGTGAAAGACCTTCTCTACGAGACTTCGAACAATAAGTGATATCATGGAGCATCAAATCATCTCTTTCGTCAATTGATATAATTTGATACAAAATTGTCGTATTATCAAAGAGTGAGTAGAACTACATTCAGAAACTCGACACAAGTGCTCGAATGTGCAACTTCATCTTTGTTTTACGATTAATGAGTGATAAAAATAGAATGACGCACTGGAGCACTCGTGTAAAATTCCAAACACAGCCTAATAGTACAGTTTCTCTTCATTGTGCATTTAAAGTGTCACGTTATTATTCATGAACTTGCAAAAAATGATAACTAAAACGGTTATTAAAACGTTTATTTCTTAATTGTACGATGATGTATTTCACGTCAAAATACATAAATAATAATGATATGAGTTAATAATAGAAATTACAATATCAATAATATTTATAGTATTTATACACATGAAAATTTTAACTAACACATTATTAATGTTCAATTATATAGTATGAAAACATTTCCACTATAATCCGACTTAACCTTATCTTTATCGGTCTCACAAAAATGTCGTATCATCTTGTTTTCATTTCAGTTAACTGATGTTCTCCCAGGTGAAGTGTGATCAGTTGACGTAGTTACAACGATAGCAATTTGAATCATTACGTACATCAAAAATTACGTAAGACGACAAATACTCGAGTATAGCGTATATTCACACAGAACCGGTTGTGAGTTCACTAGATCAAAATGAAGATGTCGCTATTGATTTTCTTTGTGATTTTGGCTTTTGACCAAATTGCTAGCAGTTACCGAATTCTTGGTTTGTTCCCATTAAATGGCAAGAGTCATTGGAACATGCAAGAAGTACTGATGAAAGGATTAGCGAGACGCGGTCATCAAGTAGATGTGGTCTCGCATTTCCCACAGAAGAAACCAATACCTAATTACAAGGATATCAGTCTAAAAGGCACTACTCCAGAAGTTACGAACAATATGACCGCGACACAAGCACTAAGCTTCTCCACTCCATCTGTAGCCGCTTTGGTTCAGCAAGTCGGATCCATCACTTGCAATCTGTTCAGCCTTCCAAAGATACAAGAGCTGATCAAAAACCCGCCGCAAGATCCTCCTTACGATATCGTCATTATAGAGGTATGTCTAATGTTTTTGACTTATCTTCGGAAAACAAAACTGTCAAAAGATTATTCTTTACAACTTTATAATTATTTAAATATTCGTACTTTTGTAATTCAATGTTAAGTTAAATGTCCCTTTAAGTAAAATTCACTTATTATTAAATGCGAAATAAGACTTTAGTAATTATTCTGGAGTATCACTGAAACTTAATTCGCAAAAAAAAAGCTTTAGTCTCAATATTTTTACTAACAATATAACAATAAAAACGGGCAAATAAAAGTCGATTCTTTAAAATGTAAAGCATAAAAAATTCTTAATAGGAACTAAATACACATAGATGGTCATCTTACCCAAGTTCATCCTACGAAAGAATTAGCATAAGTAATCAACGCAAATAAGAAAATGGATATAACTTTGTTTGTATTTTTAAAATCATTATCGTGATAAGACAATATTAGCAAAAATAATCGTTTTCGTAAAACTTTTATCGCAAAATTACATAAAACGAACAGTAATCAGAAAATTGTATAAAAGAAGACTTGAATTTAATATGCGAAGATAATTAATAAAGTTAAATATAAAACGCGGTTAGAAAGCAAACATTACTTCATTAAACGAAATTTATTACCGCTTTTAACGAGATGTTAATTAACTGACATGCTTACAACTTGGCAAGTCGTTAATTATTCACTAATTATTAAATATTTATTACATACGACAGACAATATTGTATCTGATTTTATTAAAGTTACAGCATTTTACTAACAGAAAACAACTTTTAACACGGAAAATGTCGCCCTATTATCTCAATATAATGATAATGATAATTTCCCATCATAAAGCTATTAATTCAAATACTCTCTTACAATATCTAAATATCGAAATATCCAAGTATTATATAAATTGTCGATTTTATAAAATAACTCGAACCGTTAAGATTCTTATGACTATGCATTTTTCATGAAAATTTTTTCGCTACCACAATTCTTCAGCGCTTGTACGTCAAGTTTTCCGCACTAATTAATTCCTATAAGTTTTTAAGTTATGCGATGCATCTGTATAACATTCGGTTATAAATAATCTTAAATTAAATTTTAGATATTGTGGCGGAAGAACGGAAGACATTAAAATATGATCCATATTACAAATATTCGCACATAAATTCTGAGTCATATATATTATGCTATTATATATAATTAAAACAACAAATAATATATCACAGAAAGACTGCATAATTTATTAAAATGAATTAATTAAATTGAATTCCATTTTGGTTTAATAAATCAAATTAGAAATTTTAATTAATTAATTTGCATTTTCATTCGATTTAACTTTATTATGTCTATATTTATTCACTATTGTATATAATAAATTAAGTTAAGATAACGAAAATGACATAGCTCTTTTAAGAAGCCTATTCGTTCTAATTGTGTCTCCTTGCGCTTTCTGCGTTTAAAATGGAACTGTTATATATTCATGCTTTATAGAGGGAGAATGAGGAACGAAACAAAGCAGAAAGAGCAACTATAACGAACAGATGTAATGACACGTGAAATTGCCACACTCAATATAATAAACCGGGAAGCGTTTGAATCTCGATATGAGTTGTATGATACTTGTTGCGTTAGGTTATTCAATTCGCCTCATTCAATGAATATCACAGTGTTTAGAGGTTCTAACGAGCTTTTACCTGTTTTCGAATGATTGAATGCGAAATAATGGCTAAATGAGTCAGGAATAGACTACGTGTTAACTATGTATTCGTAACACGAAGATAATACTTTCCAATTGTGAAAGATGTAGCATGATCAACGTTAATGTGTAATTAAACAATCAGTTAGTAAACCTTTCAGATGTTAAAAAACACTACTTTCGTGAAAAAATTCATGAAAAATGCATAGTTATAAGCCGAGTTCTAACGATTCAAATCGCCTCGCAAAATCAGCAATTCTGATGCATAACTTTGGCATGATAGTACATGTTTGTTTTTGTCACTTGGTTTGATCGTCATATCTATTTTTCTCTCATCGCCATGTGTAGCCGCGTGGCATAATGGTAATTCGTTTCTGCTCTTTATGAGTAATATCTCGAGGCAACATCGCGTCAAGGTCTCTTTGTAACTAAACTGCATTGCTAAACGACCAGTGATCCAAGCGCTACCGCGCATCTTTACCCGGAACAAGTGTTCGGTTTGACTGTACGCACGTACGCACTCAATATCACGCGAGTGATTACAAAATGTAACTTATTGAGCACGAATAATTAATTAATTGACAATACACGCAGCTGTTCGCAGCTCCGTGCTACATGGCCTTCGGCCGTCATCTCAAAGTACCCATGGTCGGCACGGTAGCTAGCGTTTTCCATGATTGGCTCTCTGAGGTGTCCGCCAACCCGATGAATCCATCTTATATCCCGAATATGTTCTCGGGATACAGCCAACACATGAATTTCAAGGAACGTTTGACAAATTTCCTAACAACCCATTATCTCTCTTGGGAATTTCATTATCATACAAATAAACAATTGAAATTGGTAAATGAGCACTTCGGCATGAACTTGCCACATATCACGGATTTATACAACGATATATCTTTATACCTGGTCAATTCTCATCACTCGTTAAATGGAATCAGACCGATGGTCACTAACGTGATCGAGGTCGGTGGTCTGCATCTCAGCGACGAGGGTGATCCGCCGTCACCGGTATGTTTCAACATAAATAACTTTTTTCCTTATTATTCACAAAGCGTTCTTTCTGGATACAATGAAACCTGACTAGAATCAAAATCATTTTTTTATTGGTAAATATATAGTTTGATTTTCTCCTTTCGTTCAAGATCAAATAAAAAATAAGAAAAAATAACTGCAGTTAAATAAAATGATTATTTTGTGTAGAAAATATATAAAATTTATTGTTCAAATAAACAGAACGTGATATTGATAAAAAAAATAAAAAATAATATTTTATACGTACAAAAGTAAAATATATAAAATATATTTTTATTAAATTTTATTAAACTTATTTATTCATGTGCAATGTGCGTATTGAAAATAAACTTGTTCAGATTCGACATTAAATTTTTATTAAATATACAAAAATATTCGATGTTTCATTAATAATTATTATATATGATTATGTGTGTAACAATTATGATAAATATAGAAATATGAATACTTTTTCGTTGCATATTTAATAATTTTATTCAATACTTTTTTATTAAAATTTTTTTTTTCAACTACATCTCATATTTTCTTGCAAGAAATATTTTAAAAATATGCTTGTTTCAAAATTTCTTGCGTTTAAAAATATGCCTCGTATATCCAGGAAGAATTATGTAACATCATAAATTATATGCTCTAAAGAAATATACGTATATAGGAAGTGCAAAAATGGTTGGACGAAAGCAAGGATGGCTGCATCTACTTTTCATTCGGTTCTATGGTGAGGATTGAAACTTTTCCTAAGGAACTGTTGCAACAAATTTACGCATCTTTCGAGAAAATCGCACCGGTTCGTGTACTGATGAAGATCGTAAAAAAGGAAGAGCTATTACCAGGTTTACCGAAGAATGTCATGACGCAATCGTGGTTCCCACAGATCGCCGTTCTCAGTACGTAATTATCAACTGGTCACACATCAGAGCATCAAAATAACTAATTTCGTTTCGTCATATAATTATTTTTAGAATTATTTTCAATATAAAAAGTTCACAGGATTTGCATACTACAGCAATAAAATATTTGTATATAAATTGAGTATCCCCAAAAATCGCTCTCCGTATTTTCTCATGATAGAAATTTTCTAATTGTGTTGACAGTTACTTTATAATATATTCAAAAAGTCGCGAAGAATGCGTTTGCAAAATATGTAATTTTGAAATTTAGCTAGTTACGTTAAAAAGAAAATATTGTGTACAGTTGGAAAAAAAATGTACTACTTTTATCATATTCAGAAAAGAAATTTTTTGAACTAGTTTTAAAAATTGTTTAAGATAAAAATCACACTAATTAAATCAAGTTCCTAAAACATTGAAATAAATAAAAATCAAATAATTGATTTTCTAGGAAGATATTCTATATTATCTTTTAAATCATTGTTTTATCTATGCACGGTGCTCAATCATATAATATTTTCACAATAAAGAAAAAAACAGCATCGCTATGAATTTCAGAGCATAAAAACATACGAGCTTTTATTACACATGGCGGGCTTCATTCGACACAAGAAACAATCTATTGCGGAGTTCCTATGATTGGAATTCCCCTATTTGGCGATCAGCGTGTCAACATTAAAAATTATGTTAATAAAAAGGTGGCTATTTCGTTGAATTCAGTAAACAATGTTACTGAGGAGAAATTAACTTCGGCAATAAATAACATTCTGAAGGATTCCTCCTATCGGTAAGTGCTCAAAGACTATTAACATCGGAAAGCTTAAACATTGTACAGTTGTCTGTTAATTGTAATGTGTTCAACTGGGTTTAATGGAATCATAACATTGATCGCGAGAGAGATTACAAACACAGGACGTACCTGTGCTGAATTCACAAGATGTTACATTTAGTGATCGTGCAATAATAACGTTATAATTTTATATCTTTTATACATATACTTACACACTAAACATAATCAATAGGAAATAGGAAATAAAAGCCTATAAGAGTCGAATCTTTAATGTTTAAATAATTCAATGTGAATTTGTATACACTATATATGCACATGCATATATACTATATTTGTAGTCATTTACTGTGCACCGAGTTAATTTTTCCGAATTTTGAAAACACAGGCTAAACTTTTGTAATAATATCACAATTAAATTTTGATACTCAGTAGGCATCTGTTAAAGAGATCTTAATATGCTGGGAATCTGTATATATAAATAAATTTATTTATTGCGAAAAATATTACCTCGGCCGGGAGTCGAATCCGGATCTCTAGTATTCCGTGCGAGCGTCCTAAGCCTTTTGATCACTGAGGCCTTAGTAATATTTTTCGCAATAATCAGTATATATATGGAAATAATTAGTAGATTTATGTTTTTTTATTAAAGTCTTTTAGCCTTTTTTATTTCTTTTTATATGTCTATTATATTTGTAACTTCATTTATTATTACTTTCAGAAATAAAATTTTGTTTGCATAAAAAAATGTGATTTTACTATTGTTAGTGTTAATATAATAACATTGTGCAACAGTCAAATGAACTTCAGAAGTCAAAATTCACTGCTTTAAATCTTATTAGCCATTTATTGATCCGTAACCGGTTGCATCGTTCCATATCGCGGAATAAACAGAGCGTGTGCTCTCTATTGTAACCAAATCTTGCTTTACTCTCCAATGCATATCGTGAGTCAATTCTAATCAATTGGTATGTGCTTTAAATTCCACGTCCATTTCATCTGCATGAATCCACATGAAATACGTTTTACGCGTAAATGTTAAATAATAAGAGCAAACGCTTTAACCAGGACAGAATGGATGAAAAAAGAAATAAGAAAAATGTGAAATCTATGTAAAAATTGTGCACTGTTACAGTTAAAAACAATTAAAATTTCAGCGACGATTCAGCGTCGAATAAAAACATGACGTGATTAAAAATGTTGCTCATTACGAACTTCTGAGTTTTGCTATAATTAATTTCGTCTGTAAACATCAACCCCGTTATACTGACCGTCAATAAACGCTTCTCTTCGTTTCAGTGAAAATGTCCAAAAACTATCGAAGCTGTTCCTCGATCGACCGATGGGGCCCTTGGATACAGCTATATTTTGGGTGGAATATGTAGCGAAATTCGGAAACGTGCTTCAATCACCAGGAATTAAACTCAATTGGTGGCAACGGAATCTAGTGGATATTTACGGCTTTATATTCACCGTAATTATTATAGTGCTTTATATCGCGCTATTTATTCTCCGAAAATTAAAGAAACTCTTGTTCGGATCGGGCGCTTGTGCAAAGAAGGACAATGCAGCAATGAAATTGAAGAAGAATAAGTGAACATGCCGTATTTTGATAAATTAAACACCTTAGAGATCATTATCTCCTCGATATGTACAAAAAAATATTTTAAATAAATGTTAAAAACAACGTTCTTATTTCACGTTGTACATAGTGTTTTAATAAAATATATATTTAGTTTAATTACAATTTGTATGTATATTTGCATGTGCGGGCTTCGACACATGCATCGATATTCAGGCGTATAACGCCACAATTTCATTGTTTCCTACCATTTGTCAACGGGCTTGTGTTAATAATAAACGAACCGTCTAATCTAGAAAAATCCGATATATTAATGTGCAATCACTATTAACCGATTGAGTACCGAGATAAAGCAAATAGGCCTGATAAAGTACGCGATATGTCGCATTGCATACAATAAAGGCGCATTGCGTGCGTTTTCTGCACAATTTTACTCGCCATTTTTGCTCCTGCAGTCGATTTCGCTTATTTTCAAACATGAAATACTTTACCCGTCGGCGGCAGCGTCGCGGCTTTCAGCTTCATGCATTCTTGCTCACGTTCCAACAGAATTCGACGAAGTTCCTCGTCGAGTAGCGTGCTACCCTGCACCGTTGTGTTTCCCGGCATCTGTTCGGCAAACAACGCGTGGAATATTAATGAATTGCAGTCGCAAATGTAAGATAAGTTATAAACGTCCGGTACACGTTACGGCATAATTTGACTATGTAACGTACGGCTATTTAACATGCGTCACAATCTACAACTACGATAGAAACATGAATGTAGCTTTCGTTAATATTTTACGTTAATTAGAACCTTTCTTAGAAAGAAAGCACTAAGAACATTATTATATCAAGACACTTTAGTTTTATATATCATAATAGAAATTAATTTGAACTAGAGATTATCTCAAACACCTCAATATAATATATTAGTTTCTAAAAATAGTTCCTTAAGCATAAGATCGATTTTATACATCAAAAGCATTGGAATCTTCGGAAACATAAAATATGATAAAACTTCGCACAAAAAATATCTCTATACTGAAATTATAAAATTGACATTCCGTGCTTTATTGTCCCGAGCTACTTCTATATTTTCACTACATTCCAAATATTTTCTGCATTCGACTATATTAGCTTCCGATATTCATCACAACATCGACAATTTGTCGATTATTCGCTTCGAAAGTCATCACTTCAATTTTATCGCGCAAAGCATGACTGCAGTGAAACTTTGCAGAATGGATATAAATCGTCGCCGTTAGAGATTTCAACGCATTATTGAGGAAATCATTTCATTGGACTACGATATGACCCGTAATAACTTTATTGCATAGAAATGAACGTTATTGCATCCGGTCGAGGTGTCGCGACATGAAATAATGAAGCAGAACGTTTTATGACAAAGCCGCTTTATCACTGAGCGAAGAAGATCTCGATTCTCAGTCGGGATACTCGTAAAATTTTGTCGTACAAATGATCATTATACATTGTAGTTTAGATATTAATTATTCCCGACCGCAAGAATATGCGTCAAAAGAAATCGTTTGTGACACAAATATTAATTTATGATAGAAAGTATATTTTTTAAGTACGATTTTCTGTGAAACGTACGTAACTTTTTATATATTGATATTAAAATATTGAGGCACAATGTAAAATGCTCAAATTATATTTACTTTAATTAACTTGTATTAAAATAAAGTGTGTGTAATATAAATTTTATGTATAATTTCACTTTTGATTTTCACCTCATTTTCACAAAAATAAAATCCATATTGTACACGTAATTACTAGCATTGTTATAGCTTGAGGTGCAATCAACATAAAAACGCATTATTGGCATGCTTCAGAACGTCGTAAATAAACGTGCAGTGCCTAGCTGACAGACGTTATCGGCTTTGCAGTGCGTACATTTATTATCCAGTCAACAGAACTCCACTTATTCATTAATTAGTTAGTTTGTACGGTAATGCCATGTATACCTGAATATCACATACGGATTACGTTGCGAGCAGATCTCGATGAACAAAAGCTCTTATTTATTTCCGCAACGAATAATTTATTTTATCGAGTATAATCATTGACATATATAACTTCAGTATTATATACTTCTTATAAAAAAAGAAAATAAGATAAAAATAAAATATTTACATTGTTTAGATTATATATATGTATTATAATTTTAATCTCGTAAAATATTGTTAGCAAATAATAGAACTAATGCATTATCTAAAATAAATTTATATTAGCAGAGAAACATTTAGTATTGCACGATTAAAATTATATTAATAAAAAAATATTTTAATAAAAAAATATAATGAAAAATTCAGTTCGCTATAAAAATATCAAATATTTTTTCTGTGAAAACAGAACATTAAATCTCTACCGGGAACATGTATTTTTAATGTAATTTTTCTTCTATCACTGCGTTTGTAATTATAAACTGTAAGTAAACCATTTCCAAACCACGTTCAATAAATACGAACGGCAAATATCGATAATTATTCGCGAAAAATCGACGATTCCCATATCTCATAAATGTGACATGGTTCTCCTAAATCAAACAGAGCGGTAAATAGCGAACCGTCAATTAACATTCAATTAAACACATCCGTGTGCCAGAAGATTCGTATGCATTTACATTTCACTGAAATTTCACGCCACGCCAAAAAAGCATGTGTATATACCTAGATCACTGGTATTTTTACGGTAATAATAACACCACTTGAGAGAGAGAGAGAGAGAGAGAGAGAGAGAGAGAGAGAGAGAGAGTATGAAACAAGATATTCATGCGATGTAAAAACCCGGCTCACTTTAAAATTGATGCAAAGTAAAACAAGATATAAGTGCGCGTTAATGGTTTTAATGTAAGTGACTGAAAAACAATTGAATACGAAAGTATTTTCACACAGCAATTAAAAGCGTTTTATTGGAGGTTTTCGACCAATTTATAAAGCATTATTGTTAACGAACTGAATTCTAAAAGAGATCGAGCATGCAGAATCCTCGTGTGCCATCACATTTTACATATATCATATCTTTTGTTACAATAGAAAATTAAATTACAATAGAAAACATACATCATTGTCCGCATTTTTGGTGATTGAAATGCGCTACATGTACGGATGGTGGGAGGAAGAGAATGGTAATTGAAAAACCAAAGTAAAACGAAAATAAAATTGAGTGAGATCAAAACCGAAAGTAACAAGATTTCGATGTTCAATTATGGAGCAGGCTTTTCTATTTTAATACTGGTACAGTCGTCTCGCTAACTCAATGCCGAGGCAATCACGTTTTTTTAAAAAAAAACCTTAACCCATATTTCTTCACCACACATACATCGCGTTAAATATAGTTGATCCATTCTGAGTTTTATTTGAATGAATATCGAATAACCGTGCCTAACGAGTGACTTTTGTCAGTCATTCGTATTCTAATCGTATATATTTAGCACAAGATATTTTTGCTCGATTTTTATCTCCCGATAATATCGATATCAACATTACAAGTTAATCAATTTCAAAGAGTCGCGAGCTTCAAAATTAAATAATTAACACTAATTGGTAAGAAAATAAGTCTTTGTTTTGTTGTGCTTCGAAACAAATAGCGAGTATCGAGGAATGAATTGCTCTTAAGAAGTCAGTAGTATAAGAGTTTTTATATGTGCAGTAAATAAGAATTATCGTTAGTTGCAACACGTGGAGGAATGTGTGCTCTAAGAGATCACGCTCTTATCTTACGTCAATGCTATCTAGTTTATAGGTAATTCACAATATAATGCTACGTGCACGCTACACTAGCAAGCACTACTCCTATCTAAAAGTTGACCGTTGCTTTTAGCAGTGATGCTCGTAATAATAAAGATATATATGTATATGTATGTATATAGGACACGCCCGTAAAGTTGCCATCAAGCCGCAGTAACGTAAGCTTTCATAAAATAGCTACGTTTCTTTTAAATTTCACGCTAGAAAACGCATAAATACTGCTGCATAAGCTCAGAAGGAATGAACAAACGATAAATTACAAAAATAGCATATTAATCAAGTAAACATAAAATCATATAATACAAAGGCATTTTCTTCTGTGCATAAATGATATATAATATTAAATTTTAGATTTGCCGTTTATGTAGGATGACGAAAACATACTACAATAAACGAGATAAATTTTCTATCAAGTGCTTTCGTAAAATCTCTTGTTTTAATGAGGAAAGTACGACGTATACTATTGTTCCATCTACTGGTACATGTATAACCGTGATTTATCGTTTTCCGCTTGCGTTATTCAGTTTATAAATGAATAAAATTCCAATTTAAAGTCCGTCGGTATATGCTTTAAACTAAACCCTTTTTATATAAATGAATAATAGACAGTATTGCACGATAAATTAATTAAAGTTCGGATTCAGATAGCATTATAATTAAAAAATATTTAGAATAAATAATCAATCCAAACAGTTTTACTAAATTAATAAATTTACTAAACTTCAACTTTTTAACAATCCGAGATATTTTTCATCTCTATCATGAAAAATTTCAAATTGGCTAATCTCGAGGCACGTTTCAATCAAGTTATTTCAGGAACAATTTTTGTTTGCAAACAAAAATGAAAAAAATATCTATTATTTTAAGTATGATAAGTAAGTAATTTTCATTAATATTATATAAAATTATACCAAAATACTTCAAAATAAATTTTATTTTCTAAATGTTAAAAATTTTCACTGAAAGTAGCACTGCTTAGATAAATTGTTCAAGAAATAAAGATATGGAAATAAATTCTGTTTTTCTAATTCAGATACATCAAATGTCATTCATATTTATAAACAGCTAGATCCAGCTTCATGAAATCTATAAGTCTCATAATTTAGAAAAAAAGAATAAGAACGGATGAACGTTGTTTTTATAATAAATGATCCAATGGATGTTTCCAACGCGGCAAAGTCCGCGCAATATTAAAGTGCAATTACTAATATTATAGAGTGGCGGTTCACGGTCGTACTATTTTTTACGAGCAATCCTTCAGTATAATACTTGTGTCATTATATAATTTGCATAAGAAATAACGATTCGTAGTATAAATAAATATTTATGTAATAGAGTAGCACTTTCGCGAAAAAGAGATAATGTTAATGTACCGACAAGTTTAACGCAACCGATAGCTCGACTTCCGTTGTCGTTCAAGGAAATGTCAGATCTATCTTCACGTCCTCCTTCTTGTCGATCGTTTTCAAGATCTCACATTGTTGAGTTGCTGATTGATGACTACCTTCGATTCGAGGGCTCGCGAGAGGATTCCCTACTGAATGATAGAAGGAGGAGGAAAGGGGAATATCGGTTAATCGACCACGTCGAATCTGAAAGCCGATTTGATACGATGGAGTACATTGACATAATGGATTATTTCCAGCTTCGTTATATTAACAAATATTGATGAAATATTAATAAAAAGAATTCGAAAAGAATCAGAACTAGTCCAACATTATAATTTCTTAAAAACCAAAGAGATTTTTCAATCAATTTAGAATTTTCTTCTTTCGATTGTATTATGTTTATCGACAATTCTAGAAATATTAACTTCAACAAAGTATATTCACGTGCAAACCTGAGAGATTTTTCAGCAAATTTAGAATTTTCTTTTCTAGATTATATTATATTTATCAACAATTTGATTCTAGAAACATCAAATTCAGAAAAGTATATCCACGTGGATTTTATGATTATTACGGATTTTATTGTAAGATCGCATCAATAGAACCTTCAAATATAAAGATTTGAAAAATTTATAAAAAAATATTTATCCTTACATAGTTTTAAATATTATCATACTCTTTAAATAATTCTATTTTAAAACATTTTATTCTAAGTTTACATAATGTAGGTTGTGTGTGTGTGTGTGTATAAACGTTTTAGAAATTTAAAGTAAAATAACGGAAGATCATAAGTGACATCAAAGTTTCAGTGCTTTATTTACGATAGAACCGCGAGAACAAAGAAATGCTTTAAATAAACTGTTTAAAATGCTGAAACATAAAACGGCTTGTACATGAAAAGGTGTTAACTCTTAAGTGTATTAACTAAAATTTTCATTATCCTTTCATGCGTTATAAACTTTAAAATTTCTAAATTATTCTCCAAGTATTCTATATAAATATATCTCTTATATAAAGTTACTCTTGTATAAAATTAGAATGGAACAATAATTATCGAATTTTACTTACACGTAAAAAATTTTGAGGCTTGTTAAAACTTCTAGCAAACGCATATATCTGGATACGTTATTTCGTGTAAATTTCAGCCATGCAATCACGATAGTAGAAAATCGTATTAAATTTTCCATAACAAGCTTTCATGTTCATTTTGAGAAAAATGCAGAAGGACTTTAGAAATATGATGAAAGTTGTTTGCATAAAATAAATGCACATCATTTCTGTCTTGCTTGATAAAATCTGATGATTTGCACATTTTCACGCAGGCAAAGAGTAAAATAATTTAAGTGTGCATCTTAAAATCAGAGTTTCAAAATTTTGAATTTAAATTTTACAAAGAGTATAAAGACTTACCTCAGTTTGCGTCTCCATGATTGATGTTTTTGACAAGTTACAAGAATGAAATACGTCAATGTCCGAACCACACCAGATCTGAAACAGAAACAAATACCGATGATAAATTTGAAGTCTTGACACACAAAGGAGAGAAACATATATACATATATTTTATAGATTACTTCTAAAACATTTTATCTTTTAAAAAATCTCCATACTCAGTATATTGTTAATATTTTAAAAAATTATTTCTTATAACAATATTTTTTATTTCACTTTAAATTATACAAATGCAGAATATACAATAAAAATGACTTTATGCTAAGCGAAACACCTAATGACGCCAGGCTGAAGTGATAAATGTAGCGCGATATATACGATCTGCGGAAAAAAAACGACCGCATTACGCAATCGTCATGTATGTGTGTGTGTGTGTTTTTGTGGTTTCACGTATTTATTTTGAGAGAAACGCAAATTGACTTTGGGTCGAATATTTCTTTTCAAATTCGATATGCGGAACGAAAATGATCTCTGTCCTCATTTTTATCTCAGTTACCATTGAATCGATATTTTCGTGTCCAATTTTACGCCTCCACAACTATTCACGTTTGTCCCAGTCCCTATATATCTACGTCAGAACAAATCGATTCAATTTCCATTCTATTGAGATCAGCAGGTGGTAGCGAGCTTTTCTGCAGAAAGAAACTAATCGTAAGTCTTCGATGAAACCATTTTACGCGATCTACCGCGAAGGTCAGAAACGCGATTGATAGCTCTCGCCATCGTTGATTGGTAAGAGACTGATCGCTTTTCGCAACCCTGGCAACGAGCCAATTATTTGGAGCTTATCGAAGTCGTGGACGGCACGACATAAATTTTAATCGATAAAAAGCACTCTTCCAGGACCTTAACAAAATGCTGAAAGAAGATTGTGTATCAATGTGAAATATAATGTGCCATCTTTGTGAAATGAATCAACCATTATGAAAACAACCAATGACATCATATAACGTGACATATAATAATAATAACATAATATTAATAAAAATAAATATATATAAAACACATAAAAGTAATAAAAAAAATCTATTCATTAAGTTTATTCTGCAAGCTTTCAAACGGTTAAAAAATCGTCACAATGATTGTAAAAGAAATTCAAGTATATTATTTGTATTTTTGTAGAGAAGAAATATTAAACATTTTGTAGTATCTAAAATACAGTGAATTTTTCGGAATATATCCATCATGTCGTACATGTTGTTATTACATATTCTATTCGTGTTTCCAAGCGTTCAGTAGTTTTGATTTCGTCGTGTACCAAAGCACGAGAAACTGTGGCTTTTCGCACGTTATCTGGAGTCCGGCCAACTCCTACGCATTAACGATCCACGACTTTCGACATGAATCTATCTCTAACTGACATCCTGTATCCGTACAACTACCGACGCGTATCCGAATAAGATCATGCAAGAATCGACTAATAGACCATAGCACTCGTGGAGTTTGCTCATCGCGTTTGATGCAATCATCGTGAAGCCCTGAAATTTCCTTTATCCAATCATTATTAAATTACCAGTCATTGAACTTTTGATTAATTGCGGACAACAAAATAGCAAAACGTGGCGCAATTCTGCGCAATACCTTTGATTGCTGAAGCGTTAAAAATTGAAATTATCCTGCCACACACATATTATTCACTATATTATCAGAGAGAAGTTTAAGAATATAAATCCATTATGTGTGTTTTCGACATATTAAATTAGGTGACTTTGTATTCACTGCGCTTATGCTTTGAATTGTTATACATGTACGTTTCGAAAATATAAATCTGAATTACATGGACTGTCATAAATACACACATACCCACACACAAGTTTTCGTGTTATTTCGATAAACATTGCTGCCTCGACTGTCTATCTTGTCTGATATTTCTAGCTTTTCCTCTGCAAGTTACGTATATGCGTCTCTTTGCGCAAAACTTGGAATCAAGTCAGCGAATACGCGGACCAAAAAAAAATCTCTTTTAAAATGAAGAATTTCATAAAGAATTCACAGGAAGCATTCTTATTTTCGATCCTTTCCACCTAATAACACAATTTGCGAATCTTACGGTCGAAACGATCACGCCACGCATCTGGTCGCTATATCTGTGAAAATAGAATTTACGACGATGGCAGTTAGCCAACAAATCATTCCAGCCTAAGCACGTGGTCCACCGGTATCGATCTCCCTTGCTCGGCTAAGTCCATGGACATGTAAACACACAAATTAAATTAGACGTGCCGTTAAATTGCTTGAAAGCTAGCGAACGGAGTCGAAAGGATCGCAAGACGAGCTATTTTTGTAGTCACCACGGTCAGCGTCGTTAATACAGTTTGCCATTCACGGAGCATTTGGATACAAGTCAAATATACGGCGCTCGATTATCCCTATTTAATCCTTATAGAACACACACCTTCCAGAAAATTTTGAAAACACACACCATGAATCTGGAAGACTTACTGTAACTTTGATAGGCTGTAACTTTGGTTCAGATTAATATTTTTTAGATTCTCTTTTTTTTATTTTGAAGATTTAGGGATTTAGGGATATAGTATAATGTCAAAAAGTTTTATATTATTATGTTATAAAATAAAACTGTCCGTTTTCTTTTTTTTCGTGTACGGAGCAAGCGAAATTTTGATTGGGGAAATCCATTTTATATGTTCTAGAGTTAATCACGGTGTCACTAATAGTTACACCGTTTTGCCAGGCTACCATCGTAATACGAACGCTACATGTTATCGTTTGCTAAAAGTATCGAGAAGTTTATTTACAAAGTGTTCTAGAGGCAACGGATATGCTTTTCAACAAAGTGCAACAAGGTAAAAAAAAATGGCGGTCATTTACGTGCACTGATAGTAGCGAAGTTATTTGATCCTCAGAAAAGTTGGGAGGTTTTAGCGAATTGAGCTTCAAGAGCGTCATTGGATAATGCATTATCCAGCCCATATTGGATTACCCAACCAAAGGTTTAGTTTAAACTGATCAATCTTAATTTAAATTTAATCCAATTCCTATAGTTGAATTGAATTAATATTTATGATTAAGAAAACTAGCTACAAATTGTCGGGTCCCTGCAATCAAAGCAATCGTCAAGGAAGATCAGTCGAATTGGAGTGTCAGTGACGACGACAACATTCGATGTGTATCTCTATTCAGAACACTCTATAACAATACACTACGAAAGCTGGTGTAGTTCGAACGTACATGGCTAACCGCGCTGCAACGAGATCCCTTGAATGACAATTACTAACGGAAGCCCTTCGGCACTTTGCTGTAAGAGTTATTCACTAACTCTCATTCCGCAATTCACACTGCCAATGTTTCGAGGAAAGACGTCTCTCGTTTGTCGCACGAATATTCATTCAGGAAACAGCGACGCCATTAATACATCTCGCTAACATAAATATCTGCTTATCACGAACATTCAAATAGACGCGGTATGACACATGATTGTTGCTTCAGAAGCTACGTTGATGGATACGCCAAAATATTAATTTTAGCTTTTCTACGTCAGAAATTGTGCAAATTACACAAGCAGATTGCTTGAGTTAGAGAAATTGTTCATATTACATAACACATATATATATATATATATATATATACTTACGGTAATTAAAATACTCCATCTAAAATATAAATTCCAGAGAGAAACAGTGTCTTTGTGTTTCTTATTTGTATAACAGAAACAATCATTATAATAATGATTATCGTATTAATGAAAAATTTTGTCCTAAAATATATAATGCAATAGCGCATTCTTTACATACAAAATATTTCCGTTTGAATATTTCAAAATAGTGATAAGTAAAATAAAGAAAGTATATCCCTTTTTAAAACGTATAGCACAAGAGCAAGTTCCAAATAGATGTGATATTACATGTGGTTGTTAGTTCAAAAGTAACATCGTTGATGGCTACGTAGAAATTTTAATTTTTACATTCCTACGTCAGAAATTGTGCAAAATGTATGAGCAGATTATTTAAGTTAGAGAAATTGTTAATTTTACGTAGCACACATTCACGGTAATTAAAATATTCCAGTCAAAATAAAATACCAGAGAGAAATAAAATGTCTTCGTGCTTTTTTTTCACATGTTAGATTAAAAACAATCATTGCAATAACGACTATCGTATTAATGCTTACAATAATAAAAAATTTTGTCACAAAATATACAATGCAATAGCGCTTTTTTTGTGTACAAAATATGTTTGTATATTTTAAAATATTGAGATTCGTATAGAAAATATTCCACTTTTTAAAGCAGGAAGAAGAAACTGAGCTAATTCTACTTTGATAAATTTATAATAATAATTAGATAACAATATAATAACACATAATGCACTGTTCGATAAAAAAGGACTTTTTCGAACATTAGAACAACACTAGTCATTTCTTATAATTTTTTAGATACTGTGTGTGTGTGAATACGAATCAAGTCACAATTTTAAAAAATTATTAAGAATTTAGATCGGCAATTTAATTTATAGAAAAGGCTATTTTTATATATTTTGTCATACTATAACTACGATATGTGACGTACTAACGAAGTTCTATTTCAATCAAAATTTACCAGGACTTTCAGCCTTCAAAAGGATTTTTTTAGTATCTGCTATAGTTAATAAAATATTTATAGTTAAATATGGGATCTATTACGGAAGAGCTGTGAATTCAATCATTGATGATTTAACAAATAGCTTTTAACTATATTTATTTAAACTCTTTTCTGCCGTCTAATATAAATCCAATGTCAAAATCGACAAATTTAAAATTATACACTCAATATAACGGATATCAAAACTTGAGAACCATCCAAATTGTTACAAAATGTATAGATGTCATAATTTTGTCAATTTTGACATCAGCGGCCTAAAAACCTTTACGTTCAATTAAACATTTAATTGAAAACTATTTGATAAATTGTCAATGATCTAATTCACTTTTCCACAATAAACTCCATATTTAATCATAAATATCTTATTAATCATAGCCGACACTAAAAAATCTTTTTGAGGATTGAAAGTTCTAACAACATAATACTCTTAATTGCAATAAAATTTCTCCAACATGTTTTTTTTTTGTAAAATGAATTGCAAATTTCTCAAAATTCTGATGGAACAATTTGGAAATCAGATTCGTATTCAGCGTTTAAGGAATTACAGGAAATGAGTCTCGTTCTGGTGTCTTTTTATTGAATAGTAAATAGATAATAATAATTACAATAATAGTAAGATAATAATAGATAAAAATTGGGTAAAAATATGATATAGAATATAATAATAATCTGATTGATAGTCAACAAAGATTGAAACGTGACACTGTTTAAAATAAGTATAAAACTGACACGAGGAAACGATAAATGTATTTCTCGCTCTTGTGCGATACATTTCGGGCCGTAAAGAAAATTTCACTAGAGCTATTCGACTGGATTGATACGATTCGCGTGAAAATATATATTCAGAGTACAAACGTATCATGTCTATGCACCGTTGTATACAAGTATCATACGGCAATCGTATCAGAACTCAATTTGTGTGGTATGCTGTCTCCTACATATTTACTCTGCATCGACTCCATTCGGGCTAAATTCTAGCTAGACACATATCAGGGAATACACAAAAGCCATGCTGTGAGAGACATACTATTTGCTATAAACTATAGTAATATTGATCATAATAGGAATGTAAGGTATGATTCATATTGTGTATACGTAATATTAATTATTGCCGTATAAATGTTGCCGTTTTCACGGAAAAGAAAACCGTGTTGAATTACGGATTAAAAAGTAATTACAAAAGTACCACGCGGTCGTTCGATTTTAATGTACTCTTCGATATATTTCATTACATATACTGTCAAAATCATTTAAAAAAGCATTCATGCAATTCAACATCGATATGACATTACAGTGAATATTTTAATGCGTTTCAAGTATACGGTTTTTAATTCTGTATTTTGAGTGATAGTTTTTCATACTTCACTTATAAGTACATAATTTTGCATATTTGACTTATACACGTAATATTTGGATATTTACATATTCCTGATTAGATTTAGCAGTTTTGCTTTTCGTATTTAGTTTCGCAACATGCTCTTTGCGATACATTAAACTATCGAATTCGTTTCACGTAAATATTTAACAAGAGATAATGTCTTCGAAAATCTATTTCAAATCTTAGAAAATATATTTTTGAATAAATTATTCCATTTGCATGTAAATGTGTTCTTACAAAGAAAAAGAAAAAGACATTTTAATATATCGCAAAGAGCATGTTGCGAAATTAAATACGAAAAGCAAAACTGCTAAATCTAATCAGGAATAAGTAAATATGCAAATATTATGTGTACAAGTCAAATATGCAAAATTATACACTTATAAGTGAAGTATGAAAATTATTATTCAACATACAAAGTTAAAAAACGTATACTTGAAACGAATTTGTATTTATTCATTACCTTTGCCACACGAAAACGAATACAAATAAATATTTATCAGTATATTCAATCCGTACTATATTGCAGCAGGGAGAAACGATAGGAGTTATATATTTTATTTAAAAAACGGTCTAAAAAAGAAACATAAAGTTTTTGAATAGTTCGTGGGAATAAAGTGCAAAATCTTACGTTGCGTACCAAGTGAATTATCATAGAAAAAAGAAATGAAACACGTGGGGAAATGATAATTTTACCTTTCTCCATATATTATATCAGAATTATGTGCGATAACTTATTTTCGATTGTCACTTCGATATTGTTCGACGTATGCAACTATCACGAGCTACCGAACAATATTAGGTTTTTCGCTTTTACGACCCGAGCTACAGGGTATAATGTTCATCTATATAGGTATACACGTGAGCGAACGTAGGTTCGCGAAGAGCGAAGAGCGAAGACCGAAGAGGAGGCCGAGAAGGAAGGTCATTCGATAATGCTCTCGACGACGTGGCCATTAACCGTGCAGAGCAGAAGAGGGATGAGAGACGAGGAACGAGGTATAGAGGAGCATGTATTCCCTTACGCTCGCTCGCTCCGCTCGGATGCACGCCCTGTAAGGCATCAGACGTCCTACATCGATCACATCATCGGTCAAAGGTCCTTCCGATACACGCGATAGGCCCATCGGTATAAATGGATTTGAGCTAGTCGCGCACACGACATTACGATGAAAAAGTACGCGAGACGAGACGGCGACGGCGACGGCGACGGCGACGGCGACGATGGCGATGACGGTGAAAATCTTGAGGGAGCTTGAGCTCGCTTTTCGCTTTTGTGTTCATTCTGTTTTTCTTCATTGTCCAGAGATAAATGGTAGTTTCTCTGTCTTTCTCTTTCTCTCCCGCGAACATAAACTGTACGCGCGCACATGTAAGCATATGTCATAACGCGCGTAAAGCGTCGATCGTAAAATATGAGCGACCATATTTTACCTATCTTGCGAAGACATTACGAACGCAATTGCGCGGAACTACTCCAACACCTCTGGAATATTTTATACGTAAGTATATATAGTGCTGATACTTTTGGTCAAAGGTCACCGTTTAAAACATCGATCAATGTTCGCGCAAGCGAATGAAAGTATATCGACAAATATTTGGACAGTATTTACGTATAATATGAATGAAATATAGCAATAAATTTATTGATTGATTAAAATACATTTTTGCTAAATCAAAAAATCATAGTCAAATCGTGTATTTTAATTAATATATGTAAATACATCCACGCGACGTGTTATTAAAAACATAAAAAATACTGCAAGAGTCAAAACAAGAAAGTGCTCGCATCTATTATAGAATTTTTTCACAAATTGTTGAATCATGAAAAACAATATAAAATCAGATTTCTGTTATTTCATTATAGCACCAAAGCAAATTATCAATTATAAAAATATCACTTTAAACAACGTTATGTTATCTAATACGTTTAGAATTTCGATATCGTCTAATTAGATTTGCTTGTTTAATTTACCGCGTGATGCGTTCTATACAATTACCGGTAATAAATTGATTTCCCGTTAACTATTCATTGAATATTCATCGCAACAAGAAATACGTCGTAGTAAAAATATCAAAGAAATTGCTCGTCAACTATTCATGCCAAATAATGACATATAATATTACAATTGAATTGAATATGGAATTGCAATCCATCTTAACGCTGACATGTTTGTTACAGGTAAGATGAATTGTCACCTTACATCCCATTCAAACATAATATTATTCATCTCCGAGTATGTCGAATTAAAAATTATCCCGTGTTAAGGCGACTGACACAAAAATGCGTACCTATTATTATCATTGCCGTTCTGATGAAACCAAATTAAGAATGCGCGACGTACTGTTAACGACTCTGATAACTCACTCTGCCTATACCTTCTCCCCCTCCCCCCCTCTCTCTCTCTCTCTCTCTCTCTCTCTCTCTCTCTGTGTGTGTGTGTGTGTGTGTGTGTCTCTCTCTG
>NW_017296956.1:3882177-3911422 GCF_001594075.2 Trachymyrmex cornetzi
CCCCCCCCCCCCCCCTCCCGCTTTCTTCCTCTTTCCCTTTCTGTACAATGAACGTTCGTAAAACTGATAAATACATGCATATGTATGAGCTACATAACTAATTGTAAGTTCAAACTGAGTTATTCACGTGGGAATCATGCTCGTAACAAAGTTCCTTGAAATAGTACTCGTATAAATCGACTTCATTCAGCTGTAGGTACTTTCCAAATAGACTTTTTGCATTTCAAATAAGGTAAGTGTATATTCAAACTGTAGGCCGAAGGAAAGAAAGGAAAAACTAAGAAAAGTGTAAAAAGTGTGAAAAGCCAAAATGCACAGCATGAAGAAAACAAAGCGTCTGTTTAACATCCGTCATGTTATTTGCATGCTTGAATATTTAAATCACTTTTTTAATACAGTTAGTATGAAGCCAAGTTATCTAATTTATATGCGTGAATCTTATCAGAATGCTACTTCTTTCTTTAAGGCGAGCATATATAGCTGAGAAATGCAATTAATTGGAACAGGAAACTCGCGAACAAGAATTCATTTTACGAAATTGAATTTGTAATCGGCGACATGAAGGATTAGATTGAAATTGTCTGAATTTTCTATCCTTTCCCGCTCTCGACACCTACTACCATCACAAAGAATTAGACGAATAATCACTTTAATTTCCTATTATACAAAATGCACAAGAATTAAATGTCCAATTTTATTATTAAATATCCAATTTGTAACAAATATAATTTTAATCTAATTTATTTTAATTATTATTAAAAAGATAAATCAAACAATTCCGTTACATAAAAGAACTGAAATAGATAGAAAACAATTAGAGAAAGTTAAAAAAAATTCAAAACTTTTAAGCTAATTTTTTGAAAATTAAAAAGTTCATCTCTCCCTTTATAAATTTAACAATTTACTATAATTAATTAAATTATTAAAATAAATTTTTTCTAATTTCTTCTAATTTAACTGAGAGAATATCTTGATAACGTATAATGAGCATCTCACTCGTGATACGCAATCGCTTTACACTTTCATCTATTAAATCTACATCTTCGTCAAACGGCTACAGCATTTTGAAACCATCTCTCATTCATATTTAACTAGAGGGATAATAAACGCGATCTTCATATTACTCAGACGGAACTTTGAATTGCATGACCAGGTAAGCGTTAAATGCACCGCTAATCAGAGACAAGGCGACCTATATTCGTATTCCGCATTTAGCGCTAAATGCGGCCATCACTGATGCTGAATTTTCTTTGTCCTATATAAAGATCATATCTGCCACCACGTTATTACGACAGATCGAAAAGTAGATAGCCACATTTAACGCTAAATGTATGATACGAATATAAACTAAGGTGTTAAATCATGATTTATGATGCGAGCTTATTCTATATTAGCACGCTAAATATATGCAAGCTCTAGATTTGGATGGCTAAATTATATAAAAAGCGTACAAAAGCCATCACATTCACGAAAATATATCATATTTTCTACAGTGATATTAAATTTCGAAAAACCACTCGCACACAACATTTTGATTGACGACATTTTAATGAAGATCCATTTAATCTTTGGCTTTCTATGTGAATTCACAGTGATTATACATTTTAATTTTATTTTTAACGTTAAAGTGCGATCTTCATATTATTCGGACGTTTCATATATTTCGGAAATTCCGAAATATATGATTGCATAAAAGCTTACATGTGACGTGAAACATAAATTCAAATATGGACGGTAAACGTATTCCGAATCTTAGCGAGAGTTATTGCTTTGCTACGATTATTCACGTCAGGATTATCAGAGTTATGATAACAAATCTGGCTATTACGATTTTAGAAATTAGTGTCTTCTAAACCGTTTTAGATACCGTTATCTGCGTCGTAAAAAAAGAACTAATAACTGCTGATTACGCATTAAAGTTACAGCAGAGATAAATCGTTATTTCTGAGAACTGAAAAACTGATCAGTTAATCCTTAATGATCTTGACATTTCGAGCTTTTGATTGTTATTAAGCTCTCTCGTTTTCTTGTCATATAATATTTTATCGAAGAGACACTTTAAAATACATTATTTTAAATTGAGAAAATTTAATTTAAATTCTCAGCACACCCACATAATAATTATCGAAAACTGGAAGGGCACATTTATGAGCTAATTGGGCATACATTTCTACAGATGTATCGCGAACGTGCAGCTATTTAATTCTGAGAGAAGAGAGAATTTGTTAAAGCTCTCGGCAGCACATCGAAAGTTCGACGGATTCCATTTGTAAGTTTCGCAAACACATTTCAAGTGCTCAGCCGTCTGGTTTCGAATCGAAGGAATTATTTAAGACTCCTAGAGCGTGCAGGAGTCAAGCTCTAGATGGTCTTGCATTAATGTTGCAGACACATCTCGAGAATCTGGCTGTTTGGCTTCGAGCTTAAATCATCGAGATGAACACATGGTACCTGACAGACCCTGATAAATTGGTCGAGGGCTCGATTCGACATGAATCTCGAATCCTACGCGAATGACGATTCTCTCGCGCGTATCTCCGAGCTGCTGTCGCCCGTATTCGCACGGTAATTGCACACTGGCTACCATTTGAATAATTTCATCCACGCGGCAAGGACACGTACTCACCAGGGACGTACGTGGCTAGGCGGTCCTACGCGATCGTCGCGATCTACGCCTAGTTGCCGAATGAATGCTCGCTTCTGCGGTCACCGATGACCCATGCATGTCCGCTGATGTTCGCCGCGCCAAGCCGTTCTCTGCAGTTCTCTGCAGTTCTCTGCAGTTCTCTGTGGGGCATGCCTGTTGTTGCCGTCGAATGCACAAGGATTGCAAATGCGATCAGGGGATCGGCAAAGTCCTCCAATCGTTGCGCTGAATTGCTGAATAACGTTTGATCGCGATTACCAAGGATGTATACGTTGTTTCCCGGATCGATCGATCCCGCGATTTGCTTCACTTTGAATATTAGCGCACACAGCCGTTCACCTGTGATAATCCCCGGTTGTACTAGCTAAGAGGAATATGTACTCAAACTCGGCGAAACACCCCGCGGGACTTTAATTATTACCCGGAAATACTCGAGGAGATCCTACTTGACTTCCTAACCTTTAATCGTTCGACTAATTCATTCGCTTAGCTCGGAGGATGCAAATTTAATTTCTCGCGGATTTAATTTCTCAACTTTCTCTTCGTATGTTCGAAGGAGAGGGAAGATCGTAATGCCTCCTTTATAGACGGAATACTTACTCGTCCGTTAGCGTAAGCTTAAATCTTAAATCTTAAACGTTAATCCCCGGTGTTTATGCGATCTTTATCAAGAACGGCGAGAATTGGCGCGCTTCGTAGCAAACGATAATGCCAACTTTGCAAATTCAGTAGCATCAGAAATGAAAAAAAAAGCACTACTCGAATATTCAGAGCGAATATTAATTAATCTCTGTTCGCGTTGTTCGAAATCCCCCAAAACTTTTGCACTTAAAATTATATGAATATTATATTTGACGCGTAGAAAAGAAAAGAAACGAAGTGTAAAAACTGCAAGCAACGCGAACAGACTTTGTCGCATTACGTAAACGATGACACAAATCGAAGATAAAACTCGTTTAGGGCGAATTAATACAATTATTTCGCGCCAAGACTTCGAAGCCTCTTAGACCGATATTTATAGTCGGTTCTTATGTCCAATATCGTCTTAAGTTGTCATAAATTAATTACAGAATTATCATTATAAATCAATAACAGGTATTATCATTTTAAAACATTAAGATGGTCTTGAAATAAGAACAAGGATTACGAATACCGGCCTTAAAGACTTTTTACAACGTCCAAGGCGGTGCCGCAAAAATCACTATTGTTCGCAGGGGCGTGTTCTTTCTAAAAAAAAAAAAAAGTATTATCTCGAAGGTTAAAGGACTTTCCGTCCCAACGGAGCGGCCGCAAGAGGAAAAGGGTAAGATCGTATATGTAGTAGAGTAACGTACCTTGAGTTTTTCCGCTCGGGCGAACTTCTCGTTGTCCCGTGTTTCACAATGCACGATGACAAGCGTAATTATGTCGCGGACACGTGATGATCGTCCTTTGTTCCGTTCCTTTTTTTCCAGATCGACGCCGACAATCGGCCCGTATATTCACGAAGTGCGTTTTGACGATACCGTGCACGTTTACGCGTTAAAACGACGCATCCGTCCTCGCGCTCGCGCGCGCGCAAACACTCCGCCCTCGGCTGGCGGTATACTCGCGGCCACGTTCGCGCGAGTCTCGCCGGTCTCGCGGTGACTCGCGGCGAAATTCAGACCGTTCAGACGGCGCGTACTCGCCCATCCGTCCTTCGTCGTTCCACGCTTCCCTTCATTATTACGTACGGAAATAAAGAACGGCTTTAACTCTTACCGGCGATCGACGGCCGACGGTTGACAGACGCTGCAACCGAATGGTAAATGTACTCACAGTTCGCGTGGCACGCGGACGCGCAGCTGCTACTAAACTCCTTCTCGAGCGGGCGCGAACCAAACGTGACTCGAAGTGCGCGCGCCGCCACCGCCGAGAAACTGGCGGCAATGAATATAGCGTCCCCGTCGACGCTCTCGTCGATTAAAACAACCCCGAAAGGGTTGGTCTACAAACTTCTCTCGATCAACTCTGCAGAAGATTAATAGGGGGTTGCAGCAATGTTTATGATGAAGAAACACGGGAATTATACACGGTTGGAAAATTTGTATTAAATTTAAAACAAATTTAAAACAAATTTAATATAGTTCACGTGTCCCAATAGACCACTTAAATTTTTTTATTAATTTAGCACGAGATGAATAAATTGGAAAGTAACAGATATGAAAAAATCAACAGTAAATATTGACGCAATTTTTCAGCAAACTGTGGAAGTATAGCTTTTTAATAAAATTAACATTTATGATAAACATTAAATTAACATGTATTTTACTCATTCATCTTAGAATTTATATTTGAAACACATTATTCTTATGTTATTTATTCACTTACTCATAAATTGTGTCATTTTGACACTAAGAAATTGAATATCAACTTAACATAAATATTTAAACGTGATTACATTATAATAAATCAACATCGGAATATATAAAAAAACTCAACACGAAATTTTAATAAGGACTTGAGTGTGGATCATTTTTAACTTATTTAAATAAAATTTTTTTTACTGTATATTTTTATTATTCTTTAGTTTCGTAAAACAAAGATAGAATAACACAAGTAGCGCTAATATATCTTCTTAAACACACTCTGAAATTTTTCAATCAATAACGATTTATTTTGATTCGATGACTTGTTATTCTGCTTATTCAGCTGTAGAACATAATATCATAATAGATTAAAATATGATACCAAGTAAAGATCATTTTAGGAAGAATGACAATGATGTCATTCGATACACTTTTGACGGTAATTTTATGATAAATTCTTGACATAATAATATTTAACTGATTTTTTAACTAAAATAAGATACGAGTACTTTAATAGATGATTCATTATTTCTCATT
Organism: Trachymyrmex cornetzi; assembly: GCF_001594075.2. Classification (NCBI taxonomy): domain Eukaryota; kingdom Metazoa; phylum Arthropoda; class Insecta; order Hymenoptera; family Formicidae; genus Trachymyrmex; species Trachymyrmex cornetzi. The sequence goes on from NW_017296956.1 coordinate 3,887,692, forward strand.
TAAGCAAATCTTTATTATTAATAAAAGAAAGGCTCTACAGAAGAATTGTCTCCACACTAGATTACGTAGGAAGTAATATTCGAATATTACGGGATCGTTGGATCGCAAATGGTAACGCAATTACGCATACACTTCGCGAAACATGTCAGTCACTTCGAATGTCTTCGGGCAATAATTAAAGTTCCGCGAAGTGCCTCCGCTCAGCTCGAATATTCCCCCGCAAGTTTAGCGGGTTTATAGAATCATCGGTGTTGCACGGTTGCATGCACTAATATTCAAAGTGCGGCAAATTGGCTCTTCTTGTTTCACAAGAAAATGGTGGAAGAGATTCGCTCAGGTGAACATAGCAAAATCACGCGAGGCTTTGTTACCTATTTAGCGGCTTCTTTTTTTATGTTATAAACCTCATCGAATATAAAAGTTCAATTTTTTTTTGAGATTATACATCACCGGAATTCATCCATTATTTTATCATCAGAACTATCTTCCTTGATGATACCGTCATTTTCAGAGCACTCGTGCTTTACAATAGCAGCAGAGAAAAGAAAACAAACAAAATGTATCTGAAAGAACTACGATAGAATAGTTAAGAGAAAGAACTAATACATTAAAACTTTGTTTTTTCTAGCTACGTTTTCTCTAACTTTTTATGCTCGGGCCATTAAAGCCGACGACGATATCTCGAGGCGTTTTTCAGCACATACATACACATACACGCGCGCGCGCGTACGCGCACACGCATGCACGCACATTTACAACCTCCTAAATCCCTCCAAATCAATTTGTGGTAACGTGAAACAATCGCTACGACATTCTCAACGTGATTCTTGTTGTGACTCAAGGCAAAAATATCTACAACAATTGTCGTCCTTGTGGAACGAGCGAATTTGTGTCACATTAAAAATTGTAGAGCTAAAAATTTTACGTAAATAAGCGTAGAATAAAGAAACGCACAAATTTTCATCTGACTTAAATTTTGTACAAGAAAGATGACTATCATCGAATTTAGTCAACTATCGTCGAAATTAATAATTTTATGTGTACACACACGCGCGCGCGCGCGCGCATACACACACACATACCGTCGAATTTAATAATTTAAATAAATAACAATTTCATTATCTTGTTAAAAATTCATTCAGTCAATCTGTTTCTTTTGCATATCGCTTGAACGAGTCTCTGAGTTAGAATAAAAACGAGTCCAAAAATTAATTGTACTTTGCCCAGCTATAAAAATATACTCCATATGCCGGTCACACCTGATCATACATCGCACTGGATGTATCAAAAAAGTAATAAAAATAGATAGTAACTCAATAATAATCTTTATTATATTAAAAAGAGAGAGAGAGAGAGAGAAAGGAAAAAAAATTTTTCTTTTCTTTCTGCTTAAATATTCGAAACCATATTTCTCTGATCCGCAGACATGTGTCCAAAGATTCGATTGAGGTGCACATGAGCAAACATTCAGTCTGGTAAGAAACATTAATCAGCTAATTAAACAAATTGTAGAAGTCAACTTTGTTATACATTTGGATAAAATTTTCTTTTAGTCGGCCTATTTACATAATCAAGTGTACGATCGATCGCAAATGTGATCACAACGTGCATGTGTATGCTTACTGACGATAATTTAGGTAACTTCCACAAGGTTTACAATTTAGAATGTAACCAACTGTCGACATTTCTACCGGCTTACAATTCGTTGATTTTAATCGTGCAATAATACATGCTTTTGCAACGAGAGGTCTCCGATAGTCTCCGACACAAATTCGAAAAAAATTATCTATTCAATTACTTGTGTGATTTATTTTTTACGTTTTAAGAAATAATTAATTTAACATCTCTTTTACGTTTCGCTGTTCCTAATTTACACTTCGATCTTCATTTTGATTAGTTTAAAGAGAGGAGAACGCAATATTTCCATTTCACACATTTGTACAGATGAAGATGAGATATTCGTGCAAGAGTGCGTGTGGAATAACGTTGAATTTCAGCTGCTGTTTGAGAAATATGCGTGGGATATATTGTCTGACGACAAATTCGCTGCATACAGGTCAAGGAGCGCCGCGCTTTTTTTGTCAACTGCACCATAAAGCACGCAATCTTGTCATCTTGACATCGTCATAAACGAGCCAAGGCTTTTGTCGCGCAGTCGCTAATTAATCGTTATTTTGTTCCTGTAAAAACTGATTAAATACAGCTCATTGCTGCAGCGAAAATAAATAATGATTTCATTGATTTTCTATCTTTTTTCAATTTTATCTGAAAGATAAAATAAATTGATTAAACTTCCACAAAACCAAAGATTGTAACGGCAGTTCGTATTCATATTTTAGTACACTCTAAGTTACGTTTTAGTCTTTTTAATTTAATCTAAAAGTTGTCATGTAAAATTCTAGTAAGATACGACTCATATTACTACAATCTTAAATATTTTTTATTATACACGAAAAGAAACGGGTTTAATTACTAAAATATCTAAAAAAACTTTGTTAGATCGTCCAATAAAATTATTTTCAGATCTGTATCATATAATAGCTAAATTTTTAGATACCCCAGCACAAAAACCTATTTTTTCCTTGTATACTCAGCAATCATCAAATACAAAGTGAAGGATATCAAAAGGCAAAGATAAAATGCAGTTTTGGATTTCACATGTCTGGATAAGGTAAGTATTTACAGTGTTGCGATATACGTAAGTCTGATGCAGATTTTGATCAAACACTATGACGTTTTTATACAGATGTCTTATCGGCGAACGAACCAGCATCAACCCAAAGATTTATCATGGGTATAAAAGATCTTAGCTGCAGTCTAAAAATATTCTCGTGAAAGTAACTCTAAATCTCTGAAACTCAAAATCGTATATTTATATGTTCTATCATATTAATATATAAAAATTGAATGATTGTTGCAATCGTTCAAACATTTTCAGCTTCTATTAAGAGTGCTTTTTGTTTTATTTTTTAATGAAATCTCAGTCGACAAATAATTTTACTATTAATTAAAAACATATAAAATTGTTCCTTTTATTTTCACTTTTAGTGTAAAAAAATACACTTTTACTTTTACACTAAAAATGAAAATAAAGAGAACAACTTCTAAAGGCCTTAATCTTAATAATGATGTCAAGATCATGACTCTGAACAACATTTAAAAGGTTTTAATCATCAATCGAACACCTTAGATAATGCTCTAATGCCGACGGTACTGTAACTTTCAAATCTTATAATTCAAAAAGTACTTAAGGCTGCTGAGTAGTCGCGACGGCCATGTTGGAATCGTGACGTCAGAAGCGAGGAATGTAACCTTGATTTGACCTTAATGACGTTACTCAAAGTCAAATTAATAAGATGAGTAGTAGATCTTTTTAAACCCTAAAACTATTGTCTGAACATATTTTGGACTAAACTTTATCATGCAAAGATAAAAGAAATATAGAGATGAGGAGTATCTGAGACACCCTGTACAAGAAACAGATGATTTTAACGTATATCAAGCTTAATTTTATTACATCATTCTGAAAATGTCATGTGATGAAAGCTTTTATCGGAAGATATCTTGATGGAAATATTACGTTATATATATATGCAACAGGATCGGTTAATAAATAAGTAAATATAATGCATCGTCGACATGTATACAACAGTATATAAAGAACCGATTGTCCCGATATTCTCAATTACCCGAAAGTATCGTTTACGGAAAGAACACAGTTGTCTGATACGGTGAATAAAAGAATATCTTACAAATGGAAACCATCAATGTCACCAAGAATAATGATATTAACAAATTGTTCTTTTTTGAAGAAGTGAAGGAGATAACAAAACGCGCGCTGAGTAATGACACCGATCTAATAGAATACGCTATTCGACCGTACTCCAACGGCAGGCTCGGATACCTTAGCTCTCATTATCGGCTCGATGTAACAGCTATGAGAAAAAAGGAAACCATTACTCTTTCATTCTTTATCAAGGCCGTACCTTATGACCTGCCCGATTCAGCCGACTACATTATAAAAAAGGGTGTCTTCAAGCAAGAAACAACATTTTATAGCACCATAATGCCATTACTTCTCGAAGGATATTGCGGAGAACCATGGGCGGCGATGTGCTACAAAGTAAAAAGCGATTCGATAGTTTTTGAGGAATTAAGTGGTAAGGGCTACTCGATACGGGACAAGTTATTCGATAAGTCACTAATATGTGCGGGTTTAAGTGCTCTCGCGCGAATGCATGCCGCTTCTTTGCTAGCGGAAACTCGTCTCGGCACATCTCTCAACCGGCTGTATCCTGACGCCTTCGTGGAGAGAGGCTACGCTCACGAAGGAATGACGCGGGAGTGGATGCAATCAGGCATCGATGTAGCCACAGTCGTAGCCGAACATTTGGGATATGATCCCGATCTGATACGTTCGGTCTGCGAAGAGATATATCATTCTATAAAGCCATCGCGCACAAAGACGAACGTGGTTAGTCACGGGGATCTTTGGGCTAACAATCTTCTCTTCAATAACGACGTGCCGCCTAAATGCTTGCTGGTAGACTTCCAATTATTGAGATATTCTCCCTTGGCGCATGACGTGGCACAATTATTGTATCTGTGCACAGACCGGAGCTTCCGAGAAACTTGGGAGAGTACAATGTTGCGTCATTATTATGACACGTTGCAGGAGACTCTAAACATGCACGAAATCCGTGTGCAAATACCCTCATGGTCAGAGCTAATCGAAGGTATGGAAGAACAACGTCTAGGCGCCGTTATTGCCACGGTACTCTTCTTTCCTACGGTTTTAATGGACGATAATCTTGCCGCGCAAGTAATGAACAATCCGGCATCTTACGTCAAGTTTTATTTTCGAGACAAGAAAGAGTTTGTCCTCTTAAACATGAAGAAAGATCCAGTTTACAATAAAAGGATCAGCGAAGCTGTCATCGAACTTGCCGAACTTGCCTCACGATTAGATCAATTACCAAAACCATCTTAATTAAATTAGGTATATACTTTATATAGTTGATTCGCACGCATCCAAATCTTTTATTAACGTTTCATCACTGCACTTTGTATGTCTTTTATATATTTTATTTTACGAGAGATGTATTGATCAATAATTGATAATTTTATTATCTTACCATCATAGTTCGCACAATAATTTTTACACGAATCAAAGAATGTTATCTTGATCAGGAAATATAGCAGATAGGAAAGACCAGTCGTGACTGGTAAGCTGTGCGTTTGCATCTTCATCCATATCCTCTTTCTCATTCGTCGACGTGACCACAGGTTTCGACGGCGGTAATATCTCGATATCACTTACATCTGAAGCATTGTCCTGACCATCGTCATCGCTATCTCTGAAAATTATAAAAGAATAAATATATACACAATGTTCATTCACATAAAGCAAAGTAATAAAGTCTGACAACTTTAGCAAATGTAACTTGCACAAGTTTATTCTGTATACCTAGAGTTTTCGGCATTTCTGGAATTCTGATTTTTTAACGGTTGTTGTCCTGCCAGCGACAAAATAAATGACGTGCACAGCAGTCTCATCGGTGGCAAAGTATGAGCTGGAACGCTAAGTAACTGAAAAACAAGAACGATGATAAATGTTAAGTGATTATAAGCGAATATACTCTGTGGAACCATCGATCAAAAAAAAAAAAAAAAAAAAAAAAAAACAACGTTGTAGACATTAATGGAACGCTTCGGTCGCAAGATAGGTTCAAAAGTATGTTTGCCACGTATGCGGCACTTGTGATAATCGGTCGGTTAGATGACTGGTTAATTAATTTTAAAGCTGACACACAGCACACCTCCAAGTGAAATTTGTGCAATTCCTGCAATCTTCTACTTCAGATCTAGGTTGATTCGTCTGTTGCAACCCACACGAATATTCTCCGTAACGTGTACACTTTAGTGACAAATGCGCATATATATGTATTATAGTCGAAAAGTTAAAATGCACTTTAATTTTGTTGATAAATATCTGCTGTTTGAATAACAAGTTTATATTGTTATATTATTAAATACAACGGTTTTCTTTTCGAATAAATGAATACTTTAAATAATACGCAATTATTTCGTAAAATTATGCAGATTTATAATACTCCTTTAAAAATATTTTAAGGAAAAATCTTTTATTTCATCTCTCACAAGTAGCAATAATTACTGACATTATGATGCATTTAGTCCATATTTATATTATTTGACATTTCTCATTTCAGAATGACGCGATTGTCGGTCAATTTCAAAGAATCATGACGACAATATTCGCAAAGCTGTTCATACGAAAAATGACTGAGATGGCCAGAATATAGCTTATTATCACTATAATCAAGACAATTACATACGCGTAAAGTCTGACGTTTATGACATGTGACGCGGTTATTCATAAAGTACTTATTAAAGTACTTGCGCATAATATGTGAAACGTAAAAAAAGAAGATATTCTGGTCTATTTTTAAGCGCAAAACCGCTATTTTTAGCGTAGAAAAACATGTCTAGCCTTTCCATTTAGTGCGAATGTTTTAATAGACTATAATTAGTGGATGTCTTACACGGTCCAAATTGCAAAAATGATATTAAAAGACTAACATTATTAATCGAAAAATTACACTTGAAGTAGGTATTCTAGGTGATCAAAGGTCTAGGTGATCTAGGTGATCAGGTTTAGGGCCCACTTTGGACCCAATAAGGTCCAAATTTTTTTTCTGGGAACGCTTATATTTTATCGCAGATTCGTATTCTATGGAACAAAAATAAAGAAATTTGTTCTTGATAATTTTTCACTAAATTTCCTTTAATAGGCGCAAAATAACGCTCAAAGTTCTTATTTTGAAATACATACCGGCCAATAAAAACAGGACTAGCGGAAAATTAAGCCAATGAAGGCAATTTATTTCAATATATAAAAAAAATTGTCCGCTGGTCTTGCCTTCGTTGAGCGATATGTATTTCAAGATAAGAACTTTGAGCACTATTAAAGGAGATTTAGTGAAAAATTACAAGGAACAAATGTTCCTTATTTTTTTCTATAAAATACGAATCTATAACAGACGTTTCTATCGAAACAAAATCACCTTAGACTTTATTATGCCCGAAGTAAGCCTTGAATCCAAAATCTAAATAATTTATTTGATAGTCTTCTTGAAACAACTTTTATTTGAAATACTTTTTTCAAAAATGCATTCTCGAAGTATTTTGTGTCTAAATTAAAATGGTCAAATGTTTCGGTCCAAGTATAGAATCCATAGGATTTTAAGATTTGACCATCTAGAATACCTATTGTAAACGTAATCTTTCAACTGATAACGTTAATTATTTTGTACTACTTTTGCAATTTAAGACGTTCACTTGTGAAAAGTATAAATAAATAATATTGAAGTCATCAACAGATATTAAGAATATAAATAAACTAAAGAAATAAGAAATCCATAAATTAATTTAGATAAATATAAAATGCTAACAAATTAAAAAAATTAAAGGTATAGTGTAAAATCATAAAATATCATTACAAAACGTTGGTAGTGGTGTGTCAATGAGACAGATTGATTTAAACTTTGCCCTCTGTACCGGTGTGGCATTTTATTAGTAGGTATCAATCGCAACAATCGAGACGGTCAGCGAAGAAGATAAGACTGTTTTCCTGCTGGCCTGGTTTTACATTTGCAAGCAATCTCAGACAATTCTGCAACAGCGTTTGCTATTTTCGCATCGCGCCAAGGTGTCCTATTGTAATCAATGCGGTGAAATACTTTGAAAATTAAGCGAAATACAAACTTCACCATATTTTTACATATTCGGATAATCGTAAAGTGAGTAATTTTTCGTGACGTTTATTTTGCCCGGATTTTGTTCGGATGAAGTCATTTCAACTGTTTCAATATCATATGTTTATTCTTTTCAACAATACATTTTTGATGTGATATAATTTGTATTGAGATCGTGCCGTATCGCTAGATTTATAAATCAGATAAAATTTGAAACTGACCTGACTAAATGAAGATGTTCAGATGTCTATTTTTGAACATAAAAAATCATAAACAATAGATTATTCAATTCAAATGTTATGAAATATTATAAATTTTTTCTCTCATTTTGACTAACTTTGTCACAAAATATTTCTTCAATGCTCCGAGTAAAATGTTTTAATTAAGATAAAACACCTTGTTACAGTGCACAACAAGTTCAATGATCATGTAAGTCAATTTTCAAGAACACGCACTTTAAATCTCAAAATGATAATTAAAATCCTAAGTGTTTTTAATAAGAATGAACAGCGACAGACGAAGTTACTTTTAAAACGCGTACATTTTTGATAGCAGTAGAATACGTTACGTCTTGCGCGTAACTACTTTCGATAAATTTCTCGATGAGATATTTTTCTTGAATTTATTTTTAACACGTCGGATTAATTATTCGATACGAATGCGATGCATGTTACATTTGCCCTTATCTGCTTTTTCCAATACAACGCTACCTCGCACTGTTCAATTTGCCAGGCCAACTTTCCGCCCACACGAAGAAAAGACGACTTTGTGATAACGTCGTCAAAATAAACTAAAATATATATATATACACGTAAGAATGCATATGAATAGGTGCCGAAGCAATAGAGTTCGCAATACAACGATTGTGACGTGAGAAGCACAGGATTTCCAACGAAGTTTTCCTGTTGTTCAGTCGTCCTAAAGGGACAACTAGAACGCCGTGAGAGGGTGGGAGTCTCTATATTAAATCATGGCGAGACTTCTGCTGAAAGCCAGTCGTTCGCGGAGCGTTGGAACACACATGAAGGGTCTGCCCTGTGTCCTCCGATTGTTATAAGGACTATTAAATATTTTTTCGCCTACTATCTTCTTCGCGTTGGACTGTGTTGGTTCATTGACTTCACGCATTGATAAAAAATTGTAATGGGTAAAACCACTTGACGTAGCTCTGTGGAACACTTTGATGCAGATAAATTTCGATTAATTTGAATTTTTCGCTGAAGGAAGAAACTGTTTAGGAAGAACTCGAAGAGGAATCCGATTGTAATCATTAATCGAGAAGACGGAATAGGCTGGAGAGAATTGAGAAAAGAACTCCAAAAAAATCCAGAGTCGAGACCTTCTTAAGCATTCCCATTTCACCGGAACAAAAGCCGGTTTCAAGAATGAAGCTAACTGCATTAAAATTGATGTCGTGCCTGTTTACAACACTACTACTCGCAGTGATCGCCTTCGGATATCCCGCCAGCAACAGCGAAGCAGTAAGTGTCTTTGTATGCGATATCTCGTCGGAGTCGATACTAATATTGAGAATGATATATAGTTGAAAATTATGCGATTTACTGATTTTTTAAATCACGGGATTTTGCTAATGTACAAGACGCAAATAACGCACAAGCATAACGTTCTCTTTTCTCGCTGAGCGTCAATTATAAGAAATGCACCTCATATTTTTCTCCATTGTAAGCACGTGGGATGTCGAAAGTACAAGTGGACGTTGGTCATTGAACGGTCCTCGTTAAATTAATCTTTATTTGTCTGAGAGTGCGATGATGTGTCCAACCATATTGAGCCGTAGGTGGTACATGATCTTAAGTAAATAGGAAGACTTTTCGCCAAGATGTCAATAACTTCTAATCCTTCTCATTGTCAGTAGCTTCGACCTGATTTCGATTAATGCGATCGGACATTATGTTAGATAATTTTTTTCCTCCTATTCGCACTTTCATTAATTTCTAACGCACTGGTAATTTTTTAGTCTTTTGTTTACAGTAATCCTAATAATTCTGTTTAAGCTATATAATTTGCAGGCGATCGAGAATATGAGGCAGATTCCACAATGGCATTGTCTCCGCTATAGAAAGTTTGATTTTGTCCGTCGCTGTCGGAATTATCGCTCGGGAAGAAGACACTGACAAATGGACATTCAATATGATCCACGATTGGCAATACATTATGGCAAATTTCGTCGTCCAATCGTGCAGAACACTCCGTTTCAACTCATTAAATTAAATAAATTTAAGTTTATTTAAATAAAATTTAAAAATATTAAATTAAATTATATAAAGACATCCATAAAAGCATTTATGTTAGAAAAAGAATTTAGAATGTTTTTATATCGAAGAAATCTGCATTAAGTGCGACTGACAATCATGATAAGAGAAATATCATATTTTATAATTTAATTTTCATTGATAAATCCTTTATCTGCATATACATATATGTATGAAATTTTCAAAAGACTTCTGTTTTCATGTCTATTGATTTTAAATTTTACATGAGATACATGCAAAAAAAATATTAAAATGAATTTTTATATTTTCTCTCTTATAGAATATGTATAAATAATTCATTTGTTATCTTCTATTCCTTTTTTACATTTACTTTAGCTTAGTAAACTCTTATTTATTTTGCAAATTGTCTCAGTTTGTTTACTTAATGTAAATTTGATCTCAAATATAATAAAATTTTTTTATATTTTCCAAATAAATTTTTTTATTGGCATACTAATTGCAAGAATATTGCTGACAGAAGAAATTTATCAAAAATCCTAAAAGTCGCAAATATTTCAATTTGTTTATGACATAACAAAATATAAATTACAATATACTATTTTAAATTGATTTTAATTATAATATATTTATTTCATAAAAATGTTTTCTAATTTCAGAAAATTTATACATAAAGAATGCGACTTGAAGGAATCTTTGCATAAAAATGTTCAAAACGCAAAATTCTACTTACTTCTTGTATCATTCCTTTCGCTGGTATGCCAAGATGTTCATGAACTTGCGCGACAGTTGGCTCTTTGCTTGAAGACGTTTGAGTCGCTATAAAGTTGGAGAAAACAGTCAATGGCATAGTTCCTTTGTCTGAAATAATCTCTAAAGAAACACTCGCTTCAGATTCTGGCTCCAATGTGAGCAATTCCTAAACAGAGAGTACAATAATAGGTAATAAAATATAAATATATTTACATATCAAATTAATTCAAACATTACACAATTAGACATAAATTTATTTAATCTAAAAATATACCTGATTTGAATTCAAAAAGAATAATTGTGATTTTCGTTGCCATTGGCCAAAGGAAGGATTACGTTTTTCCTGTAGATGAGGTACGAAAGTAGCCGCTAATATAGAACTGGTACTTTCAATAAGGCACGTTTTCTTATAAATGAGTGTTGCACTTTGTGGTGTAAACACATATACTAAAAGCAAATAAATCTTTCTATTAAAACACAATAATAAAATACGATAAAAATATAAGAAAATATACATAATGATGTGATTATGAGATTGTTGTATGATAAAAAAACAACATATATATATATATATATATATTACAATATATAAAAATAAATAGTATATAATAAAGAGGCATTTATATACTGTACAACATACATGAATTGTCAGATGTAAATGCTGCCATGTATGTAGATTTTAAGTCACATGTGAGACTCACGACATTCAAGGGTACACTCCATGTTATAGCAAGAGTTAAAATATTCCAAACTGTTATGTGCTGCTGAGACACAACCACAACAAGATGACAGGCCTCGTGTTTGCCGAATTCTATTCGTCTATTGTAAACATTTTACAATTATGCCTTTATAAAGATCGTTTTCCATGTTTAACTAAGAATGTACTTATTAAAATAATTATAGGATATATTTTATTTTTCTTGACTTACGATATTGGTTCATTATACTGAGAATGTGTAAGGCTGGATTTTAACTCGCAGGTTTCAGGCAGCCATAAAGTTAAGGTAGAATTAAAACCAACAGCTAATAACGAACCATCAACTGAAAAACCCGCATCTATAGTGGCTAGATTACGATAATCTGCAACTCCGTAACAATACCAGTGTTTTGTCTCTTTATCTATAATAAATATAATTATAACAAATAATAATATACATACATTTCGCTAAATTTTAATGAAGCTATTTTATTACACAAAATAGATAATTAGATATATGTACCTTCTACAGTGGACGATTTTTTCAAATTCCATAATTTAAATTTATTATCTCTCCCAGTGGTAACAGCTAACCATTCTCCATCGTCAAATGTCGTATCTGGTTGAAAATGTAGCGCATTTATTCCATTTTCATGAGGTAATTCAATAGATGTATTTAATACAAATCTAGAATGTTGATAAGTTATATATTGGTATTGCAGTGTTAGTTCAACAAATATAAGATTTATATATATTTACATTTGCTTTTTCAAATCATAGAGCCAGAATTTTAATCTAACTTCTATAGATGAAACTTTATCATTTCGTTCTTCAACTGTTGCCATCCATGTACCATCATGATTTAGAGCTATTTTTGTAACTTCTGTATTTACAATAATTACATCACGTTCTTGGGTCAGAAAATTTTGAGCAGTTATATTAATCTGAAAAATTTATCAAAGTTTTATTAGTCTTTTACTTATTTATTCAAATTTTCTTTTTATATCGCTTTGCTTTTAATATGTAGTAATCTACTCACATTGTACAACAGATTTTTTGTATGAATGTTATAAAATTGTACGTGTCCAGTACGACTATTTAGAACAAGACTACCTGTTCTTGGGTCAACGATAAGCCCCGCAGGAAATAGATCTTTGGATGAAGAAGCAACACCCCACGTAAAGTTTTGTATCACTGATGTTAATTTTCTTTGAGGATTTACAATAACAATACCTTATAGTAAAAACATAATTAGTCATAAACTCATTATATTAATTCGAATTTTCATGATAAAAAATTGTACCATTGTCTAAAGTCGATACAGCAACATATAAATTATCTGGTGCAATAGTAAGATGTTTAATAGGCGCCGGTAATCGTGGAAGGAATGATTTATGTTTGGGATTTGCTAAAGTCCATTTTACCAATACACACTCACCACCACCTGTATACATATGGCCACCTGTAAAACAAAGAAATGTGTTATATCGTGCCATATTAAATTACTGCTTTGTGAAAAATACTTTGCAAATATAAATTTTTAACGCCTATTACCTGACTTGCTAAACACTATTTCTGTAACCGGTAACGTATGCCAATGAAAAACGGCTGTATATGGTCTAGTTTGGAATAAATTTCTCCATACTAATACACGACCTGTAGAATCTCCGGTGGCAACACATTCTTCTTCTGGATGTCCCGCTATGCAAGTAGGTACTCTACCAGTTTTACCAGTCTTGTGTCTACATCAAAATTAAGTATTTAAAATATATTCTATCACACATATAAATAATTATACATAATTCCAAAATATCTTACATTGTATCAACTAAATTTCTAGCTGGATTTAATATATGTAAATCTGTTTCATGTGAAAGTGCTATTAAATTCTCTCCATGATTCCCAATTATATCAGTATAATACTCTTGTGACTTGGTCCTAAAAAAAAAGTAAATAATAAATTATCAAAAATGAGTTACGTAACTATCAAACAAAACTTAGAAAAAAAATTTAAAATATTTACCAGATACATATTGATTTTATAAATGTTCCAGTTTCTATATCAAATAAAAGTACATATATTTTGTTTCCACAATCAGAGAAATGAGTTATTAATGTTTGACATATTTCATTTCCCTGAGCTGTTCTGTGTTTTACAATGTGAAAGGTTTTAATTTTTGCTTTGTCATTTGCTAGAAATTTTAATTGCTGTAAAAATATAAATACAATATCATTTAATACCTACAAGTTTGTAATAAACAAGAAAGAAATTATTTAAGAACTCAAAGAGTTAAAAGTTAAAAATCCAAGTATATGAGATAAAAATTAATAACAAGTACACATTATGTATCTATTATATAATTTGAATATATATTAAAGATGTTTCTTTTATATTAAAGATAATGTTACTTTTATTTATAAAAAAAATAACGTTTTAAGCTCTTACTAATTTCTTAGTAATTATTCCACTTTGGCAATTCCAGAAATACAGTTCACTGTTTTCGGTACAACCAATAATAATACTGGCGTTATCTGGATGCGGTATTACTCCGGCAATTCTGTAACCCAAGGGCTCGAACTCTCGCACAAAGTCTCCTGTATGCGTGCTGTATACCCTTATGACATTCTTCCACGCTATGTACAGAGTTCTGAAATACAAAATATACATTACATATTGTTATATATAATGCCTGACTAAAACCTCAAGAAAATAAAATAGAATTTAAAATAGAAACTAAAATTAAACTTACTCTCCATCGCTAGAAAACAGTGGACGTTGATCAATTATACTTCCACCGCCTTTCCTCTTCACGACCATATTTCCGTCGCCTTTCATCTTCACAGTCATATTTCCACCGTCTTTCTACTTATATATATATACACCCAAATATCAAAATACAATGTAAATTGTCCGTAAACTCTAATTTTACGGACATAAGCGTTAACCTTTTATTAAGCTAAACAATCCAGCAAATTACACTTATGTATCCATAAGATTAAAGTTTTTTTTTTCAAACAATTTCAATTGCATTTTGACACTTGTGTGCACACACATAAAACGTTTAAAATTACATAAATATATTTACTTAAAAATTATATAAATAAAATTTCTAGTTTAACATCTTAACCTTCATACACGTGCAGGTACATATCTATACAGTCCACATGCTCCACATGGTTTTGGTGCAGATGCAGATAGGTGCACAATACTTCACTTTTTTATGAAAGAATGTAATCTATTTAACGTTGCAAATGCTTCGTTAACTAGTTAAAAGAAAGAATTTTACAAATTGACCAACCAATTCATTTGCAACGTGAATTACGTGGAGTATTACACCTCAGTTGCCCAGGACTGAGAATAGAATGGCTGGACAAAAGCGTATTACTAATCAAAATTTCCTTTTTCCATTCTATTCTAACTTATTACACAAAATTATCGTTACATATATTTTTATTATTTAAAGTACTGAGAAGTATTTTATTTTTTAATAATAAAAATATAGCCTAAATATTCCGAGAGCCGGTCTCAACCAACGCCAATTAACCTAATCGGTAAATTAAGTTTCAACCGTGATTGGTCAATTTCTGCTGAACAGCAAATGCGATTAGTCAGTTCCAATGTAACAATCGGTCGATTAATCGGAGTTCGTAAAAATGGTCGCGCGACGAAACTGCCCGAACGAACCACTCTCTGCCGAAACCATCGGAAAAAAAAGCGTCGCCATTGCAAAGCGATGGTGGTGTCCTCTCGCGACCATTATAATTTACTTTTGTGCCGTTTAGCCTCATCGGATGGCTGCATCTGCCTGCCCACTTATATGTATTTGAGTGTTTGCAAAGATTTTCAGTATTGCACGTCGCGGATCCGTTCATATTGAATGCGAAGTGATACCGCGTACGTTCCAGTTAATTACGGTTCAACGATTCAATCTCCCGTAATGCGACACGTGTCGCTTTTCAGCCCGCGTTTTTAACAATCAAGTTTGAGGAGCGGTTATCCCGTACCCTGTTGTCGAGGAGCAACGTTGCAACGACAATGTCATTATTCAACAAGCCGAAGCGGAACATACGCCGACGTCCTTT
This sequence comes from Trachymyrmex cornetzi, assembly GCF_001594075.2. Lineage (NCBI taxonomy): Eukaryota > Metazoa > Arthropoda > Insecta > Hymenoptera > Formicidae > Trachymyrmex > Trachymyrmex cornetzi. The sequence continues at coordinate 3,903,231 of NW_017296956.1, forward strand.
CGACGATGAAGACGAGGATAATGAGAACAGAATGGAGGTGGAGGACGCGCAGCCGGTCAAAGTTAAAACGAAGAAGGATAAACCAAAGCAGACGCGCCTCAGCTTTGGAGAGGAGCTGGAACAAGGTGTTTATACATACACACATCTTTACATATGTAATATGTGTGTGTAATTAGTGTGTGTATGAGTAACCTGTTTTATATTTGCCTGATTTCAAATATCAGATGCTTTCTAGCAACACTAGGTCTGTTTATTCCTGCACTAGACTGCACTACTCTCTTTTTCGCTTTTGCCAAATATCAAACATATATACCTATCTTACTTTAAGTTCCAAAAGTGTATACTAGTCCAGCTATAGAAAATAGACACTTAGTGTAACACAAGATTTGTTTGCGTCACAGGTCCTAACTTGCTCCAGTATATTCCTATCATAGTTCTTATTACAATATACTCGTTGGAATCAGTAGGAGTATGTAATGTGAACAAATCTACAGTGAATCATTTCATCTTTGCTTAACATTGGCAAATAACAAAAGGCCTATTATTTTTTTAACCTTAGGACTGAACTTCTTGCATGGTTCATCTTTTTCTTTTCACATTGTATGTGTGTGTGGAGAGAAAAAGACAAAAGATAATGCAAAAAATTCAGTTCTAGGATATGGAAAAAAAAACAAACCTAAAGATGTAATGATTTATTGTGTTACACTGTGTTCATCTGTTCGTTGCTGGAAAGCGTCCACAATTTGAATGATAATGTGATGCTACTTGCTCGTAGAACGAGCCTTTACAGGGAGATAATCAATAGCAGATAATCTCTTTAATATCGATACAGTTTTATTTTAGACAAATATTTATGCTAACAGATGCTGTTTCTTCCAAATCTATTACCAAGTATTGAAAATTATACTGCATATTTAGATTCAAATTAAATTTTGAAATAAATTACAGGGGACGACGGAGAAGTTTTTATAGTCAAGAAATCGTCGAGGAGCAAAAAGCTGATGAAACAGCTAGATCACGAAAGGAGAAAAAAGAAAGGTGAAGAGAAAATGCAAGTGGACACTGAGCAAGCGAATAAATCCATTAAGCAGGAAAAAGATTTAGAAATAAAGACAGATGATCTAGTAGTAAGCTATCTCTATGATGTTTTATTATTATTAGCGTTTCTTCAATTTAAGTAATTTATCATTTAACATAGAGGATTTTTTATGTCTCTCCCTGATACGTTGACTAATGTTTCAAGATTTGGAACAACTGTGGGAGTACAGCAAGGAGACATTATTTAAATGTCGTTTCTTATATGATAATAATTTATGTGTATACTTATGTATATCAAGTAGTTTACATAAAAATACAAAAATGTTCTTTTAATTGTTAAATTTGGTCACATAAATTTATATATTTGATTGGAATATTACTTTGTCTAATGATTTTTATTTTATAAATTATGTGTGCCAAAAAATAAATAATGCTTAAATTATAAATATGTAAAGATTGTGTTCTAACTTAACTTATTTAAAATCTTAATAGTTTATTATTTCTTTTTAGTGTATACATACTCAAATCAACTTGTAAGCTTTTTATTACAACTTAATGATTTTTAATAAATATATTTGTATCTTTGTTATTTTATTGGGGGGTTAATAGAAATATACTCGGGTATTTTTTAATTTCAAAATATTGTATTTCAAAATTTATGAATATTCTGTTCGTAAAAATTTTGAATTTTTCTGTTTGAAATTGTGTATCTTTACTAAACAAAATATAATCTTTATTGCTAGGTTAAAATAAAAAACACAGGACCCCTGATTTTAAACGGACGAGCTGCATTGGCAGCAGGAAAAGATGACTATACATCGGGTGAGGAGGAAGATGAACCTTGCAGTCACAAATTTCGGAAAAATACAGATAAAGCTGAAACTGTAAAAATACTTCTTGAGAGTACGTAATTCAGATGATGCATATAAGTTATGATGTTGTAAAATCATTACTAGAATTCATATAATTAATAAAATTGCTGCGTATATATTTAATAATTCATGCCTTTGACAAAACAAATGGAAAATAAAGTATTAGGTTTTGTTATTATATCTAAGCAGCATTACAAAATATATATTATAAAACTTATTAACATTTAAAAATTAATATATTTTTTAATTATGTTTTATAACATTCTCTTGATATCAACCAGGTGGATGTATACCTGATGCAGCTATGATTCATGCAGCGAGAAAACGCAGACAGAAAGCAAGAGAATTGGGAACCGATTACATTCCTATTGAAGAGCAGAGGTAGCACAATTCATTCTTAAGATTATATAATAGACGACTCGTGAATTTTCTGTTATAAGTATTATAATAATTAATATATTAATATAATTATTGTAATGATATTACAATAAATTAATTTTTATAGCGATGACAAGGGCAAGTCAAGACTAATACGAGAGGAAGACCATGATCGAAGTGACGATGATGATTCTCAAGATCGACTAGATATGACTGTCAACACTGAAGCACGTGATAAAGAAAAGAGGAGGGAAGCATTTCTTGCTTCTCAAGTTCCATTAAAATGTGAGTTTTTATATATAATAATTAACTTTAAGTGTAGTGTATATCTAATTAAAAAATTCTAAGATATTTAATAATAAAAGGTAACACAATTTTGAATACATATTTCAATTTAGTTTCAGATAATGAAAGTGAGCATGAAAACGAAGAAGAAGAGTGGGAAGCTCAACAAATTCGAAAAGGTGTAACCGGTGCTCAGGTAAAGTTTATTAATAAAATCTCATACCATGAGATTTAGGATAAAAAAAATATATAAAGCAATGTTAAATACTTGGAATATTTTGACATGCAGATTGCAGCAGCACAGCAAGATTCTATGTTGCAACAACAATATACAATGGGCATGAATGTTAATCAGATGATTGGGTCTGGTGTACCTTTAGAAATGGTATTAATGCCTGCACCACCACCGCCACCGTCTATTCAACCACCAGATCCAACAAAAATCGTACCTGTTACTCCACAAGAAGTTGTAAACAGGATGCGCACAAGGTTCCATATTTCTCCAAACATGTTTCGAGCTTTTTATACAATAGAAAAATTAATGGAAGCTAATTAATGCTAATTAATTAAATGTTATAATTTAAAGGTTGGACAATTTGAAAGAGGTGCATAGACGGCATCAGCAAGATCAGGAGCGTTTAGAAGGAGAATTACAGCAAACCATGAAAGAATTGGACGAAAGTGAAGTTCGTACGCCGCATTATGCACAACGCTTCAGATATTACCAAGAGTTGCGTGGGTATGTCACTGACTTGGTAGAGTGTCTTGATGAGAAGGTGGGTTGATACGCTGTCACGTTTGATTTATGTGCACTGGGTTTTATCGTACAGTATGTGGCTGACAAAAATTCTTCAGTCCCAGTAAAGTACCAACGACTTTAATAAATCTTGTTTTAAATTTTGATATCTGAGGTTTAAGTTTCTGATTATAAATTATATATATTGGAAATAATTGAATCATTTAATATAATGATCGAATTATCATACTTTTATTATAATGTTTCATCTTATGAATGTGAAATATATACAGTGAAAGAAAAGAATTTATATGATTTAAAATTATATTTAGTACGATGTCAATGGTAACGAAAATTCAGAAGCGTTAAATTACAAAAGATTCATCACTTAAAAAGCTGAAACAATATTTGTTTCTCTTTTAATTTATCCAGAGCTTTTGATAAATAAAATAAAAGGGAGATAAAATCTTTTAAAGTAATAACTTACTGGTTCAACTATTCGTAAACTAAAAGAAATGTATGCATATATGTCGCACATATACATGTTCCATTGCCGGGGGTCATTATCTTCTCTGTATTATATGCTATTTTGTATTATATACATTTTATAAAGATAAATATCATATACAAGTGATTATTAAATTAATTTGACTGTGGTAAGTAAATTGATGTCTAATCTATTTAATGTGTGAACATTTGTCACGTTGAAGAATTTTCTGTGTAATTATGAAACTCAATTAACAAACAAATTAATGCTTTTTAAGCATTGTTATTATCATAAAGCCATTCAGTTTAGACATCATCAATTTTATTATAATAGAATATGTTCATTGAATCACATTAAATGTATAATTCTTTTGTTAGCTTCCCCTGGTCATCGACTTGGAGCAACGCTGGTTAGATCTATATGGCGAACGTTCAGTCGAATTGATGGAACGAAGACGACAAGACACGAGAGATCAGGCGGAAGAAATAACTACTACAGCAAGTCAGTAAATTTCCAATCAGTGTAGAAAATGTAATTGATAGAATATTTTGAGGTAGTATATTTTGAGGGCGCTTGATAATCTTATCAACTCTAGAGATTTTACTGAAAGATTTCGCAACACAAATTTTATAACTTCTTTTGTCTTGCAGGAGGTCAAGCCATGAGAAGAGGACCAGAAGTAGAAGTACACGTACGACGAGCTACAGAGAGAGAAGGTAGAAGAGCCCGTCGTAGAAGAGCAAGAGAATTAGCTTCAAATATTCCAAAGCACATTGATGGCATGTCTAGTGACGACGAAGTCACTGAGCAACAAAATCTTGTATTTAAGCAAGCGAAAGGTAATAATCAACTTTATATTTTTCGCAATAAATTTATTTAACGTTTTCAGCACATTGTCAATTTAATTTAACTTGTGATATTATTGCAGTAGTTTAATTGTGTTAGATAAAGTCCAAAAAAATTTCGGCGCGCAGTTTGAATAACTACAAAAATATAATATATATGCGTATACATATATAGGATATAGATAATTCACTCGGAATTATTTAGGCAAAAAAGATCTAGCTTTGACCGTTATAGGCCTGAATATGCTTATACTTAGTGTTTAATTCTTGTCGGTCCGAATAAAATCTTATTATTAATCAACTTTATATTTCGATTCTTTCATAAAATTTCATATTTACTTTTTATGTCATTTAATATGTTTTTAATATATAATTTTTATGATTATAACATTTTTATTTTATTACAGATGAAATCGATAATAATTGTAAAGATATATTTTCTGATGTTATGGAAGAATATTGTACAGTACGTGGTATCCTTTTAAAATTCGAGTCATGGAGAGAAACAGACATGGATGCCTATACAGAAGCTTATGTATCGTTGTGTTTACCTAAAATTATTTCACCTATTATCAGATTACAACTACTTACTTGGAATCCGATTATGGTATTTTGTTCACTTTTTCCATTAATAAAAGGCCTTAATCATACTTGTAATTAATATCTAATTATTTTTACAGGAAAGCGCTGATCTAGAAAGGACAAAGTGGTATAATACATTACTTCTATATGCTTTAGATAATAAAGAAACAGAAGAATCATTGAAACGAGATCCAGATGTTAGATTAATACCATCCACAATTGAAAAAATTGTGATACCAAAATTGACATGTAAGAGTGATATAAGAATTATCTTTTATAATGCTATTTATAAAACTACAAATAGGAATGAAATAATTCTATTTCACGTTAATAATTTTTAGCTATTATTGAAAAGATATGGGATCCAATGTCAACGTCTCAGACGTTACGTCTCGTTGGAACTATAAATCGATTGATAAAGGAATATCCTAATTTGAATGATACTAGTAAACAGTTGGAAACTTTATTCAACGCTATTTTAGATAAAATTAAAGCTGCTATTGAAAATGATGTTTTTATACCTATCTTCCCGAAACAGTCAGTATACTCAGTATATAATTAATTAAATTGATATCTCGTATAGAGAGTTACATTATTCTTTCGTTGCTTCTAACATAAGTTAACATTTCAGAGTTTGGGATACAAAACATCAATTCTTCCAAAGACAATTTGCGATGGCTGTTAAATTATTGCGCAATTTATTAAGTTGGCAAGGTATTCTTGGAGATATACAGTTAAAAAATTTGGCACTTGGTTCGCTTTTGAATCGTTACCTGCTCGCTGGATTACGCGTTTCTTGTTCAACTGACGCTTTATTCAAGGCAAACATGGTATATCATATTTAACATTAAAATATAATCAGGAAACACGGTAGTGTCTCGGCGCTAAGAGAAGCGCTGCAATAAATACTACATCATAAAAGATATTTTTAATGCTTTAATTTTATTCAGTTACAACAAATAAAATGTTTATCAATATTTGTTAGATTATGAGTACGCTACCAAGAGCATGGCTACAAGGAGAAACTATTGAACACCTCAAAATGTTCGCCACACTTATTCAACAACTTAGCGAACAATTGGATCAAGCAAACCCTGCACATAAGTAAGTATAAATAATGTTTGTCGCAATCAACAAAACGTTTTATTATTTTGTAAATTGAGCAAAACATATAAACTCTTTTTAAAATGAAATTTGTGTGTTATAGTGAAGCCTGGGAATACGCCAAGTCCATCCTGAAAATAATTAAGCCCTTATAATATGTTGACTATTATATGTATGTGTCAGTAATATTTTGTCAAATTTTTTGCTTTTAGTATCTATATGCTTGTTGATAGATTTTATACATATAACGTATAATAGGATTCTGTACATGATACATTACAGTAAATTGTCAAATGTATAATATATGAAGATACAATTTTGTATAGTAATAAACTAAATGAGACAACTCATGACATGATATACTTCCCGATTGTACATAATAGATAAGCCGAAAATAAATCTGTAAATAGTATACTCGTAAATATTCGAGCCTTGCCTGTAAAAATAATAATTACTGTAATTGAAAAAATATTCAATTCCTATATCAATAAGATATAACATTCTCTAAGATACGTAATTTGACAAATTTATAATAAAAAAAATGACATATGTGTATTTCGAAAAAACGATATATGTATTTCAAATTAATAAACACATGCTTTTCGAGTTAATTGGTTCTGAAACTAACACAAATAATAAAGCATTTATACATCAAGCGTAAAATAATTAGAAATTCTTTCACCTTTTGCTCACGATAATTAACAAAATAATCGTCGAAGAGAAATGAGAAAGAAATATTATATAAACACTAAACATATTTTATATAGTTTTTAATAAAAATATTTTTATGTTTTAAATGTATTTTTGAACTTTTGCGACTTGAAGTCGCTAATACTTAAATTGTTAATTTTTATCATGCACAATTGAAATATTGATAGTTTTTTCTGCATATACTTCTATAGGATTACTATGCGTAAATTAAGAGATGTGTATATATATTTTATATGCTTGTGTATTGTGAGAAAAAGGGTCAACGATAATATAATACACGTGCGATCTATATGATTGAAGATAATGCGTCGAGAGCATAATTCCTGTATATGTATACGCACAAGTAACCCTGTATGTATTTGTAAGTCACAGTGATAAGAACTGGTAAGGGTCATTCCTTGACTTGCGTGAACTCAGTTTGCTTTCGCCGAGTTACGATCACACATCATGAAGTTCACAGGTATACACATATACATATATAAAATATTAAAAAATAAAAAGACGATTATATTGTTTTAAGTGAAATATTTGCAATTTTAATAATTATATATATTACTTTACTGATAATAAGAAAAGTTTACTTTCTCCCTTGTTTCTAATATATCATGTTTCCAATAATTGTGAAAACATAAAGGAATTGAAGAAGACTGGAAAATGATAAATTAGATAATATAAGGAAAGTCTTTCTTTTTTAGATTCCACTTTGATATCTGTGCTAGCACAAGGGATAGGAAGAACATTACTCATATTCTTTTTTTTAAGTACCGAGATTGTCGCGCAAAGTTTATTCAGATCTGGGAAAGAATATATATATTCTTACAACGCTACATCGAGCACTGGTGTATTAGTGCCTTCCAACGCAGCTTCTTCGTGGAATCTCCATGGAAAACTCATAATTCATGCGGAAGATGACTTTGTTACAATACAGGTATTTTTTAAATATGTAGCTGTAATTTTCTTCTCTTCGTTGTTTTATTTCCTTTTTTCCTATCATAAAAAACATGTACATGATTTTTTAAATTTTATTATATAATTATAATCTGATGTAATATCTCAACTTTTTATATTAGTTGCAATCATTGAAGACGAATATGCATAATGGAAATGTAAAGAAAGTGATAGAAAATATTGATATCTACGATGATGCTGTAGAA